>NW_026558098.1:4372322-4724764 GCF_026930045.1 Uloborus diversus | reverse complement strand
AATAACCAATTTGCTAAATTACATATTTTTAAAAAATATTAACTGTAAGATAAATGCCGGCCTATTACCTTATAAAAAAACACATTCAAAATATTGCAAAATATTACTTCCGGTGTCTATTTCTATGTCAATCACCTAGGACGATTGCCGCAGCTCACAATTTTCCTTATTCAGATAGGAAAATTGATTTCTTGTTCAAGTAGAAATGATTCACTTCTGGAAATAAGACTGAGTGATAATACCCTCTGTGTCTATATTTTGAAAAACCTTTCGACCAACGTCCTATTTATTCATAAGATACAGGGTTGGCAAAAACCCGGGTTTTTTTAAAAGCCCATGGACCCAGGGTTTTTTTAAATAAAACCCAAAAAAAAAAACAACTAAAGCTGAGTTTTTTAAAAGAAATGTGGGTTTTTTGGTCTTTTTTTAGGAAAAATGTGGGGTACTTGTAGTATATTGTAGCGTAAGTATATGTACAAAGCACAAAAATTGTCTTGGGGTAAAAAAAGCTGGAAAATTCAGCGTTTTCTGAAGAAAAGTACAAAAGACGATAAAACCCAAGAATGGTGAAGTTTCAGATTTTTTAGTTTCCATGACAACCAACAGTTAAGGCAAAGTTACTTCTCGAGTGATAAAATCTTTTGTTCCTTTGTTCATTTTTAATTACTACATTTTTTTTTTTTTTTTTTTTTTTGCATTTCACTTTATTGTATTTCATTCTGTTATGCAAAACTACTGTAGAACCACAAGTAGTTTAAATCCCTTTTTACTGAATTCCAGCTTAATCAAGACATTTCTTTGAAGTTTATGTTGCCTGTTTTTCTATTTCTGTGTACACAGTAAGAAATATTAAACTTTTTTATAAGATAATGAAAATACTGTACATCCTATTCTGTTTTCTGTCCGACCGTTTGTAAAACCTGTTAATTTCTAAAAAAGTATACCTTGTTTATTCGAAATTTGTAACGTGTTGGTTTTCAGAAAATAATTCACATGAAAGCCATATAGCTAGAGTAGTTTCCTCTGTACAATCTACAAATATTGAGAAAATCAGACGTGACAGGACTTAGTCAAGATACTTTGAGTTATTTATTGACCAGTTATAGAAAAAGGTTAAATATATTTATTTAAAATCTTTGAAGAATTTTTTTAATGCCGTTAAGAGTTAAGAAATACAATCAAAGTTCAAAATTCACTTTTTATGTCCATTGTCTGTGGTGAAGAACAAATAAAAAAGAAGTTTACATTGTGAAAGTATTTAAAT
Organism: Uloborus diversus; assembly: GCF_026930045.1. NCBI lineage: Eukaryota > Metazoa > Arthropoda > Arachnida > Araneae > Uloboridae > Uloborus > Uloborus diversus. The sequence goes on along the minus strand of NW_026558098.1, from coordinate 4,723,500 downwards.
AATTTTCTCTTTAAACTTCTCAGAAAATTTCAAAAAACCCAAAAGTGGGCTAAATAATGGGGTTTTTTTAATGGGTTTTTTCAAAAAAACCCATTGGGTCCAATCCGGCCAACCCTGATAAGATACAATGGATGTACAATTGATTAAATCAATTTTATTCCAATAGCTGAACTTGAATTACAGGTTTTAAAGTTCAGCATCATGTGTGTTCACTCTACTGAAAAAATAATAAAACTTACTCGATGAATCGAGATTTAGAGTTTACAGAAGGGTTCCATACCAACAGATCCAGTAGTTCGTCGCGCAAGCAATCACGCAAACAATTTTCTTCACTAAGCTGTCTTTCCAATTTTTAATTGAGAAAATTAAAAACATGAAACTAAAGCTTTCATTAGAGCTCTTTCAAGTATAACTTACGCATTAAAAGACGCCAAAAAAAGTCTTATTTTAAAAGTGGTATCACAATCACAAGGTAAACAATCCCGGTTTATACGACGGTTACGAGCAAGCAGTACAGAAACTGAAACGTCGGATGGGAAGAGTGTAGTATATGCGGAGAAGAAAAATGCCACCCAAGAAGCACTGAGCTGTGTTGCGTATATGAGAGCTTTTTACAACTGCGATTCGAGGCATACCATTTCTTTCCGTCAACCGTCAATCAAATAAACTACTATTTTGGATCCGATTGAAACATAGACTAATAATAAGAATAGACCGAGCTACGGCAACTCTTTGCTGCTCATGAATCAAACCTTGTGACTGCTGGATATCCTAGCAACAGCTTGCGTTGATCGTCTGCTACAAACAACGCCCGCGAGAAATAAAATAAATACAATTGATGGAACGCGGAATATTTATGGAGTCCGATTTGTAAATTTGTTATTCTAAGTTGTAAATATTTTGTTAATATAGTGAGTTTTTCGTTTAGATAGTAGTGTGCATTTTCTTTAGTCAATTTCAATAACTCTCTAAGCAATTAAAGATGCAAGCGCCCAAATAGAATCGGCAAACGGTAAGAATTTTACCTACAATTTCAATTTAAGATTCCGATTACTACATTTTTGCGTTAACGCAAAACGTTTACGTTCACCGCCAACGCTGACGTAGCAGTTCCGAATGAAATAAAAGTTACTGAAAACTGTGATCAAAAACTAATTACTAATGTCAAAATAATGCATAACTAAAAGAAAAACCATTCAATTTCTGCACCTGGAAAAGAAATTATAATGAAAACACGTGTTAAAATACATGTCGAGTGCCAAACTATAGATAATGTTGCCATCTAGCAACCATGCTGCCAAAGTTTTCGCCAAGCCTTCTACCAGTCACATGATGTATCCACGAACCAATTTTTTCATCAGCAAGTCTGGGAAAGCTCGGTCTACTCTTATTATTAGTCTGTGGATTGAAACACGTAATCTATGAGGAGGGTCAATCTAAGGCCCCTATATATAGGGCAGTAGCAGTCAGCTGCTTTTTGCATAGCAACGGAACCTGGCAACCGTTCCTGGTGGACAAGCAACCTCCAGTTCGCCGTATTAGCTGCATGTTATTGCGAGTGCGATGTTATTCTTTTATGGTTTTTCTTTGTATAAAATGCATTCTGAATATTGTCAAAGCCATAAAAACGAAGAAAAACGATGAAAAACTGAAAAAATCAAGATAATCAACAACAAGGACCAATATTTATTGAGTAAAAATGAGCTTTCAACAAAGCCATCTGACTTGACGGACTTGAATCCTGAATTATTCGATTTATGGCTTCAGTGCCAATGCATTAGAAGAATTTAAAGCGTACTGAAGTTTAAGAGCTTATTACCTTTTCTCTTGTGGATGTATTTCGGATTTTTTATGCGTAAAATTTCGGCGATATATGTGCGGTGACTGAAACGATAAGTAAAAATCATGTTTAGCATACCGGCGTCTGTCATTTTTGCAATGACCTTGTTTTGTGCGCGTTTAATTATATAAATATAAAATTCGATTCATTTTCTAAATGATTGATTTTTGTTTCGAATATCATATTTTCTATAAAATTGATCTCAGAATTTATGCTAAACTTGGTCTCCTAAGAAATACAAAATTTTTAGTGCAGTTTTTCAAGAGCAGATTAATTGTTGAATTGTTAGAACTTCATGAGCAAAAAAAAGACAACACACCAGAAACAGATTCAGTTTTCAAATTTGCTAATAAAACTGAATTATCTGTGAACATTTTAAATAAATGTAAGAATATAAGAAATTTTTGGCTCTCAAAAATTAAACATGCCTTGACATAAAAGTAGTAGAAAGCATAAATAATAAAATAATTAGTGTTTTTTACTGTTTAGAATACATGCTGGATATTGAGTATGTATATTATCTGCAAAGATAAATGATTATTCTGATTTTGAAATATTGAGAAAAACTTCCTTTGCCAACTTTTCAATCCTCTGAATATTGATAAAAGTTATCCTTCTCGTACAACTCAGATTTATAACATGAATTGTGGAGTATATCTGCTAATTTGCATAGTAAGTTTTCAGTCATGGAAGTTTTTAGACAGACCTGTCATTTAAGGGTCAACTGCTCCCCCCCCCTGCAGGCTTGTCATTTCGAGTTTTCCAGGGAGGAGCAAGCAATGCAAAACCATTTACATATAAAAACATTAATTTTTCAATGGCCAGCTTTGAAAAACTAATGTTTTTTTCATAAAAGAGTGCAGGTTTTGTTGTTTTTCAATAAAAACTTGCATTAAATATAGCCCTTTGCCCCCTCCCGGAAAAATTCAAAACGACAGACTTGTTTTTTGAATCTGTACAACAGTCCTAAATAAACTGTTATTTATTGTGGTAAATTAATTCCAATTCGTAAAGCAATATGGGATTCCATTTTGAGCGGGATTCTTTTTTGTAGTTATTGCAGAAAACTCATTTTTGATCTCTTAAATACTTGGTTTTAACAAGGTGGGTAGGTTCCAGGGTTGGCTTTCTGCTGGCAGAAACTAGTTTTGCCGTGCCAGTGGCAGAAACTGGTAATAACCGGTAAAAACCGGCAGAAACCAAAAAGTGTCTTTAATAACTCAAGCAATTACTGAATGATACTCGTTTAAGTAAACTAAAAAATGAAACTTCATTTCATCATTGTAAAAAAAAAAATACTATGCTAAGTGCCCTTGATTTAGTTCAAAAAGGGAACTTTTCAATTGCTGATGCTTGTAATATTTGGATTAATCTAACAAAGGACGAAAATCACATGGATGCTTAGGAAAGAGGAGTGGCATACAGAATTAAACAGGAATTACTGATTGTAATTTGCTTGCTTATATGCTTCATCTCAATTGCTTGTGTTTGAAATTATGATGTGCTTCAAGAAGAAAGTGCCAAATTTTACTTGCCAATATTAACCTAAATTTTGTACCTAATGTCACAGCTTTGCAAAACATATTGGCCCCATTTCTAAAAACTTATCTTTCCAGTCAAATTTTTACCGCTACCCAAGTTACTACATGAAGGACCAGTTTAAAAAAATATACAATAGATGAAAGTTTCACGAATATTGCTTGTTCCTTGATGCATTGCCTGCTAGCTCTTCTGTTTCAAAAATACTCTAAAGTTTCTCGTTTGTGCATATAAATTGAGAAACTATTTAGATTTTTGAAACCACCTTTTCTTAGAGGCAACTGCAGGGTCCAAACAATGTAAATTTTGAATTGCGATAATATTGTAATTTTAAATTGTGCTTAGGTTAACAATTAATTATTTTTCTCATGCATTTTCTATTATATGTCAATAATTGTCATTTTATGACTTTTTGCCAGTTTCTGCCACAAATGTGGCAGAAAGTGGTTTTTGCCGTGCCGGTTTCTACCAGTGGTTTTAACCGCCTTGGCAGAAACTTGCCAACCCTGGTAGGTTCGTGCCAAGCCTGATCAGTGCCCTTGTGCAAGTGTCTTTTAGGCACCTTTATGCTATGGCGTTCAGGAAAATCTAATTAACACCTGTAGTGAGATTTTGTCGACAAATATAGCGAGGAAAAAATACGGTTAAATTTAGGTGTATGTTTTGGTTCATAGCTCGAAGTTCTCTCGAGTTATGTAGCTCACCTGAAATGCTAATGAGTTTCTGGAAAATAAAATACAGTGCACCATTTATATTTATCTTTTTTATATGTTCTTATCAATTATACGTTTTTTAAATTGGTCCCTGCAGAGTCTAATACACATTAACCTATACTTATAATACATTTTTTTCATTTGTTTGCGTTTTTCATACAGTCCCTTCAAAAGCGTATAAACCGTGCTTTACTGTATTCTAATACTGAAGTTAACGCCACTCTAAATTTCTCTCTAATCTTTAACTGATGAATAATTAACTAAACTTTTATGACTGTCAAAACATAACAGGTGCTTTACTGTATTCTAATACTGAAGTTAACGCCACTCTAAATTTCTCTCTAATCTTTAACTGATGAATAATTAATCAAATTTTTATGAATATCAAAACATAACAGGGTACTGACTATATTTCAAAATTGAAGCATAATAATATAGAGGACATTTCACCTCAAAAACTGAAATTTAATTTTTTTCCTGCAAAATAATTCTTAGGTACGGAATCGTTAAAAAGGCGTTGAATTTAATATCTAAACAAATACATTGTGCAAAGCTCTATTTTTTTAAGTGCGATATCCAGATAGTTGAAGAAAATGGTGGGGGAGAGGGAGAATCGAGGTTTTTAATTTTTGGTCATGTGGTCACTTTATGGAACTAAAAGATTAACCAAATTATTGTCTACAGTATTACAATATATAAATATTACACACAAGTAAATAATATGTAATGTGCTTATAATATATAAAAGCTATATAAAAGTTCAGTGTTCAATATTTTAATTTTTTTTTCAGAATAATTAATGTGTTAATTATATTTTAGATTTTTTGTAACTGTAAAAATAGCATATTTACGTACATTAGGGTGTAGGTTTGTAAAATTGACACTTTTATAAAAATAAAAGTAAGTTTTTAGACGATTCCGTTACAGTGAAATATTTTATCAGTCCCTTGGAGTTCGTTGTAATGGGATTTCACTGCATTTCTTTTACTTATGTAATACAAGGATCGATCGAATTTAAAAACAAACTTTTTCCTCCTTTTTTCATTAAAAAAAAAAAAAAACCTAAGGATTTCATAAAACAATGATGTTAGGACTAAAGACAATTATTCGATAGCAATTATGGGAGGGAAGGAATTATAGATCGAGCCTAGGCCGGACATATAAAAGTGGGGTAGATTATTGCAAGGCCGTAGCCAGGATTTTATTTCAGGGGGGGGGGGGAGGGGTTTATAAAGAAGAAAGTTTATAGATAAAAATGCAAAGGGCAGAGGCCCGGTAGCAAATGTTAATTTATTCTGTTAAGTCTTCTCGCTCAATTGCCGGACTGTCATCAAACCCGTTAGAGTTATAAAGGTAGGGTACTCTGTTCTAAGGAGAAGAGGTAGTTTCTGTGCCAGCCAGGGGCGGCAAATAGGGGGGTCAAGAGGGGGCGGTTGCACCCCCAAATTTTTCAATGAGAAAAATAATAAATGGATAAATTCAATTTAGATATAGAAAATCATTTGCCTGCATTTTCAGAACAGAAAAAAACTGATCGTGAATAATGGTTTACCTTAACTAAAGAAGTAATTACTTCACATGGATTAAATATTTCAAAATTGTGTAATCTATGTTATGATGGTGCATCTTGTATGAGATGTCCATACAGTGCAATTTTTACACTTCAACTCCATGTCATTTTACATAAATTTAATGCTCTCATTATAACTTAATGTTTAGCTAGTAAGTGTTCATTGATTCCTTGTACTGGAAACACATTTTAGCATCTCGATGTAGGTATTATATGCTTTCATAGAAATTTTTTGTAAAGATATGCTATTTTTGAAAAACTTCCCACATCAAAAGTTACTTTCATATCAACAAATATATCTTGAGGCTCTTTACTTGACAATCTCTGAGTGACATAAATGGTATTCAAGAGTTTAACCTATAAAAGCTCCGTGGAAGAATTACTGGAAAGCGACCTTCTAAATGATAGAAAATCTAATGTTATTTTAATATGTATGACTTTGTTTGAATTTTTGTTTACTTTATTTCCTGCGGAGCATTTTCTGAACAATGCTACACTGAATCATAAAAATTTCAATCTCAATTGGATTAACAATTGAAACTCTTAGTAATTTTCGCACTAATGCATACTTGAACCAAGTGTGGAACTTCGTGACAGAACTTTCTGTAACAGTTTTTACTGTATGCCAATGTAGAAGAGGTGACAAAACCCATATGAAGTTGTAGTCAAAATATTAAATTAATATTTTGAATAAAATAATCAACTCAGTTTCTCAAGAAATTGAGGCAGGATTTGATGAGATACATTTCTTTTCGGTTTTAATTTCAATTATGTAGGTTGGTTTGTTGGTTATAGAAACCGAAAAAGAATATTACACTTATACACTAGCGCAGCCAGAAATTCCTTATGAAGGGAGTTTTCTGATCAAAAATACCTTCTTTAGGGGTTTTCTGGTGAAAAATGCCTTCTGGAGTGGTCCTTTGATCAAAAATCCCTTCTGGAGGGGATCTTTTGATCAAAACAGTCCCTTCATATGCATAAATTACTGCATTAGAATTTGCGTTTATGTTAAAACCAATGGCTCAAGGGGGTGTTTCCACCCCCTCCTCGCTGCGCCACTGCAGTTATAAGAAAAATTTATAGCATGAGGGAACAGCAATTGTTTTGCGAATTTCAACTGTACTTTTTCATGACACAAAATAAAATACTAGCCCAATTTAAAAAGCTTTCTTGATTATTTTAAAGACAGAAATCTGAAGGAAGTGTGTTTTTTAACATAACTTTCTTGCTGCCATTGTTTTTTGTCTGTTTCAATCTGGTCAGTCATTTTAAAAATGACCTTTGTGTCTCAGGAGGTTAGAGAAATACTTTCGAAGCGCAATGTGGCAAGCGAGACCTTCATCTTTAGCTATACTGGAAATAAAGCAAAACACTAAATATTGATTAAATATAGTTGCAAAATTTTCTGTTCTTCCTGACCTCAAGAATAGCAGACTAAAACTTTACTAAAAAATAAAAACTAGTCCCGAGATATTTTGTGAGAAAACTTGTTACAAAATAAATTTAAAGCTTTGGTTGCAAAAATTTAATAGTTCTTAACAAATCTAATTATTCGTAACATTAAAACTATTTTATTATTCCTACCTGTTAACCAATATTTAATTTATACCATACTGAAGAAATTCATGTTCAAGAAACTCGCCCCCCCAAACGAAATGCTGAAATGCCGCCCCTGGTGCCAGCTCATTCTTTTTACCTACCCCAATAACTGTTTGATACTTTTTAGGTTATGGGCTTACAACCCATAAAATTCGACATAATCATAAATTTTTCATATGAGGGGTGGTTTTCACTTATAACATATACTCGTCAGCAGTGCTGCAATTAAGAAAAAATGTTTGAGGGGACTCTTTAAAAGAAAAGTTGGTTTCAAACCAATTGACATCACATTTGCATTTATTACAGTAAAAAAAAAAATTATACAACTACAGCATTGTGTGTAAGTATAAATATGTATGTATGTAAAAAGGAGCAATAGAAATTTTATTGGAAATAAAAGTTGAATGTGTTATTTTTGTGCCTTCCATTCAAAATTATTAAATTTATTTCGATGATTTTTGAATGATAAAGCATTAAAAAGTTTTTCTCTCACAATGGGCAGTTGAATTGCAGATACAGTGGAACTCCATTCTGCTGGTCTCTGAAAAAGACTGTACTGATACGTTAAAATATTCCGGATTTACTTTACCCTTTTTCAGAAAGTCCACATGATTGTTTTTCTACAAACAGATCAAAATAATTTTTCATCTACAAGACTCGTAGAATTTTTTTTAAAGATAAATGTTTTATAGCTGTTTGAAGCCGCTCTGGCATCCTTTTTGCACTGTTTAATTTTTCTTTGTCTGTGAGAAGGATTTCCTCCGACTGTCCAATATTCCTTCATGGCAGTTGAGGACTAGAGCTGCTGGTACCCTTCTTGAAAATTTTCCAGCAGTTGGTGACACGTGTCGTCTCATTAAATAACAAATTCCTTCAAGATCAGATTAACTGAACGCCTTTGATGATAATAACGAAAACAAAGAAGATATAATCGAGAATGTCCCCACAGATGACTAAGCAATTTTAAGTACAAAAACTCTAAAGCTATTTACATTTGTAAATGCCAACCAAGAAGTGAATTTGTAAAAAAATGTTAACGAATCGTGCTATAAATGAAATTGTATCAAAAAACAAGTAAAAAGGTTACACATTTCCCCCCTACTTCATTGGATAAGAGTCGATTTTTAAACAATGTGCTCAGATTTTGAACAAGGCCCTGTGATTTTAAGTTTTCCCGCTTGGAACGTTTTTCATCACTGGTTCTACAGAAAGCGTAAAATCAAATTTTCATTAAACCATAATTTTCTATTCATTCTGAAAACTTAGTACAGTTATCTCTGACTTATATGTCAGCACATGGGATCAAAATAAAAATAAGTGGCACATTCATTAATGGAATTCACATTTTAGATCAAATTTCAAACCAGTTAAAAAAGTTGACACAGATAAAGCAAAATGAACTTAAAATTTTAACACGAACCATGAACTATTAAGTTTGCTTTATTTCTGTCTATGTGGTAAAAATACATTATGTGGTAATCGTATAGTCTAATTTAGTGAGAAACTTTATATTCAGAAACTTTATTATATTACTATGTTGTTCCGTCCTTGGTAGCAGAAAAGAGTCCATATTTCTGTTGTCAAATTCAATGCATCCTTATGAAGTGCAAATAGTTCTTCCAAATTTTCATACCAACAAGATCATTCGCAGGGCAGAATTTTAAAGACTAACCCTGTCTCTGAACAAATGATCCAGCTAGTGAAAATTTTCCTTGTGTTTCTGATACAACATTTTTGGCACTTCTCATCTGTAGAGAATCATAAAAAGCTTATTAAGCTCGTGGTAGTGTTTGGCAATCGGGTACGAAAAAAATTACCATTGTAATGAAAAAAATAAAAACGGGGAACACGTAAAAAGACTCACATCAATGTAATTAAACAGGAAAGCTGTTCTGATCAACATAATAAAAAACTATTAAATTTATAAATAGATAAAACATTTCAATTAAGGAATTTTATTCATCTATTCTCAGTACTCATATCTGAGAAACATTAAAATATCAGTAGGGGAGTTACACTGAAAGTATTAAGTGCCTAAACATTAAACAGGACCAAAGCCCCCTATAAACGATTGCTTAAATTTTCATATTAAAAGCCGCATTTTTTAAGCGCTACAGGGGCGAAACATTTGCGAGACTGTCCCGGGATTACATTCTTTTTCCATAGAACATGTATTAAGCACATATCCTTTGCCTCTTTTGGGAATTGTCATAACTATACAAACGTTCAAGAATAATAAATTTTTAATAAAGAACATTTAAGCATAAATCCAAGGGGAAATTTTTGACAACATGGTCTGTAGAGTCGGAGGGGAAATAAAAAGAGTCCGGCAATTTAGAGCCTTCGACTCCGACTCCTTTACCCCAAAATCAGTCCTACTCCGGCTCCGTAGTCCTGATCAAAATTTATTGCTTAAGAAACACTATGAAAAACTTAATAGCGGCAGAAAATAACACCTACACTGCACAGCAAAAGAAATAGTATAGAAGGCAACAAATGTCAAACAAACAATTCCCAAAAACAAGGGAGGAGAGGGAGAGAGTTCATAAAATTTGGGAAACTGTTTATTTTGTGACTTTGACTTATCTAATCTCAATGTGATGAGTTTTACTGAGAGGAAAAAGTGCAACGAAGTTCGTTTAGCATGAAATTGAATAGCAACACAACGCGGAGCAAGTCGGTTCAGTGATTATAAAAAAAATTTTAGAATCCAAACATTGCGTATTGTGGTAAAACGTAACACGAAATGTAATGACAAAATTTATGACAAGGCAAAAAAGTTATATGATGAAGGGATGAGAAAAAAAAAGCAGAAATAACACCCACACTACAGGCAAACGAAGTTGTGACTTTGACTTGTCGAGAATGCAAATAATTTTTGATGCAACGCAAACGTAACAACAATAATAGCAACATAACGTAAACATCGTGGATGGGTGAGTGAAGTAAACAAAAATTTAATCTCACTCTAAAAAAGAATCTGTGCATAAAATTAACAAAATACTGGTTGTATTAGTCACTTCAACTTATCTAGTATAAAAATAAATGCTCATCAATGCCAAGAAATTAGTTGAACAGTGCCTAATTCAACAAAAATTAGATCACACGCAGCATTACGATGTAAAAACATGGAAGCGAAAGGGATGCTTTGACAGAAGAGTGAACAGCACGTTTAGTTGTACAGCAGCACTTGGAGTTTGTTTGTCCACCAGGATGACGTCGTCTGCTACTGCCCTATACGAGCCGGCGCATTAGCTCAAGATTAGCCTTTTCGGATCGGAGCGCGTGTTTGAGTGGTTGTCTTTTCTGGCGAGTTATCGCGTTAGTGATTGTTCACTGTAAGCAATTATTAGCGGCACGTGAATTGTTTATAAAATAAAATATTATTTTCTGCAAATTTGGCGAAATCCGAAACTTTGTTGTGGTAACCCATGCAGTGCAACAATGAGAAATCCGATCCAAAATAGCTAAACTTAAGCTGATGCGTCGGCCTGTATATATAGCGGCTCTTAAGGCCCCTATATATACGAGCCGACGCATCAGCTTAAGATCAGCCTTTTTGGATCGGAGCGCGTGTTTGAATGGTTGTCTTTTCTGGCGAGTAATCGCGTTTGGTGATTGTTCACTGCGAGCGATTATTAGCGGCACGTGAATTGTTTATTAAATAAAGTATTATTTTCGGCAAATTTGGCGAAATCCGAAACTTTGTTATGGTAACCCTGGCAGTGCAACAATGAAAAATCCGATCCAAAAAGGCTAAACTTAAGCTGATGCGTCGGCCTGCCTATATAGCGGCTCTAGATCAATCTAGAACCGCTGTAACTGAAGAGGCCGATGCATCCGCCATGTTGGAGCAAGCGGGAGCAAGTGCACTTATCGCACAACAGGGAAATGCAGAATTAAAGACATTCCGTAGAACACTGCAACATGTTAGCAAAGATTACATAGCATTTATAACCTAACTATAGTAAAATAATGAGCAATGAATCGACATTAACCTCACACGAGCAAGCTCGATTTCCAGACTGCCAGTCGGTTATTAATTATCCATTTCCTTTTTCTTCCTTCCATTTCTTTTTCAAACCTACTTATACTCGATGCATTATTTATTTTGTTACTATTACAAATAAGCTTAATTATTTGTATTTTAAATATTTTTTGCAGTTATTCAAGTGCATGCGTAGTTTAGTCTATTAAAAATCTACAACGTTACTTAAGTATTAATTTATTAACTTATTTACATTCCTTCATTTGATAATTCACTTATTTATTCATTCATAATTCACTTATTTTCTTATTCATTCCCTATTTTACTCATTTATTTTTCCTCACTTATTTATTAATTAATTATTTTATTTTTTAGTTGATTGTTTCGCAATCGTTTTATTCATTAATTTATTCTTTTATATACTCATTTGTTTGATCAAAAATATTTTTTAACAATCGCATAGAAAAAATTGATATTATATGATTTTTGTGAATAAAAATTCGGCATAGAAAACAGCAATCAACAAATTTAAACACAGAACACCATTCTTCTCCAGCACGGCTTCATCAAGCTTTACTTGCAAGAAAAATTTTAAATATTATTCACGCGACTAAGTCTTTTCACCAGTATGGCTCTTCAAATGCATTTTTAAGTTTAAAGCATTGACAAATGTTTTTGAACAATATCCACAGGCATGAGACATTTCACCATGGAGGCTCATGTGCACCATTAAGTTTGAAGACCGAGTAAAAGACTTAGAGCAGTGTTTGCAGGAATATAGTTTTCCGCCAGTATGAGTTCTTTTATGTCTCTTTAAGTCTGAAGCTGCAGAAAAGGAACTTGAACAATATTCACATGAATACTGTTTTTCACCACCATGAACCCTCATATGTGCTATCAAACCTGAAGGATGATTGAATGCCATAGAGCAAGAGTCACAGGCATAGCGTTTTTCGCCAGTGTCTACTCGCATACAGTTCTTTAAGTCTAATCCTGCAGAAGTAGCTTTTGAAGAATCATCAACCAAATGGGATTTTTCACCAGTATGAGCTTTCCTCATATGTGCCATTAGAGTTGAAGATTGAGAGAATGCCGTAGAACAATAGTCACACACATAGACTTTTTCGTCAGTACCTACTTGAATACAGTTCTTTAAGTCTAATCCTGCAGAAGTAGCTTTTGAAGAATCATCAACCAAATGGGACATTTGACCAGTATGAGCTTTCCTTATATGTGCCATTAAAGTTGAAGATTGAGTGAATGCCGTAGAACAATAGTCACACAAATAGACTTTTTCGCCAGCATCTACTCGCATACACTTCTCTAAGTCTAATTCTTCAGAAGTAGCTTTCAAACAATCATCAACCAAATTGGACTTTTCACCAGTATGAGCTCTCCTCACATGCGCCATTAGAGTTGAAGATTGAGTGAATGCCATAGAACAATAGTCGCACGAGAAGGGCTTTTCGCCAGCATCTACTCGCACACCCTCCTTTAAGTCTAATTCTGCAGAAGTAGCTTTCGAACAATCATCAACCAAATCAGACATATCACCAGTATGAGCTCTCGTCACATGTGCCATTAGAGTTGAAGATTGAGTGAATGCCATAGAACAATAATCACACAAATAGACTTTTTCGCCAGTATCTACTTGCATACACTTCTTTAAGTCTAATTCTGCATCAGTAGCTTTCAAACAATCATCAACCAAATCGGACTTTTCGTCAGTATGAGCTCTCCTCACATGTGCCACTAGAGTTGAAGATTGAGTGAATGCCATGGAACAATAGTCGCACGAGAAGGGCTTTTCGCCGGTATGAACCCTCGTGTGCGCCACTAAAGTGGAAGATTGAGTGAATGCCATAGAACAATAGTCGCACGAATATGGCTTTTCACCAGTATGACCCCTCATATGCCTCTTCAAATCTGAACGGGTAGAAAACGCCTTTGAACAATACTCACACGGGTGGGGTTTTTCTCCAGTATGCACTCGCATATGTGCCATTAGATTAGAAAATCGAGTGAATGCTCTGGAACAATGTTCGCACGCATGTGGCTTTACGCCAGTATGCGCTATGATGTGTCTCTTTAAGTCTGAACGAGCAGAAAATGCCTTTGAACAATACGAACACGAATGGGGTTTTTCGCCAGTATGCACTCGCATATGTGTCTTTAAATTTGCATTTTGAGTGAATGCCTTGGAACAATGTGCACACGAATACGGTTTTTCTCCAGTGTGTACCCTTTTATGTATCTTCAGCTCTGCAGCCGTGGAAAATGACTTAGGACAGTGTTCACATAAATGCTGTTTCTCGCCAACTTGGACTTTTAAATGATGCGCCATTGCCGAACAATGAAAAAGTACAAAATTCACAAGACTACTGTTTGACCACGGACTGTATGTAATTTGGCAATCTGCCAAGTAAAGATTATTCCATCTGAATTAATCTAGCCGGGGAGAAGGGAAAATAACGATGGGATTTTGATGCACGCGTTTTATAATGTCAATAGTGCCTTATTCATTAATTGCATTCTCTAAAATAAAATGAGGGAAAACAAAAATAGTTACCATGGAAACAACAAAAAGAAAAGAAAATATTTTAATTTCGTTCCGGAACGTAAAAGCAAAAGGGTAAGCTCAAAAACATTGTTGTGAATAAATCAATCAATTACTTTTTGCCGTGAGAATATAGATCAAATATACTTAAGATTAAAAAAATGTTGATGAGAGCAAATTTTCATTTTTACAGAACTAAGGCCAAATAATAGAGAGGCAAAAGTGCAAATCTGTAACAAACCAACTAACATCCCTATAAACTAATAGATAGGTCCATTTCCGCCTATAAATCGGATATTAGCCTTTCCATGTAATCGATGGTCAAACAGTAGATTTTCACGAAGATGTATTTTTAATCTTTCTTATCATTATTCATGTGTACAGTAAAACCTGTAAAGTTGACCACCCTTGTAAGTTGACCACCTGTCTAAGTTGACCGCTATTTTCAGGCACAGAGTTGGATCTATATCATGTAATTCATCCTCTATAAGTTGACCACTAAATTAGTGCACCGCAAGTGGTCAACTTACACAGGTTTCACTGTATTTCAAAATGTCTTCAATCACACTACAAGAGTTTACTATATTTCAAGTACAACTTCCTAAATTTGCTAGTGAGTAAAATATTATTAGGCAAAACCTTTGGCTAGAAGCTTTTGGAAATCCCTTTTTGAAATTAATCAATTTTCAGTTTAAAAAAAATTTGAAATCGGTTTTGGAAGAAGACATTGAACATAATTATTGGAGTCGTCACGAAAATGGCTCGGAATCATGTGTATTTCAAAATGTCTTCAATCACACTACAAGAGTTTACTATATTTCAAGTACAACTTCCTAAATTTGCTGGTGGGCAAAATATTATTAGGCAAAACCTTTGGCTAGAAGCTTCTGGAAATCAATTTATGAATTAATCAATTTTCAGTTTAAAAAATTTGAAATAGGTTTCGGAAGAAGACATTGAACATAATTATTGGAGTCGTCACGAAAATGGCTCGGAATCATATGTATTTCAAAATGTCTTCAATCACACTACAAGAGTTTACTATATTTCAAGTACAACTTCCTAAATTTGCTGGTGGGCAAAATATTATTAGGCAAAACCTTTGGCTAGAAGCTTTTGGAAATCCCTTTTTGAATTAATCAATTTTCAGTTTAAAAAATTTGAAATCGGTTTTGGAAGAAGACATTGAACATAAATATTGGAGTCGTCAAGAAAATGGCTCGGAACTTAAAGCAACATAAACTTCTGCGCGTCCTTTGGAACACCCGATTTTACTTGACCGAATGCACTGAAGAAGCTAAAGTCTCCATCTTGGGTCTTAAATTTTTGGAAAATTGCACGAAAACTTCTTCAGATGTATATGCAGAGGAAGCTTTCTGTCGTTAAAGTTAAAAGTTGAAGTCACAGTTGATGGAGTCTGATGTCACATAATCCAGACTGTTGCTGAAAATAATAAAAAGCATTAGCTTCCATTAAAAAAACAAACAAACAAGCAATAAAAAAGAAATACAGTCGGAGCTAGATATAAAGTCACCCCTCGGGACTTCACGAAACTGACCTTATAAGCGGGGTGACCTTATAACCGATCCATGTATATCTTTTGGATAAACGAACTTGTATATGCATTAATTATTTTTAAAATTTAATACATTCAAAAATATCAGTAATTAGGTTATAATAGTTTAATGGGTTTGAACCAATTAAAACTTTTGGAAGCAATAAGACATTTTGAAAAGATTTTTTAGAACTTTCATTTAGAGTAAAGCTACACACAAATATGCTCAAGCAGAGAACTGATGAGCATCTTACCTAACTTAAAATTATCATAAACGCAGGACTGATAGGATTTTTCTTTCGTTTAAGCACAATGGTTTCTAATTGTTTTCTGAAAAAAATTTTCGGCTTCTCATATCTGGTAAAAAAGACGTTTAGTGCCCTCATTACAACTGCTTCATATTTTAGCGTCACTGTCGTAATACTCACTTTCTACTACATTTGGTGCACTACGTGCTACGTAATAGGAACACGACTTTTCACTTTTTAAGGATCGTATATCGCGAAAAATTCTTGGAAGTGAATCTATTAAGCACTGAAATTATTTAAAGAAATCAGACAGAAGTGACCTTATAAGCGATTAATGTATTATGACCTGATTACATATCCGATAAGACACAACATAGAATTCCTATTCAGTGAGCCGGGATTTTAGAAAAGTGACCTTATATGCGGGGTGACCTTATAAGCGAGAGACTGACTGTACTGATCGAGGTCTGACTGTACTGAAGTCGTGATTACTAATAAAACTCTTTGATAGTGAAAAAATGCTATGCATAAAAAATAACATGAAATAATCATTTGGTTTTACAATAAACAAGAAAATATACAGTGGTGGTAAAAAAAAAAATGCATCATCCGCGCCGCAAAGGAGAGGAATATCATCCCGACTGCATTCAACACACAGTCAAGCATCCCGTATCCCAGATGATTTGGGGATCTATTTCTGATCAAGGAGTTGGTGGGCTTCGCTTTGTGCAAGGAACAGTAAGCGCTCAGGTGTATATTGGCATTTTGGGGGAGAAATTGCTTCCAACTATCCGGGATCACTTTACTTCAGTTCCAAACGTCACTTTCCAGGATGATTTCAGGCTTAGAAGGCTAAAAATGTACAGTCTTGAGCAAAGAAGAGACCGAGGGGACATGATTCTGTTGTTTAAATTCATTAAAATGAAAGATGTTACGGGGCTTAAGTTTAGCACTGAAAACAGGACAAGGGGTCATTGTTTTAGGCTATTTAAATCTCAGGCTAACATGGATATTAGGAAAAATTATTATTTTAGTGGGTAGTGGAACCTTGGAACAGCTTACCGGAAGAGGTGGTCATGAGCAAGGGAGTAGATAGTTTTAAGAGGGCCATTGATCTGCACTGGGGATTGTAAATTGACTAGGACCAGTCTAGATGGGTCCAGAGCCTGTTGCTGGTCGTCACTTTTGTATTGTAATTGTATTCTGCTCCATGCCATAGGGCAAAACTGGTAAGTAGCAATTTAAAAACTTTATCCGGCCATTAGACTTAAATTCACATGGGGTTAAATAATTTTTTTTCCTCTAAACTCGGACGTAGGTTCAGAAATGGAAAAATGAGCATTGGGTCAGCAGTTTGCCTTGGCCCGGAAACAGTTTCGATCTACGTAAACGATTATCGGATTCCTGCTGTTAAATGTTTATTTCATAAGTTTTACAGAATTTCACCTACATTCATTGTTAATCGGTCGACCAAAACTTCTCACATAATCCCATTGTTGTGAAAATGCGAGGGGGATGAAATTTTCTTTTTTACCAGCACTGTAAACGCAGTTGAAGCTCAATTTCATAATTTCTTTTGAACCAAGGAAACTGTTCATAAACTCGAGATTTCGTAAAATGGTGAGTGCTTCTAAATTAGAGCTTTTTCAAATTGAGTGTCAGCTGCATACAGTCAAACTTTAACTTCATCATAAGCCCGTTTTAGTTAAATCCCAGAGATTCTTGAAAAATTACTTTCATTGAAGAAAAATATTTCTTAAGTACCTGTAAGCACTTCTGAAAATTTCTACTTTGGACAATAACAAACTAGCAAAATTACTTGGAATTGTCCAGAGCAATAATTGAGAAAAAATTGCAATTTGTACTGGATTATTATTGTGTGGCTGTATGATGCAGCACTCTAACCTTTAGGACCGATGGTGGTGCTAAAAAGCTAAAAGTCAACAACCGCACCGTGAAGCGCAGGTTATTTTGCAAGCCCATGCCTTGTCTCTTGCTGTCACAGGAACAAAGACCCTGTCCAAATTTGACGTGGAAAGGCTGCTTTTGCTATCCTACAGTCCCGAATTGGCCCCCACAGACTTCTAGTTTAGCTACTCACAATCCGTCCAGGAAGGACATTATTACAAGGCAACTGATGACAAAAAAAAAGATACATATTAATTTGAATTTTTGGCATCTTGAATTCAAATTATGTCTTTCGCAATCACAAGCGTGTGTGTGTATGTTTGTGCGTGTCCGTTTGTGTAGGCGCATGTGTGTGTGTTTGTGCAGGCGCATGAGTGTGTGTTTGTGCAGGCGCATGTGTGTGGATGCATGTGTGAGTTGTGTATGCAGTGCTGCGCGTGTACGCGCGTGTGTGTATAGGCGTTCGTGTGTGTGTATGTAGGCATGTATATTTGTGTCTGTGTGCAAGCATGAGTGTGTGTGTATAGGTGTGTATATGTATGCGTGTGTGTGTATGTATGCGTGTGTGTGTAGGATATGAACGCAACCTGGTGACGGTTTTCGCAAGAGGAGCAGCATCGTAAGGTGGCCCGTCGATGGTGATGCTGCAGAGGGTGCTGGCGGGAAAATAAAATCAGCGTAACGCCAAAAACAGTCAAATGAAAACAATAAGCTATCGTGATTGCTCAAAAAAAAAAAATCAAGCGTCTGAAATGGTTTTACAAGCATTTCCTGAACCTGCCTTTTAGATTACCTTCGCAGTTTGGCACTCACATAGCCAAAAATACATCAAGACAATATGATAAAGAATTTTACTTCTTTTTATTAGCTTCACCTGTATGTATGTATGTATGTACCTTGTAACGGAATCTTGCAGCTCAAATTTCGCCCACTTCCTGCGATCGGACTCTTATGAAATTTGGCACGCGACCTCAGTCCCGATGACAATGCAATATTCTATAATGAAATTAATTAATTAACTCTTTTAATTGCTAGTTTCCTCCAATTTTAATCAATATTTTGGCATAAATCCAACAATGTGAAAAAGGAAAAATTTAAAAAAAAAAAAAAAAAACATTAAAAAATGCTCGCAAAAAATATTTAAAAATATATACAAAAACCTTTCATTTTTCTGCATCAGACAAAATTTGTTCCAATGTTCCAAGGTAATTCGAACATGAAATATAATTGTTTTTAACTACTTTCATGCCAAAATTTAGGTGAGCCTTCAGTTGGAAATTCATTGCTGATCAGACCATTGTTGAACAAAACTTTTATTCAAATGCATCTCAAAATTTCAAAGTAATATAAATATGATTTCCGCAACATACATCGATGACTCACAGCAGCTTCCCATCGGGGTGCCCTCCCAGGTAGCATCAACTCATCGGATTTTGCTCGGCCGATCATCGACTCCTCCTAAACTCATCGCGTAATGCACGCTGACATCGTTGCGATCAGAATCCGAGAACGGTTTTCGATGAGCTGTTTTTTATCGGAAAACTATATATTTACGATCAAATTTCCCGATGAAAATTTGTCGAGCTGCATTTCATCGGAAAAAGAGATCGTAACGATCAAATTTTCCGATGAAAATTTGCCTAGCTACATTTCATCGGAAAAAGAGATCGTAACTATCAAATTGTCCGATGAAAGTTTGCCTAGCTACATTTCATCGGAAAAAGAGATCGTAACGATCAAATTTTCCGATGAAAATTTGCCGAGCTGCATTTCATCGGAAAAAGAGATCGTAACGATCAAATTTTCCGATGAAAATTTGCCGAGAGAAATTTCATCCGAAAAAGAGATCGTAACGATCAAATTTTCCGATGAAAATTTGCTGAGCTACATTTCATCGGAAAAAGAGATCTTAACGATCAAATTTTCCGATGAAAATTTGCCGAGCTACATTTCATCGGAAAAAGAGATCGTAACGATCAAATTTTCCGATGAAAATTTGCCGAGTTACACTTCATCTTAAAAAAAGTAGGTCGTTTAAATTTTCCGATAAAAGTTTTCCCAATCTAAAATTTTTGGAAATCTCCCAACTGTTAAAATAGGATAAGTTTTATTATTCGAATATCCGACTATTGATCAAACGTAAGGCTATACGGATCAACATTCAGGGTTGAGAATCGGAGGAAAAATGACTGAGACTTTGACTCCGAATTCGACTCCTGGATTTTGGAAGGGTTTACTCCGATTTGCTGCAAAATCAATTCAACTTTAACTCCACGATTCCAACCCCGATTACCTCACTGGAATTGCGAACAAAATGAGACTCCGACTCTTGAATGATTTCTCTCTATCTCCAAAACAATTCCATGCTGTTCAATTTGACTCCCAAAATTACAGACTCCGACTCGGTTTGCGAGCAAAATGAGCGACTCCGACTCTTCACTAGCTGGCGCCACAAGTATATTCACTGAATAAAACTCTCACTTTCTGTTCAGAAATCTGTCATGGCCTTGCCTCCCGATAGATGGCGCCACAAATGATTTTCCATTTAATACATTATTTTCCTCTTTAGAGAGAGCGTTGCTTGTCTAGTGGTTAGCGTATGAATATCGTATTCCAGAGGTCTAGGGTTCGATCCCCGGCTAAAGCGACTTAGATTGAGCTCATGAATCACGTTCATCAGAAGTTGTTAAATTAGAAATTAACTAAACAAGTTATTAAAAGAAATTAAAGTATATTAAATAATTGTCCCAAACGACGTCATCCGAAAATACCCCTTCTGAAAGTTTTAAAGATGGCGGAAGTGTCACGTGATCATCCAAGATGGCGGACCCATCTTCCCACTGTTAATTTTTTTTTCCTCCTGCTTGTCCCTATATCGCGGTTGTTATTACTTCTCATCGTATTTTCATCCTAAATTCATCGCCTCGGAACAGCACTGCTGGTATATTGGTCCAAATCTCATCGTATTTTCATCCAAAATTCATCGCCTCGGAACAGCACTGCTCGCATATTGCTCCAAATCTCATCGTATTTTCATCCAAAATTCATCGCCTCGGAAAAACACTGCTCGTATATTGCTCCAAATCTCATCGGTATAGGGAGCAAAATTCATCGGATACCGATGATCGGATTCTACTATTGCCGATGAGACATATTGGAGCAATTTCCGATGAAAACTCATCGGAATCCGATCATCGGCCGATCAAAGTTTGATCGGATTTCGATGAACGGCCGATGATCGGCCGATGAGTTGATGCTACTCGGGCTTGTCTTAACTTTAAGATATTATCTCGCACTCTTTTTGTAAAGAATTTCATCTCCTGATAATTCTCCAACATTAGACTAAAAAACAGAAAAATAAAATAATAGTTTAAAAAACTAAAAAACACGCTTTCGTAGCAAAATGAACTAAAAAGTGAAAAATAATCTTTAGATGATAGTAGTTGACCAATCACTTAATTTTTATGTAATACAAAAAAGCGTGGGGGGCTTCTTATCAGTTGTCTTGAATTTCTTCCATTTGTTGTCCAAGCCAAAATGTTAATAGACAGCACCCCACGCTTTTTTGTATTACATTAAAATTAAGTGATTGGTTAACTACTATCATCCAAACATTATTTTTCATTTTTTAGTTCATTTTGCTACGAAAGCGTGTTTTTTAGTTTTTTAAACTATTATTTTATTGTGTTGATCAAGTCCTTCTCTTTTTTTTAACGTTGCGCACTAAATCAATAAAAGGGTAAAATTACTACTGATTATAAATAATAGTCACCAAGACACCAAGGCGGCTAGATCTGCTGCCTGCAGCGCTAGCCTCGACATGTGGAAATCACGGGATGTGCAGCGAGATGGATATCTCGTTAATGTTAAATTAGTAAAAATTTTAGTTTCTTATTCTTTACGTGTTTTATCGGACGGATTTCTTGATATCAGCTGCAACTACAATTTTTGAGCAATCACGATTGCTCTCACTTGACTGTTTTGATGTCCTTAGATTTCATTTTCCCACCGCCACCCTCTGCACCGTCACCGGCTCCTCACGATGCTGCTCCTATAGCGAAAGCCGTCTCCAGGTAGCATCCATGTCCTACACACAAACGCATACATATACAACTACACACACACACACAAATACATACAGACACCTACACATGCACACACACAAACACACACTCATACAAACAATTACCCACACATTCATGACTGCACACAGACACAAACACATATGCCTACACACACATATCCCCCCCCCTGCATACACACAACTACTCACACTTATGGCTGCACACAGACACAAACACACTTGCCTACACACATACACCTACACAAAACACACATACCCCTACACACAACACACATACCCCCCCCCCACACACAAACACACACGCCTACATACACACACTCGTGATTGCGAAAAACATAATTTGAATTCAAGATGTCAAAATTCAAATTAATTTTTTTTATTATCATTACAATAAACCACAAAAGAGTTCCCCCAAGAGCAGGGCTTCCCAAACTCTTTGGCCCGCGGACTCCTTTTCAGAGGCCAATGTTTATTGCGAACCCTGTCATTAGAGTGTATAGGTACTTGAAGTTGGTAGTTAATTGAACTTAACCGAACTAATCATCTTTACTAATAACAAAGATGAAAGTCTCTCTGTCTGGAAGTCAGGAGGATGTCTGGACATCAGGTGATGGTTGTCTGGATGTCAGGTGATGGTTGTCTGGATGTCCGGAGGATGTCTGGATCTCTGTGACGCGCATAGCGCCTACACCGTTCGGCCGATTTTCATGAAATTTGGCAAAGTTAATTTGTAGCATAGGGGTGTGGAACTCGAAGCGATTTTTCGAAAATTCGACGTGGTTCTTTTTCTATTCCAATTTTAAGAACAAAAATTATAAGAAGGACGAGTAAATTACGAAATTATCATAACATGGAACCGTAACATGGGCACAAGCCAATTGGCGAGAAAGTTCACCATACATTATTTGTTAATATACAGGCGAACCAAAAGACCTTTTAATATTTCGATTACGGGCAAAGTCGTGCGGGTATTACTAGTTTCTAATAAACATCAAAAATTGTTCCCAACAAAGGACACGCGCTTATTAAGAATACGAAACAGTCTGCAATATAAACTAATAGCTATTCTTCAGAAAACTTGTAACATGTATTCAATGAATTAAAAAATAAGTATTGTTCAAAACATATTTTTAAATAATTATAACATATTTCTCTTATGATGTGAATAAACTTCTTAAACATGTCGTCATTTATTACTTGCCTTAGGTTGTAAAATCAGTGTTGCCAGATTGGGGGATTTGTAAATATACAGGCGAACCAAAAGACCTTTTAATTTTTCTATTACGGGCAAAGCCGTGCGGGTACCACTAGTTACTAATAAGAGGGGAGTAACCCTTAAAAAAAACACTTAGTAGTATAGTTTAATTTACTTAACTTTGGAAATTCTGGATTACAAATATCAATACGATCAGACAAAAATCAATAGGTAACAAAAACAACAAACCATCAAATATTGAACATCGAATTAATGGGAAGAGCGAGGGTGTTTTAGCTGGCACAATATTGTAATACAGTAAAACCTCGTTAAGTCGTCACTCGAGGGACCAAAAATTTTTGACCACTTATGCGGAGTGACTACTTATGTGGAGTGGGAAATTAAGGAAGAAAAAAAAATGCCTTTCAAATTTTAATGAATAGCAGTAGAATTCTGTGAGAAAAACAATAGCTCATGTAATCAATGTCTATAAATTAGTGGACATTTTAAAAAGAGGGAAAAATACTAATGATAGTTACTTTGTTTTCTGTTACTTATACATTACTTAATAACAACTTATTTTAATGTAGTCACGGTACATTAATACAATCCTTCAATGCTGACTGATGAAGTTGTTGCTTACGGAAAAGAACTATCTCTTCTAACGTACATCAAGCTTTAAATTCTGTGTTTTTTGTTACTTGTGAACGGATGTTAAACACTGACTAACTTTCTCAGGGTATTAGATTTTGTCTGTCTTTATGGAAAGAGTTTGATTCTTATTCTCGGCACTCTGCAGAGTCACAGCAAGACGTATGCTTTGAATGACCAGAACCGAGAATCGAGATTTCAAGGAAAATAAATATCAGCCTTTCAACTAAGTCCGACACTATTTTCTAAGATCCGATAAGGAAAAGGAATTTTAGAAAACAATTTTTGAGTGACTAGTTAACCGGGTAAAATGAAATTTGGTGACCAGTAAAGGAAGGTCATTTTACATTACCGTGAATGAGACCTTGTCGGGACCAATGAAAAACGACCATTTAAACGGAGTGACCACTTAACCGGTCGACTATTTATTGAGGTTTCACTGTATATTGGGTTTAATTTTTACTGCTGGAGTCGAATACCAGGTCCAGAATCTGCATAAGGCTTTGTTATTTAGTTTCGCACTGAAAATCATCGGACACTTGTCTCGTTCTTTGAAGCACATTATTTGGAACAGCTTTCAAAACACTTTTGAGAACATTTATTTGGTTCAGTGTAATTTTTTAACACTCTTGGAAATTATAAATTCTTTATTTTGATTAATTAAAACATGTTTCCTTTTTACTTCCGTTTACAAAAATGGAAGTATTGTATTCGCGAAAAAATTTTTACCCAAAAATCGGCCTTAATTTCCATTTTGCTCACCCCCAAATGAATGTTGAGTTTTTTTTTTTTTTTTCAACCTGACCACATGTGGATATGTGCCTAGGAACGTACAGACACCCGAAATATCCATTTTGACGATCCCCAAGTTAATTACGGCGAGTTTTCTCGTGACGTCTGTATGTACATATGTAGTTGCGTATGTATGTCGCATAACACAAGAACGGAATGTCCTAGAAATTTGAAATTTAGAACGTAAACTCCTAGTGGGGTCTAGTTGTCCACCTTCCTTTTTGGTTGCATTCGTATGCTCCAAAGGGGGTCTTTTGCCCCCTTTTTAGGGGGAAATCATTGTTAATTTCGATGTAAACTCACATAGTGTTATAATTTGGCGGACACATGGCATTATATCGACAGTCTTTTGGTCGCCAAGTTTCGTCGCCAACTTGGCGATTTTTAAAATTTTTTAAATCTGGCTTCAATTTGGCCACTGTTGTTGATATTTAGAGAGTAAACTATTGAATCATATTAAAACTGCCAATAATGAGAAAATGACATTAAATTGGAGTAAAAGGAAGCCATGTGATGCACACATCAGCTCGTTCCCTTATATATTGTGATATATATCATGGGCAAAACCTGGTGCCAGCCACCCCTACAGCTGACCTTTTCCCTTTTTAACTGGGCGGTTGAAGTGCAACATTATTATTGATTAAATCAGGGGTTTTCAAACTGGGTGTCATGGCACCCTGGGGTGCCATAGGAAGAGGCGAGGGATGCCGCGAAGTGTCCATGGCATCAATATATGGTGGGTTTGACAAATAAGGTCAAACAGACCAATAAGGCTATCCGTCCATTTTTTGATGTAGCCAGGGCCGGATTTAGGGGAGGGCAGGCGGGGCTACTGCCCCGGGGTAACAACAAAGGGGCCCCCACAGTAAAATTTTTACAAAATATCCTAACTTTCGCGGGTTGAAAATATTGGATATACAGTAGACCATTATAACGCCGACCTATATAACGCAATTCTCTATAAAACGCACAACTTTTCAGAAGAAAACAATAGGTTTTAAAGTTTAAAAAATCCCTCTGTTTTGCTTTGCAAGCACTAAAATTGTAAAGAAAATCAAATTTTGAAATAGTTTCTCATCTTTCCATCTTAATTCAAAGCTTTTAAATTGAAAATGAGTACTCACAGTAAACAGAAAATACCAGATGACTCTTGGAAATGCAGCTGTTATACAAACCATGAAGCTAGCAGAAGTGCAGGATATTTCACTTTCTTGTAATAAAGAAACATATTTATTTGTGAATGAATAATTGTATAATTAGTGCTTTAATACTTATTGAAGATAAAACTTATCCTGAAGTGGCTAATATATAGATATATTCTGAGTAATAGTTCCAAAATTTGTGAAACAACCTATATAATGCCAAAACCTGCATAACGCAAAAGCTCTGGTCCCAAGGTGTGCGTTATAACGGTCTTCTACTGTATACATATACAGTTGAACTCTCTCAATACGATCACGTTTAATACGAAATCACGGATAAAACGAACATTTTGTTCGATAAGTTTGGTATTTATCTAATCATATTAAAAATTACACAAATAATACTTACATTAAATTGAAAGTTTCGGCTAAGACGAACAAAAGTTCTGACCTTTTACTTGTTGAGTACTGTAATTTTCTTTTTAGAAATTATTCATCATTTTCTTAGGTAGTAGAAGTCCTGTTGTGTATCGAGAAGAAAATATTAAACATTTTGAACAGAAAATTAAGTCCAAACATTTTTTTTAACCCTTTGGACATTTCCATTTAATCGGAGATAAAACTGTTCATCTTAAATTGCGGAATACAACATATTCCGCGATTGTTGATTATCATCTTCTGTTTTCAATATTCAACCAAGTGGACACCGGTCCACTTGGTTCTTGTCAGTTCTCTCACAACTTTGGTTGTGTTGGTGAGCTTTCTGCACTGATGATGAGGCTCCATTGTAGCCTTGAAATAGCTATATGCTGTACCTTCTCCAATATTTGTGCTTTATTTAAGTTGTTTTTCACTTTAATCATATTGTAGCACAAAGCTTATATGATAATTTTTTCATATAGGATATACAGTATTTTCATTATATTATGAAAAAGTTTAATATTTCTTACTATGTACAATGTACACAGGAATAGAAAAACAGGCAACATAAAATTCAAAGAAATGTCTTGATTAAGCTGGAAGTCAGTAAAAATAGATTTAAACTACTTCAGGTTCTACAGTAGTTTTGCATAACAAAATGAAGTACAATAAAGTAAAATGCAAAAAAAAAAAAAAATTAAAAACGAACAATAGATTTTATCAGTTGAAAAGTAACTTTGCCTTAATTGTTGGTAATCATGGAAACTAAAAAATTCGAAACTTCACCATTCTTGGTTTTGTCGTCTTTTATACTTTTCTTCAGAAAACGCTGAATTTTAACTAGTTTTCCAGCTTTTTTTTTACCGCAAGACAATTTTTTGCACTTTGTCCATATACTTACGCTACAATATGATACAAGTACCCCACATTTTTCCTAAAAAAAGATTTAAAAAAACACATTTCTTTTAAAAACCCCAGCTTTAGTTGGGTTTTATTTAAAAAAACCCAAAACACCCTGGATCCATGGACTTTTTTAAAAGAAACCCGGGTTTTTGCCAACCCTGATCTCCATACATGTAGGAGTGGTTTTTTTCAGTATAATATGCGTTGAGTTTGTATGCCCTTTGACCCCCCCCCCTTCCAGGAAAAATGTTAAATGACAAGCCTGGGGGCCAAGCACATATACTTTTCAAAATGAGCCCGCCCAAAAAAAATACCCAGTACCAGTACCCTGTGGCGACTACAGTAGTTTCTCAGCTTCAAGTGTGATAGGTCCAGCCAACTACTGGTCAGAAGATATCACTCATTTGGAAAAAAGAATACAGTTAACTAGAGACGTATTGAGTAACACTTTGGCCGAGTTGCCGAGTACTGAGTACTCGGCCTTTTACTACTCGGCCGAGTACCGAGTTATCAAGTACTCGGCATTTCACTACTCGGCTGAGTTATCGAGTACCAATTATGTTTTAAGAAGAACCGCCGACACACATGTGATGGATTTTGAATTTATTCGAATAGTAGTATAGAGCTCCTTGTCCATATAATAGTTTTTAAAACTAAATTCTTGCTGAAATTTAATTACGCATTATTTAAAAAAAATTGTTTATATGTCAAAAATTCATTTTTAAAATTAAAAATAAATAAATAAAAGGTATGATTAATCAAGTTGGAATTAAAACAAATTATATCAATCTATTATAGTTCTAGTCCGCCAAACATAAATCATTTTTAAAAGCAAATAAAACAAATGTGCAGGAACACTGCAGACACGTGTTTCTGCGTTACAAGGAACATCATTTTCAGCACATAAAATGTGAGCTAAAGAATGTAAAGACATTCGACAGAAGAATCCGATTTTGGCGACTGTCTTTAAATCGACGAGCTCACATTTTGTGCATTGAAAAAGGAATTCCTTGTGACGCCAAAACTTTGTGTCTGCAGTGTTCCTGCACTGTACTTTTAACGTTGTTTTATTTCCTTTTATTTTTTAAGAGCAAAGGTATTTTTATATTTGTTATAGCTAATTTTTGTTTGTAGCAAAAATCCATTTTTAATATAAAAATTCCATATTTTCTACTTACCTTTTTTGCACCATTTTTAATAAATAAGTTTTATTAACTTTGAGGACATTAAAATAAGGATTTATTTCATTGAAGCATTAAAAAATTCATTATTCTCAAAATTTAAATTTGAGTTGTAAATGATTGCAGTACATTATATGCTTGCACTTTTTTATTAATCGTTAAATCTGTCTTGGGCAATATTCAATTCTTTGCAACTACTCCGTATTGGCCGAGTATCTGATCAAAATTTGGCCGAGTACCGAGTAGTTACCGAGTACTCGGTACGTCTCTACAGTTAACCCTCGTTTATTGCGGTTAATTCGTTCCAGACTTGACCGCGATAACTGAATTTCCGCGAAGCAGGATTCTGTACATATTTTTCTAATTAAAGCACATAAAACTGACTTACGATAATTTAAAATAGGTTTTTATCATAGTTAGAGCCCCCTAGACATGAAACAGCAACCTCAGCCACCATTACATTTGTATTACTTAATATATCGCACAAAATATAATAAATTTAGATCTGTTAGACGTAATAGATATCACATTGTTAAAATTATTGGGAAATAAACTACACACACACGCAGTTCCTGCACACTACTACTAATCTATAAAAAACCTCAACTTTTTAGTGGATGAGTCAATTGCCCGTTAGTGACCGTAGGTGCCATTGTTCTTCCTCTACATTTACGTATACAACTTAAATAGCTAGAACTAATATTGAACACCATTTAAAGATGTATTTATCCCCTAGTAATAATAAAGTGATTTATGCTTTCCAGTTAGTGCTTAAAGGTTAAAATGAGATAGCGATTCCCTACACTTTCATCAGCTACTTTATACCCCTCAACTAGTACAACTAGCCCCTCAGACCTTACTTTAAAGCTTACATTACTTAAAAGACATATACTTTGTTATTCTTTTGTAGAAAAAAGTTTACACGAGCGCATAAAAAAGGCTAATTACTATATTTGAAAAAAAATGGAAAAAACCGCGATGTAGTGAAGCCGGGAAAGTTGAAGCGCAAAGTAGCGAGGGACGACTGTACCTCATATCACAATATAGTATTATACAATTAAAAAGTAGAAGATATATAGTATACAATAATTACATTCGATGTGTTTAAACTTTGCCTGTTGCAGTTTACCATAAATATCAAAGTTATCTATGATATAACTTTTAATAGTAAATACAGACTAAACTTAGAGTGGTTTTAGGATTTGCAGAAAGATCAAGTTTTTAACCAGAATTTTTATCAAGAAATAAGAGATTTTTTTCTTGTCTCAGCATATGGAAAAATATCAATAATATCATTGTACTCTAGGTTCAGAGTGAAATCATTTATTTTTAATTAGCATGATAAATTAAGGGGATTTTGGGGCCCTCTGAAATCTAAGAGGAGGGGCCTGTGCCCCTGCGGTAATCAGGCTCTGAATGTAATTGATTAAGCAAACTCTTAGCACAACTGCTTAAAATGGAAGCACAGTGAAGCACTGTTTATACGTTTTTTAAGGGACCGTATGAAAAAGCGTATAAATGAAAAAACGTATACTTATAGTATACTCCCGATTATCCGTGTGCGGATTATCCGGCTTGCGGATTATCCGTGCATCATTTCGGAATCACACTTTTCTAAAGCTTCGATGATGTCATCGATAATATCGATAACAAGATTGAGGAAGTTAAAGAAATCGAAGGTTTCGAATCAGGTGACGCCGAAAATGTCGAAGAGTGGTTTAAAAGCGACGAACGTGAATCAGGATTTCAATGTCTAACTGACGAAAATATCATTGAACTTGTTACTGAATCAAGCGCGAGTGATGATACCGGAAACGAACATGAAGAACGTGAAGAGAATACAATTTCACATTCGACTGCTCTACAATCTGTGGAACATTTGTTGGATTACATGAGTGGAAGAGGTTACGATTACGGAGAAATAATTGCAGTAAGAAGAATTCGTACCGACATACGCAACAATTTAAACAAACATAGAAAATAAAAATGTATCACCGATTTTTTTAAGCAATAAATTTAAAGCTATATATAATAATATATATATATATATATATATATATGTGTGTGTGTGTATATATATGTATATATATATATATATATATATATATATATATATATATATTATTTAGTTTCTTCCAATTTCCCCTTAAATAGTTACCCTGGATATTTCTTAAATGATTTTTCGGATTATCCGTGCTACGCCGCAAGGTGATTAGCACGGATAATCGGGATTATACTTTAATATGTGTACGTTAATGTGTATTAGACTCCGCAGGGACCAATTTAAAAAACGTGTAATTGATAAAAACGTATAAAAGAGAAACGTTATAAACAGTGCTTCACTGTATAAGTGAAAAATTTCAGCATCATGTACGTTAGTTCCCCCCCCCCCCCCCCCCAATGAAAGAATAATAAAACTTACTTGATACATGAATCGAGATTTAGTACGAACTGAAAGTTCAACGACAACAGATCCAACAGTTTGCCAAAATCATACATACAGTATAATTCTTCAGAAATATTTTGTCCGTTCTGATTTTTAATTTTAAGAATACACAAGGAATAAATCTAAACTTGTTGGGGCGTCTTTTAACATAGAATTTCTTTATTTATAAAGGCCGAAACTCTTCTTCCTTAGACTTAGCAAGCCAGCGTCCTTTTCCTCGCGGTTGCAGATAAGCGGCACAGATACTTGGGGCATCAGAGAGGAAGAGAGTATTAGTGGGAGAAATACGCCTCTTGAGACACACTGAGCTGATTGTCAAGCTGGACTACTTTCTACGCTGGTAGTTTAAGCTACCAATGTGTTCCTTTTCTCTTACAACCCGAAACTGAGCTGATAAAATTTCAAGAAAACGCAAGAACATACAAATAACAATTTACTGCTTTGGAATGATTTCTTTACAAGTGACAATATCTCTGACAATGTCTTCTGAAAAAAAAAAATAAAGAAAAATTAATTTGAATTTCAGCATCTTGAATTCAAATTATGATTTTCGCAATCACGAGTGTGTGGGGTGTGTGTGTGTTTGTGTGTAGGGTCTATGTGTATATGTGTGTAGGCTTTCGTGTTTTTGTCTGTGTGCAGGCATAAGTGTGGGTAGTTGTGTGTATGTGTTTGTGTGTGTAAGTGTCTGTATGCGTGTGTGTATGTGTTTGTATGCGTGTGTTTGTGTGTGTGTGCGTGTAGTTGTGTATGTATGCGTGTGTGTGTAGGATATGGATGCAACTTGGAGACTGTTTTCGCTATGGGAGTAGTATCGTGAGGAGCCGGTCGACGGTGATGCTGCAGAGGGTGCTGGCGGGAAAATAAAATCATAGGACATCAAAACAGTCAAATGAAAGCAATAAGCAATCGTGATTGCTCAAAAAAAAAAAAAAAAAAAAAAAAAAAAAACAGGTTTTATTTACTTATTTACTTTTCGAAACAATCATTGAAGCTCTAGCTTAGCGGTCGCCAATGGGTGAATTTTATTGAAAGTGGCACTCAAAGAATCAAGTCCGAGGTGCCAAAAGTAGCAACCATGTGTTTCTTGTTGGTAATAATATCACGCTCCGACAACACGCTTCAAAATCTATTGGAGCCGTTTTCTCGAGTCCTCTAACTTGCCCGTCACTTCGGGGTGTCGGTTGCCCCCTGGCTTTGAAAAATTAATGTTTTCACACGTAAGGTGGAAGCGTTTTTTTTTTTCTGATAAAATTTTCATTGCTTGGCTCCCCCCCCCCCCCCCACGGAAAAGTTCTAAAAGACGGATCATTATTTCTTCAAATTGAATTTTCATAAAAAAAAAAGGTTAAAAAGTTAATACAACGTTCCAACCTGCCACACTTGGTGGGGCACCTTGGGACACCTCAATAATCCTGACAATTTTCATTTTAAATAATGGAAATCTTATTACTAATATAACATTTTCTGCTGCTGTTTCAACAACAGACGCATAAACAGCAGGGAACTTTCTATTTTCTTTTCTTGATCTCACCATTTCTATCATTTTAATACTTTACCTGAAAAAAAAATTCAATTTTCTACAAAACAGAAGCCATTTTTTAAATCTTAGTTCATTTAAAATCATCAGATTTATTAAGTATAATGAAATTGGCATTTTCAGTACTGTACATTGATGGAGCAGTTTGAGACAGTGTGGGCCGTGGTAGCCCGATCGGTAGAGTGTCGGATTCGGGGCCGGAGGGTCCTGGGTTCGAACCTCGATGATCGAAGACCCACCGTCGTCATTAAAGGGGACTGGGCGACGTTAAATAGGCTCGTGGTCTCAATGTCCTCCAAGTGAAACGATACCTCTGGGGTGCTTGCACCAGGTAGCTATTAGCTCCTGAACTAGTTCTAAATTCTCAATAACTGTTCGATCCGGTGATGGCGCTGCCATCTATCGGTATATAAAATAATGGAGGCAAGGCACTTAGTATGCAGTCCTCGACATAAATACAGTTGTAGTCAGTTGTGACTCTGGATAGAAATAGAAATTGAGACAGTGTCCTAACCTGCTCCACCTAGTGTTAATATGTATCAGCTTTTTAAAAGTTAAACTTAGCAGCACAATAAGTTTTTGAACCTTTAAATTATTATGAAAGGACATATATTAAGTCCCAAATGCTCTGTTTGAAATTATTTCATTTCCTACTTAAGGGATCACAGTACATTTCAAACATTTTTTTAAAATTTAAGTAAATTTTATATTTCTTTGAAACCATAACATGCATACTTATTTCTTAATCAATAATTTATTTTCAAAATTTAAAAATATTGCCTACTTTTTTTTTTTTAAATTCTAACAATTGAAGAAAATTTCAATTTTTTGAAATCCATAAGGCTTTTTTATTTTCGCACTAATCAAAAAAATTTTTTTGCTAAACGATCACTATAATCATCTCTTAAAACCCGTGCATTCATTTGCTTATGAGTTTATTAGAAAATTTTCTGTGATTAATTATGTAAAAAATCAAAGTTTCTTTTTTAAAAATTGGTTTTTGAAGGTTTAACATGCTCTAAACATTTGAGTAATTTATAAAATGCTTATCCAATGCACAGTTTTGTCAAATATGTTATCCCAATTGCAAAAAGTATTACTTTAAAGTTGTATCTTTAATAGAAAAAAATTCTTAGGGATTCTAATGACATGAAAACCCAAAAATACCATCATCTAGAAAAAGCAGTTTAAAGTTTTTCTTTTGCATAAGAACACATAGCGAGCATGACCTAAAACTGCTCATAACTTTTTAAATATTTGAACTAAAGCAATGAAACTTTTTCCCTGTGTTCAGAATAGTTTTTAGTTTTGAAATAAGCAATAAAATTTTTTTTGATCGTTTCATCATTTTTGGGGTAGTGTAACCCCTTAAAAATGTTAACAATGAAACCACCTATTGATGTAACTCCGAACCTTTCAAAACAAACAAAATCAGATCAGTCTTTTCCTGTTCATGTGAGAAATTCCAAAGTACACAGAAGAGTAGATCCTGCTGTCATCGATGATGTCCTAAGAGAACTAATTTCTGTCTACAAAATTAAACCTGAATTTTTTGGTGTCCCAAGGTGCCTCGCCTTCTCCTATTTAAAAAGTGAAGAATAGTCGTAAGTTACTTAAACAAATCCGAAGATACATATATGAACCAATTTTCCTTTATAAACGTCAAAAAGTTCATCATTGCAAAGATTATTCTCTGTATGCAAGCAAAATGTAATAATCAAAACCCGAAAACTATCAAAAAAATTCAAAAAACAATCCTTGAACCAAACTTATGAATAATATTTTTATGCTAGTAATTTTAAAGCATTCAAAGAAACAAGAAATCATACCACATAAATAAATACAAGTTTATTTTATTCATGTACAGAATTACATAATTATAGCCAGATGTTAGAAAAATGTTTTTGATAATATATACACAAATGAGAGTTTTTGCAAGCATGGATGTTCATATCCCTTTTAAATTTGGCAAAAGATAAGAAAAAGCCTTCAAATAAAATTACATTTCTTGTCATTAAGAGACAATGACAACTTCATAGAGATTTCAAATCGGAAGAGAGCAGCAAAATCATTGTTATTCCAGCATACTTCTTTGGTTTAGTGTGTCAGTATGAAGTTTGAAGCGCCCGAAAACGCTTTTGAACAAAACTTACAAGAATAAGGTTCTTCATCAGAGTGAACTTGAGAGTCCATTCCGGTCTCTCTAGGGCTTGTCACCAGAATGGACTCTCATGCGTGTCCTCAAATTTGAAGATTGAGTGAACGCCTTACAACAATGATCACAAGAATAGGGCTTTTCACCAGTATAAACCCTCAAATGTCTCTTTAAGTCTGAACGTTTAGAAAATGCCTTTGAACAAATTTCACACGAGTAGGGCTTGTCCCCACTATGGACTCTCAGATGAGTCGTTAAATATGAAGATTCTCTAAATGCTGTAGAACAATATTTACACGAATGAGTCTTCTCGCCAAGACTCATACTTTAACTTACTTTAAGTTTGAAGCGCCAGAAAAAGCTTTTGAGCAAAACTTACAAGAATAAGTTTCTTCAACAGAGTGGACTTGAGAGTCCACTCCGGTCTCTAGGGCTTTTCACCAGAATGGACTCTTCATGTGTGTCCTCAAATTTGAAGATTGAGTGAACGCCTGAGAACAATGATCACAAGAAAAGGGCTTTTCACCAGTATGAACCCTCAATTTTCTCTTTAAGTCTGAACGTTTAGAAAATGCCTTTGAACAAATTTCACAAGAGTAGGGCTTTTCACCAGTGTGAACCCTCAAATTTCTCTTTAGATCTGAAAGTTTAGAAAATGCCTTTGAACAAATTTCACAAGAGTAGGGCTTTTCACCAGTGTGAACCCTCAAATTTCTCTTTAGGTCTTAACGTTTAGAAAATGCCTTTCAACAAATTTCACAAGAGTAGGGCTTTTCACCAGTGTGAACTCTCAAATGTCTCTTTAGGTCTGAAAGTTTAGAAAATGCCTTTGAACGAATTTCGCAAGAGTAGGGCTTTTCACCAGTGTGAACCCTCAAATGTCTCTTTAATTCTGAACGTTTAGAAAATGCCTTTGAACAAATTTCACACGAGTAGGGCTTTTCACCAGTGTGAACCCTCAAATGTCTCTTTAGGTCTGAAAGTTCAGAAAATGCCTTTGAACAAATTTCACAAGAGTAGGGCTTTTCACCAGTATGAACCCTCAAATGTCTCTTTAAGTCTGAACGTTTAGAAAATGCCTTTGAGCAAATTTCACACGAGTAGGGCTTGTCCCCACTATGGACTCTCAGTTGTGAAGTTAAATATGAAGATTCTCTGAATGCTGTAGAACAATATTTACACGAATGAGTCTTCTCGTGAAGACTCATACTTTAACTTACTTTAAGTTTGAAGCGCCCGAAAAAGCTTTTGAACAAAACTTACAAGAATAAGGTTCTTCAACAGAGTGGACTTGAGAGTCCACTCCGGTCTCTAGGGCTTTTCACCAGAATGGACTCTCATGTGTGTCCTCAAATTTGAAGATTGAGTGAACGCCTGAGAACAATGATCACAAGAAAAGGGCTTTTCACCAGTGTGAACCCTCAAATGCCTCTTTAAGGTTGCAGGCGTAGAGAACGCCTTTGAACAAATTTCACACGAGTGGGGCTTGTCACCAGCGTGGCTTCTCAAATGTGCCGCTAAATTTGAAGATTGGCAGAACGCCTTAGAACAATAATCACAAGAATAGGGCTTTTCACCAGTATGAACCCTCAAATGTCTCTTTAAGTCTGAACGTTTAGAAAATGCCTTTGAGCAAATTTCACACGAGTAAGGCTTGTCCCCACTATGGACTCTCAGTTGAGCCGTTAAATATGAAGATTCTCTGAATGCTGTAGAGCAATATTTACACAAATGAGTCTTCTCGCCATCCTGAACTCTCATGTGTGACTTTGAGTGTAAAGCGCCCGAAAACGAGTTTGAACAAAACTTGCAAGAATACAGTTTTTCACCAGAATGGACTTTTAAATGTATCCTCAAATCTGTAGAGTATCTGAACGCCTTAGAACAATGATCACAAGAATAAGGCTTTTCACCAGTATGAACCCTCAAATGTCGCTTTAAGTCTGAACGTTTAGAAAATTTCTTTGAACAAATTTCGCACGAGTTTGGCTTGTCACCAGCGTGGCTTCTCAAATGTTCCATTAAACTTGAAGATTGGCAGAATGCCTTAGAACAATATTGACAAGGGTAGGGCTTTTCTTCGGAATGAACCCACAAATGTCTATTTAAGTCTGAAGGGTAAGAAAATGCCTTTGAACAAACTCCACATGAGTAGGGCTTGTCCCTACTATGGACTCTCCGAGGTACCTTTAAATTTGACGATTGTGTTAATGCCATAGAATAATATTTACACGAATGATTCTTCTCATCAGCATGGACTCTCATGTGTGACTTTAAGCCTGAAGCACTAGTAAACGTTTTTGAACAAAACTTGCAAGAATACGGTTTTTCACCAGAATGGACTCTCATATGTGTCCTCAAATCTGAAGATTGACCAAACGCCTTAGGACAATGATCACAAGAATAGGGCTTTTCCCCAGTATGAACCCGCAAATGTCTCTTTAAGTCTGAAGGAAAAGAAAATGCCTTTGAACAATCCTCGCACGAAAAGGGCTTCATACCAGCTTGGATTCTTAAATGTGCCATTAAATTGACAGACTAACAGAATGCCTTAGAACATTAATGGCAAGAGTAAGGCCTTTAGAATGAACACTCAAATGTCGCTTTAAATCTGAAGGATAAGAAAATGCCTTTGAACAATCCTCACACGAAAAAGGCTTGACACCAGCTTGGATTCTTAAGTGCCATTAAATTGTCAGACTAACAGAATGCCTTAGAACATTAATGGCAAGAGGCTGTCAATGTTTCTTCAAGACTGAAGCGTGACAAAAAGACTTTGATAAGGTTTGCATGAGCACTGCTCCCAACCAACACAGATCTTTAAATGATACGCCTTTGCCAAACAGATCAAATTTAATAGAATGAACACTCAAGCCTTTAGAATGAACACTTGAATGAGCTTTTTCACAGAATGAGCCTTTATAATGAACACTCAAGCCTTTAGAATGAACACTTGAATGAGCTTTTTCACAGAATGAGCCTTTATAATGAACACTCAAGCCTTTAGAATGAAAACTTGAATGAGCTTTTTCACAGAATGAGCCTTTAGAATGAACACTCAAATGTCTCTTTCACATGTTTAGGATTAGTAAAAGCCTTTGAACGATTTTCACACGAAAAGGGTCTGTCACCAGCTTTGATTCTCAAATGTGCCATTAAATGCGCAGATTGAATGAATGCGTTTGAACGGGCGGCTTTCCCCCAGAATTGATTCTCATATGTTTCTTAGGCTCACATATGCGTAAGAAAATGACATTGAAAAATACTCATGTGAACAGAACTTTGTATTAGTATGGACTCGTAAATGTTTCTTCAAGACTGAAGCGTGACATAATGACTTTTATAAGGTTTGCATGAGCACTGCTTCCAACCAACACAGATCTTTAAATGATACGCCATTGCCAAACAGATCAAAATTAATTGAACACTCAAGCCTTTAGAATGAACACTTGAATGAGCTTTCTCACAGAATGAGCCTTTAGAATGAACACTCAAATGTCTCTTTCACATGTTTAGGATTAGAAAATGCCGTTGAACGATTTGCACACCAAAAGGGTCTGTCACCAGCTTTGATTCTCAAATGTGCCATTAAATGCGCAGATTGAATGAATGCGTTTGAACGGGCGGCTTTCCCCCAGAATTGATTCTCATATGTTTCTTAGGCTCACATATGCGTAAGAAAATGACATTGAACAATACTCATGTGAACAGAACTTTGTACTAGTATGGACTCGTAAATGTTTCTCCAAGACCGAAGCGTGACAAGATGACTTTTATAAGGTTTGCATGAGCACTGCTCTCCAACCAACATAGATCTTTGAATGATATGCCATTGCCAAACAGTGCAAAAGTGAGTTGGCACAAGTTCATGACCAACTTTTCACAGATGTATTTTGAAACTTTCTATCAGTAGTCAAGTATTACAAAATTCCTTTCATCAGAAATTGCAATAGTTTAAGAGTTTTTTTAAGTACAGCTTTTTACCTTTGTTGGGACACAAAATATTTCTCAAAAATGTTGGTGAGTAAACGTTTTGATTCATAATTTGAGTCAGCAACTTTCGAAAATGACTTCAAAAAATATAAAACAGAAGAAATTCTTCAAGCTAAAAATCATTTTTGGATAACTTCTTCAAACAAGAGTTCAATCAAATACAAAAACCTACTGTTTCCAGGACGGGTTTCCTAAGTAGACGTATTACCGGAAATCATATTGAGTATAAAATATACAGAGGCTTGAACATTTGACTGACCTCTTTGACTGACCTCTAGTCTTTCAAAGATTGTCTTATGGATTCTGTGAAAAAAAAAAACAAAGAATTTTGACTAGTGCCTAGAACTTCCACCGAGTCTAAAAGAGTGTACTTAGGATTTAAATGTTAAAAATTGCCACCTTTAAATTAATTGAAATCCCCTTCGTACTGTGCAACGCATAGAAAAAACAATGACCTTTAAAATTAAAGCTGCATAGGATAATCCAAATAACGTGGAATAGTAAACTCAAAATAGTATGATGATAACTTCGCACTTTCTAATTATTTCAAAAGCGATAAACTTAGAAATGGAATGTCCAACAGTAAATAGATCTCTTTAGTGAGAGGAAAGTCACAAAATAAGTGTGACTGTTTCGATTATGAATGTCTTTGTTCAAACGTCATTTTGTTGGGAAGGAAAACAAAACGGTAGTGTAAGTACTAAATGCGAGTACATTAGCTATTCCTTTGGCTATCACTTCGGTGAAGAAAAGGGAAAAATTTGAAGGACATGGGAAACCAAAGAAACTGATTTTTGGAAAAATCTTAACTGTTCATGAACTTTGTTGTAATTATTTTATAGGTGAATAAAAACGGCACCTTTTTTTCTATGGTACTTAGTTGAGTGTAAGAAATAATAATCACTATTTCATATTTGAATATAAGCAGTATTGGGCATACTTTCTGCCGACATTCCGAAGAAGATTCTGGGCTT
Source organism: Uloborus diversus (assembly GCF_026930045.1). Taxonomy (NCBI): domain Eukaryota; kingdom Metazoa; phylum Arthropoda; class Arachnida; order Araneae; family Uloboridae; genus Uloborus; species Uloborus diversus. The sequence continues at coordinate 4,684,507 of NW_026558098.1, read as the reverse complement.
TGAGCAACGTTCACTTTCACACATCAGTTGAAATTCTGTTTTGCTGACTGGCTCAGTTGAAGTAAATCAGTTCTTTATCTTAAGTCTTATGTAGGAAAATTGTACTTGAACTGCTTTTCTTGAAAATTTTTTTGCCCATGAATTTTTTAGATTCATGTGCTGAGGAGGCCTCCTTGTATTGCTAGAGTAAGAATTTGATATCACACTTGTTGAATTCTAATGCCACATAATCCAGATTTCAGCTAAAAATAATGAAAAAGAATTAGATTACATTGAGGGTATAAAAAGTCGCTATATGTTATAAGTAATGAAGTCATTGTGATAAATGAAATATTGGAAGTTGAAAAAAAAAGGTCATGTGTAGAAAAAAACGAATGTTTCTATTTTTATTATATTATACGTAATGACGAGACTAAGTACTCTATTCTTGAGAATGACGAGAATAAGTTAATTTTTGTAAAATTCTGGATTTTCATAAACAAGTACTTTAATTGATGAAATGTATTTCTAACCAAGGGCGCCCATATAGGGGCAAGGGGGGGTGCTCGATCCCCCCCCCCTTAGAAATTTGAACTTCCTTGATTTTAGTACTTTTTTCTTTGCAAAAATGTAAAAACATTTGTTTTCCAGCTGTTAATGAATAAGTTATTAAAAATGTCAAATTTTTATGACTCTAATCTGTCCTGAAATCAGTTTTTATGGGGAGAGTATCCTGCTAAACCATGGTTAAAATATTTGAGCCCCCCCCCCTACAATTTTGCATATGGGCGCCCATGTTTCTAACAAATTTCTTAGCATTTCTGGAGCTTTCTAGTCTTCGATTTACAATAGCAAAATTACCTGACATTGCTCCTACGCTTTTTATGCTTTGGAAAATAGAATATATTTGCAATGCGTTTCTTAGCGTTTGTAGTTTACAATAGTGCATTAGCAAAATCACCTGTACCCCTCTCATTGCGGCTGGGCAATAATGGCATTTGAGATAATAAGTGCAACTACAGACAGAAATAACATAATTTTTTTTTATACTTTGACTGTACGAAGTGAGTATGGAAAGAAATAAGATTAATTTTGTTTCTACCAAAGCGTTTATTTATTTATTTTTTCAAACAATATTGTGCACTTCACAGTAAAATGATCATTTGCATCACTTTGAAATCTTTTTTGATGGGGACTGGGTGAAAAAGAAATACAGTCGACTCCCGCTGCAACGCGATTCGACTTAAGCGAAACGGCTATAAAGCGAATTTTTCACGAGTAACGAATTTTAGAGCTAAGCGAATTTTTTGCCCACAACACGAATTTTTTGAAAGGAAGTATCAGTTTCGTTATTGGCGACTAAATACTGGTTTCGTGAATGTTATTGCATCCCTTTCAGCATCACTGACAGCCAAAGCTCCCACACCTAACTAGTCTAGTGCATTAAATAACCACTCAGCATCTGTCATTTATTTATTTTTTCATTTTAAATATGAAAGTTGTTGAAATATAAATGGCACATTAGTGTCACCGTCATCTTAAGTTTGTGAAGATGGGAAGAAAAAGAAGGTGTCTGATAAAAAAGAAAATAATAATAAACGCTAAAATTCTCGATATGCTTGAACTACAAAACTTCGACAATAGCGCGACAAAAAATATGAGTGAATCTTAAATACGTACAATTAAAAGTCAAAACTAAAAGATATCCGTAAAAGTTCAGAACTTAGTTTCAATATTGAAGCTTGCAGACCAGTCTTGAAAAGTAAATATCTTGAAAATAGAAACTGCTCTTGTATTGTGGATTAATAAAGAGATCAGGAATAGGAGATGTTACCACAAATTGAAACGTTGTAAAGGCGAAGCAAAAGTATTTAAAAACTGTATAGTTAGATAAGAATAACGATCTGATCACGGAGCATAAATCATCATTATCTTCATTTTTTAACTCTTAGATATTGTTACTGTATCTTCTAATATTATAGTTTTTCATTTTAATTTTACATCTTTCATTCCCATTCGTCATTCATTTTGTTCATCTTAAAGTATTTCATGATGAATTAGTTTTATATTTTTTAAATACAGTAAAAGTTCAGTTCTTTATGCAGGAAACTGTAGTGTATAGTTAAGGAATGCTTTAAGGCAGTTTGAAGGGTGTTTATAAGTATTTGGTATGCTTTAAAAAATTTGTATGCATCTATTTTTCCACAACGCGAAATTTCGAGTTACGCGAGGAGTCTTGGAACGCATCCCTCGCGTAAGTCGGGACGCGACTGTATTACTAGAATATTGAGGAAAATAGCTATGGTAGTACCTCCTTTAAGGGACACCTCTGAATAGGGGACCCTCTTAGAGCACTGCAGGAGATTAAGCCTGCGTTTAATTTTTTTCTCCGGAAGGCCAGTTGTCTTCCACACTGTAAAAACGATTCAGAAACGTTCCTGGAAAATAACAGGCAGCTAATGTGCCCAATTTCAACCGGTAACATATCTTGCAAAAACCAGGAACGTTTTCCGAAAAAAGTCAGTAACCTTTCTGAAATATTGGAAAATCTCTCCTGTTCAAGACAGTCGTGAACCTTCTAAAAATTAAATTATTTGATTAGAACTTCCTTGATTTACTAAGAAAGCATTGGAGCAACCATGGCCAAAGCTACACGAAAATTGCTAGCAAGAACCAAGCATATTCCTTGCCTCGCAAGACTGCAGCTATCCAGTAACATATTTGCCCCCCCCCCCCCAGTGACATTTTTCCCACCAGCACCCTCCGCAGCATCACCGTCGACTGACTCCTCACGATGCTGCACCTCTAGCGAAAACCGTCTCCAGGTTTCGTCAATATCCTACACATACACGCACCTACACACCATACATACACATACTTATACACTCACATTCACACAACTACCCACACACTCATGCCTGCACACAGACACAAACACATATGCCTACACACACATACACATACCCCCTACACACAACCCCCCCCCCACACACACATTCGTGATTGCGAAAAACATAATTTGAATTCAAGATGACAAAATTCAAATTTTTTTTTCTTCCTCTCCTTGGTATTCGAGCCGCGTTCGACAACAATCCAGAATAGACGCGTCCATCGACGAAACGAAACGCGGTTCCTTTTTCGGTGCTTCCGGAACGGGAACCGCCCGTTCTGTCGGAGTGCGATGAATGACCTCTTCGGGGGTCGGCCCGTACATTTCTGCGAAACATTGGATTTCGCGACGATGCGGGACAGTTTTTATAGGGGTGGCGTCACGTTTTCCGTCCGGTCCTTATTTTTGAGGACGAGGATTGGGGGAGCCACCCGAGAGCGTCATAGTCGCGTGATTTCGTAAAACACTCACGGGACGTTTTTTTTTTTTTAAAGGAAGCCCGACCGACCGATATTGGGACGATTCGTTCGAACGTCAAACTGATCCGACCGAATCCGAGCCAATATTGGTCGGTCGGGCTTAAAAAAAAAAAAAAAAAAGTAAAGGTACAGAAAGACTAGCATAATAATTTCGAAACACTCTCGGGACGTTTAAAAAAAAGTCAGACCGACCGATATTGGGACGATTCGTTCGAACGTCAAACTGATCCGATCGAATCCAAGCAAGGGACAGAAAGACTAGCAAAATAATTTCGAAACACTCTCCGGACGTTTAAAAAAAAGCCCGACCGACCGATATTGGGACGATTCATTCCAACGTCAAACTGATCCGATCGAATCCGAGCCAATGTTGGTGTTTTTTTTTTTTTTAAGTAAAGGGGCAGAAAGACTAGCAAAATAATTTACACGTTTATTTACAAGCAAATTTTTTACGCGTTCACAAGCAAAAAACTTTACTCTTCACCCGAGCTGCTGAGGCTACTCGTTGTCTTCTTGGAGTCCACGCAGGAGCCGGCGGATGGATGGAAGGGATTCCGTTGATGAAGCGGAAGGCGAAAACGGCTGCGACTCGATCTGCACCGACGACGTCGACGAACTTCTCGATCGCACCAGAGGGCTCCACGATCTCTCCGGCGATCGAGAGGGACTTCGTCGGGGAGCTTCAAGAATCCTCCTTGGTGGAAATCGAGGATCGATCGCACGAGAGGGCTCCTCGATCTCTCCGGCGATCGAGAGGGACTTCGTCGGGGAGCTTCTGCGATCCTCCTCGGTGGAAATCGAGGATCGATCGCACGAGAGAGCTCCACGATCTCTCCGGTGATCGAGAGGGACTTCGTCGGGGAGCTTCTGCAATCCTCCTCGGTGGAAATCGAGGATCGATCGCACGAGAGGGCTCCACGATCTCTCCGGTGATCGAGAGGGACTTCGTCGGGGAGCTTCAAGAATCCTCCTTGGTGGAAATCGAGGATCGATCGCTTCGAATAGGAGTCGCGGCACTCGTCGATTAGATGCAGCCAGAGAAGATGGACTCAGGCACTTGGATGTCAGGAGTCGACGAGTCTGCTTCGCCCTTCACACAATCCACCTCATGCAATTCCATGTTTTCTCTTTGATGCGTCTGATTGCGAATGAGAGCTTACACGAAATGAGTCTTATTTTCTTTTAGAAGCGGGACTGTAATTGGGCACTTCGAAATCCGGAGTCGTCGCAAACTTTTCTTCTATAACACTATGTTGAGGATAAGTAAAAATTACCATTTTTTTTCTCCAAATTTGAATGCACTGGGTATAATTTTTGGTGGCATTCCAAAGACTCTGGACTTTTTAGCAATGAACATTTTTGTACATCACGGTGGATTCTCTGTTTTGCATGACTGGATCTGCAGCGGAAAATCAGCTCTTTATCACAAGTCTTGAAATTTAGGAAAACTGTACTTGAGTTACATTTGCTGAAACCTGTTTTCTGATAACTTCTTCAGATGCATATCCAGAAGAGCCTTTGCACTGTTAGAGTAAAAACTTGACATCACACTCGTTGAACTCTGATGTCACCCAGTTCCAAATTGCAGCTGAAAAGAATGAAAAAAATTAGATTTCACCGGGGGGGGGGGGATAGTCTTGATAGGTAAAGAGCAGTGGTGTTCCCATAGGGTATATATACTCCAGTACCTGGATGATCGAGCCTCGCTCGGCTTTAAAAGAAATATATTTTGTCAACTCGTGTTTTTTTGAGGTTCAATACTTTTCCAAATATACTTGAAAAGCTTCACGTTAACGAAATATTAAGCACTCGACCTTCTTGTACACTAAAGTACCAAACAAAGAAGATTATGAATGTAATAAAATCAACATTTTGCTTTAAACTATCTGTTACATTTGTTTCCACTATACAATTTTCTTGTCAGTGATTAAAATATTTTGACCTTGAAGTCAGTTTTGCTATGGTGAAATAGGTTTTAAACCGAATACTTCCTTTCATACTATGATGCGTTTCACGATTTTATCCCAATCTAGATTTTCTTTTTGAATAAGCACTTTCAGTTTTTACGCCAGAAAATGCTACATACAGCATGATATCCATCAAAACTGATGATCCATAAACCATTCCAACAAATGATAACAATTGTCTTAACAAAACATAAACAGTCTCAAGACTTACGTTTCTTCGAAATAAAATTTAGATGCGTGATTTAAAAAAACATGTTAAACTATTTGTAGTGTAAAAAGAAAATAAATAAATAAAATAGGACGGTCAAGCAATAGTTTCACTTAAAAAAGGAAAAAAGTCTTGCATCGATTTACAATGCTTTTGAATTTGTTTTCAGCCAAGTGTGTTTGAAATTAACCAAAGTGGCCAATATCAGCCAAGCCTGGCAAATTTTCATTGTTGTGGTTGCAAATCGTTTGCCTGATGCGTCAATTCACAGTTTACTTCAAGGCTTAACTTAATTAGACTTAATATTAAAAAACTGTTTTTTGTAAAAAAAAATCGCGTTTTTACAGAAAAAACACTGATGTAGATGAACTTCGAATGCAAAACTACAATTAAATCCAAAATTTCATCCAAATCGTTAGAGCCGTTTTCGAGATACGAAAAATATACATACCCACAAGAATTGCTCATTTAAAGATATAAGATATACGCCATATACGCTCAATTTTTAGACATATAGTGCAAATCTCAAGCTTCAAAAATTTTCATATAGTGACATATTACGGAAATGATCGCACAGACATATTGTGCGTAATGGATTACTGAGGTTATACCCAGGGCCTGATTATTGAATAGGCCAACTACGCCGCGGCCTAGGGCCCTCAGTTTTCAAGCGGCCCCAAATGGCTAATGTCTTTTAACCAGTAGCTAAAACTGTAAGGGTTGACTACACAGGGGCATATGGTCTAGGGCCCCCTGCTATCTTAATCTAGCGCTGAGTTATACCCTCAGAAAAATGGATGGGAACATCACTGGTAAAGAGCAGCGAAGCCCTGTAAGCAAATAAAATGTTGGAAGGTGAAAAAAGGTAATGTGCATGAAACTAATTTGAATCGGTCTATTTATAATTATACTAGCTGTACCCGACGCGCATTGCTACGCCAACAAAAAAATACATCATTATACTGATTTTCATGACAATCGGTTGAACGGGGCAGAAGTTGCTACTCTGCAGTGCCACCTGGTGACGAGTGGCTTCAATGAGCATATTATGCACCTTCTCCGTGGAAAAATACATATATATAGCAATTTTCATAATAATCGGTCCAGGTATCCAGTGAAACCGTGACTGTACTCAAATTTTGTACTCACGCAGTTTGCAAGATCAATCCATCGCTAAAAATATCAAATGGAAAAAGTTTTAAATCCCCCCGTTGCATGAAAAAGCCATAAAACAATAAAGAAAGAATTTATTTGTTCAAACTCAAGAAAAATGGCAACAGCTAACTTCTTATCAATGAGATCTTTCACGCGAATTCATTTCTGCATTTTATTTGTATTTATCCAATGGATTGTGACTTAAATTGGAATAAAAAAGGAACGATCGATCGGATTTTTTTCGAACCGGTCTATGAACATTCCCAGTACCAAAAATAACAAACGGTGAAAGTTTCAGCCAAATCTGCCGGGTAGTTTTTGAGTTCATGAATGACATACAGACAAACATTCATTTTTATATATATAGATAGGTTGTGATGAAACTATATAGCCAACCTTCTTAAGTTCATTTTTGCAAAAACCTGGATTTTCATAAACAAGCACTTAAATTAGACATGTGACCGAAACAGGATGAAAAATACTGAAATTGCTTGGATGTGTTAACTAATACAACACTGTTAGTATATTTTACTACAACTGAAAGCTCTTTCGTGTATTTTTGTATCTATATAGCAGGCTATTTTAATTGGAAGCATGAAATTAAGTGGAACATGCTGAATTTACTTTCTTTTTTTTTTCTGCATAGATCATTTTGCTTTCTCTTAAAATACTGAATTCAGTAAAAATACTGAAAAATCATATGTCTGTTTAAAGGATAAAATATATTTCTAACAAATTTCTTAGCATTTCTGGGGCTTTCTACTCAACAATATACACTAGCAAAATTACCTGACATTGCACCTATACTATTCTCATCTTGAGGAAAAGAATAAGTGCTACGTATTTCTCAGAGTTTCTAGTTTATTATTATCTAGTTTATTATTATTTTTATTAGTCCACTAGCAAAATTACCAGTGCTTGTCATAGCGGATAGGCAATAATGGCATTAAAGAAAAAAAAATGCAACTGTAGGCAGGGTTTGTACAGGGTATGGAAAGTATCGATTCTGTTTCTATACCTAAGCTTTTATTTTCTGCAAACACTATTACTCTTCAGAATTAGTTATTTTAATAAGTGCTACGTATTTCTCAGAGTTTCTAGTTTATTATTATCTAGTTTATTATTATCTCTATTAGTCCACTAGCAAAATTACCAGTGCTTTTCTTAGCGGATAGGCAATAATGGCATTAAAGAAAAAAAAATGCAGCTGTAGGCAGGGTTTGTACAGGGTATGGAAAGTATCGATTCTGTTTCTACCTAAGCTTTTATTTTCTGCAAACAACACTATTGCTCTTCAGAATTAGTTATTTTCGGCAGTTGAGCACCGGCAGATAGTGCTGAAAGGCTTTAATCAGTGGGGGCCCTTTATTTTGACAGCTACATTCTCTTTAACCCCTATTGGTCACATTCCTTTCCCCATCCAGAAACACAAAATGGTGTCTTTTTAAGACATTTTTCAATTTCGGGAAAAGGATTGTTTCCCGACAAATCAACGATTTCTACAAAGTTTAAGAGTTTGAGTTTACCTATATAAAGGGTGTCCCAAAATTAACGCAAGATTTGAATTTGCCACCATTTTTGCCATAAACTGTTGGCGGCCATGAAAAAAGAACAATTGGACAGTTGAGAGTTTAGGGTTAGTAAAAATGGGGTGTTATTGTACCATACAGCTAGAGAGAGTGAAACATTTCAATTACTGCATAAGGCATTTCCTAGTCGCGTACTCTCTCATTTCGGTGATCAGAATTGGCACCCTAGATAGTGTGATTTAACATTTTTAAATTTCTTCTTATGGGGTTATTTGAATTCAAAGGTCCTTGTCGACAAGCCCACAACCACCCGCGCATTACCGTGTTGCGATACCGAGCGCCAATAACAGTAACTGCTTGACCAGCCTCAACTTTCATTACTTTTGAAACAATTGTTCAATAATGAAAGCGAGTTATTGTATCGTATAACGCTCCATTTTTGATTACCCTAAACTCTCAGCTGTCAAATTGTTCTTTTTTCAGGGTTGCCGACCATTTATTGCAAAAATGGCGGCAAATTCAAATCTTGCGTTAATTTTGGGACACCCTTTATTAACAGAAAAATATTTGTTTGACTCAGTTTTTTGTGTTAAAGTCCCAAATTACTCAAAAAATGGCAAAAATTGAGCTTTCGGTACTTGCAAAAGTTGCATTTTTCTCAACCCTAAAAAGACCTAGTGTCTAACTGAATGTCATTTCCAGATCTCTGAATATAGGCATACTTGCTTTCATACGCCATATCATTTGGCAAGATTTCAAATAATATTTCAAGGTCATGAAAAGCTTAATTTAACCTTGAATGCTTTCAAAAGTATATTTTTCGAAACTGAAAAAATATTTTTTTTCTTGCTTACTAGTGGTAAAAATTATGCAACTGATGTAATAGTACATAATATTAAAATATTCATTATTTTCCCTATTATACATCAAAAATTTCAGAACAGGAATCAAATTGGCTCATGATGGGGGGGGGGGATACTTTTTACTGTCTAGTCGTTGAACTTATTGAAGTTAAGTGGTGATCCATAGATATGGCTTTTGAATACATTTACAGAAAAAATGCAAACCCGAAAATACGCTTCGGAATTTATCCTTCTCAGTCTACTTCATGCTTTCAAATGTTGCAAACACTTCTTGCCACAGTGCGATTTCCTTCGGCTGCACCTCAAAAAAAAAAAAAAAAGAATTTTGACATCTTGAATTCAAATTATGGTTTTCGCAGTCACGAGTGTGTGTATGTAGGCGTGTGTGTTTGTGTGTGGGGGGGATATGTGTTTGTGTGTAGGGGGGGTATGTGTGTGTGTAGGCATGTGTGTTTGTGTCTGTGTGCTGGCATAAGTGTGTGGGTAGTTGTGTGATGAATGTGTGTGTGGGGGAATGGTATGGGTATGTAGGCATATGTGTTTGTGTCTGTGTGCAGGCATGAATGTGTGGGTAGTTGTGTATATGTGTGTGTGTATGTTTTTGTTTGTGTGTATCTGTAGGTGTCTGTATGTATGCGTGTGTGTATGTGTTTGTGTATGTATGTGTTTGTTGGTGTGTGTGTGTGCGCGTGTGTGTGTCTGTAGTTTTGTATGTATGCGCGTGTGTGTAGGACATGGATGCTACCTGGAGACGGCCTTCGCTATAGGAGCAGCATCGTGAGGCGGCCGGTCGACGGTGATGTTGCAGAGGGTGGCGGTGGGAAAATAAAATCATAGGAAGCCAAAAAACAATCAAGTGAGAACAATAAGCAATCGTGATTGCTCAAAAACCACACTAGTCACCAATATTAGTCACACCTTTACTTGAAGAATCCAATCCCTTTTGAGCATTCAAAATCTTCCTGAGAAGTTGTCATGCATTTAACTCTTGAATCTTCAGAAAATGAAAATGCTTTCCCTCATACCTGACTCTTGCTCACAGAGTTCCCACTCTTCCAACAGATTAAAAAATAGGGCCTTTATATGGCCTTTTTACAGCACAATTTTAAAATAATTAGGGCAAATACAAGCCAATGTCGCACACCAATTTTCTTTGAGGTCTTCAATTTATTTTTATGTTTTTTTTTTTTTTTAAATCTATCATTCATAATTGATGAATAATTTTGAAATTCATTTCAAAGCACTTTTTTTTTTATTCGACGGCAGAGCTTTAAAACGTTGTAACTAAAGTTCTATGGGAGCACTAGAAATGTATGAAAGCTCATTTTAAGGAAAACTACATGTGCATTAATTTATTATGTTTATGTACCTTGAATAATTTGAGAATTTTTTTATTTTTTATTAAATGTAAAAGATAATCTTTGAAAATTGTTGGAAAAAACACATGATTTTTATTGTAGTTTAATGAATACAGAGAATTTCAGAGTGGGACCAAGAAAGGACAGCAAATAATGTAGGACACATAACTCTAATTTTTGCTAAAACATTTTAGTAACTGCTGAACCCTTTCATGGCTCCGCTGAAAATTTTTGGACATTTTTATAAATATGCATTAAAAAATCAAATAGTATTTTTTTAAAAAATAAAGGACACCATCATAAAAATTTTTGAATTTTTACATTTTAAAATTTTGTAGCAAACATTTTTTCCCAAAAATTATTCAAGTTACAAACTAAAGTGAATGTAATTATCTTTAAAATGAGCGATTATAAAACTCTGTCGCTTTCATAAAACATGAGTTTTTACATTTAACAGTGAAATTTTGAAAAAATTGCAAAAAAATTTCTCACACTATTTGCTATTACTACTGAGGCACTCATAGTCCCACTCTGAAATATGTTGGATGTATTCATTAAAATATATTGAAGATTTTTTTCAAAAATTTTAAAGGACATTTTAAATTCATAATTTTGTGAAAAAGTTTTTCTTGAAAATAAACCATTCACTAAACCAGGGACAAATTAAGGCATGAGCACATGGGGCACAGGCCAGGGCATTAACATTTTTTTTTTGGGGGGGGGCACCAAATTTGTAGCTAAAGTTTTTTTTTTAATGAAACAAATTCAAATTGCACCACAGCAAAAGCAAACATTAAGTCTAGAGAAAAAATGAAATCTATTTAAAATTACAAGCTTTTTCAGAAATTTCAAAGTCATTCCAAGCTTAATATTAAACTTTATTGCATTTTAAATGCTACGTAAGAGATATCTTTGAAATTTATGTCCTATTGCTGCCAATCAAAAGTTTACCAACATGACATATTATAATGTTTTCACAATTTAATGCAATATTAGACATTATCACATTCAGCGTGGATACAGTAAATACTTAATAATCAAAATATTTTACAACTATAGTAAAAGCTAGGGAAGAGGGGGTAGGGGCAAATGAAGTTCGTACCCAGTATCCTCATAAAGTCTTAGTTGGGCCCTGCACTAAACTCCCGATTATCCACAGGGTGGATTACCCACCGGCTTTCACACATTCAACAAAACGTTTTTTTGCCAATGGTTAACTGAATGTATAGATAAATGTACACATTTCAATTTAGTAAAAAACTGTTTCTAGTCACCCCTATTTTTTTTCTTCCCCTTTCAATAGCATCAAACCTTTCATGGTCCCTGAAACCTAACTGCTTGAATCCTGATTTATAGATTTACACTACTTACTGGTTACTGCTTTAAATCTGCACTATATTTATTGACTTTTAGATCGATACGACTTACGAGCATAATTGATCTTGTTCAAAAAAAACTTCCCTCCTTTCCCCCTATGCATAAATATCTTGGTGTAACCTATCTTGATATGTTTCAAATTAATCTGTTTGCACTATTTGCTCGCATATGTGTAAAATCCATTTGCTAGAAGAAGCGATCCTTTTCTAGCTTCTACATGTTTTTTATAAAATGTTATCATTTTAATTAAATTTCTATTACATTATTGATCTATCTAAAGCTATTGCATAGACGAATATTGTCTTCTACTTACTTTGTGGATTATCCGCGATTTCGGTTATCCGCGGTTACCGTATATAAAATTAAAGTGCAAGTAAGTAACTTCAAAATGAGTTAGTATACAACTCTGTTGCTCTCATAGAACTCTTGAATTAAACACTTCAAAACACTGCTGGCAAGTAAAAAAAAAAAAGCTGTTAAACAAATTGCAAAAATTAATTGCACATAACTTATGAATAGGCTTGCCAGACGTCCCGGATTTCAGCCAAAATCCCGGTGTCCCGGTCGGTTTACTTCATGTCCCGGAAAAAGATAACTGATTACAAATGACCAAAAAGGCCTTGAAGGATTATTTAGGACAATTAATACTGTTACTTATACCAACATTTTCTTGTAAAATTAATACCGGATTAGCTTGAAAGAATTTTACAGCAAAATTAAAACCAAAAAAGACTAAAATATTCCCGTAAAATGAAAAGTGTGTGTAAATGTTGTTCATTTTTTTATTCATCATTCAATAAGTTTCTAACTAAAATAAATTGTAAAATAATTTGTCGAAATGTTCAAATTTTACCTGCTTACGTCATATTTTCGGTTCATAATTAGTAACCTTATATTCAGAGCATTTTAAATAAACTGCCCAACAAAAAAAATCCAAAAATCAACCACAGGTGTGTACCCTTTCGAATACTAGCGACGATTGGGGGGGGGGGGATTCCGGTGTCCCGGTTGAGCACTTCAGAAATCTGGCAAGCCTACTTATGAATGATAGATTTTTAAAAAGTATAAATAAATTTAAGACATCAAATAGTAAGGTTTCTAAAAGTTTCATGAAAATCTAAGAAATAAAGTTAGGATTTTTTTTTTTTTTTTTTGTTGTTGATTTGACACGGAATGACACAAATCCTAATAAAATAGGGCCTTTCATTATTTTTTAGGGCTTTTGACTACAAAATATGGCTTTTAGAGGGGCCCCTACAAGCAATAGTTGAAAATAGGGCCTTTATAGGGACTTTTGAGGGCCTGTGGGAACCCTGGCTCAGTGAAATAAAAGAATGAAGTCTCTTAGTACCAATATCTTACTATAATTTTCCTGAGTTTAAAAGCCTCTTTTAGTTTTTGCTGTAAAATGGTGCTGTACCGAAAATATATTGGCTTCATTTGTTCATTTTCCTTATCAAACTAGTGTCATGGAGCCACGACAAGTTGCTGTAGGCTTTGAAGACAAGCTCTAGTTGCAAGTAGGTATTTTTATAGTCCCATCCAAGCTAGAACCCCTATAACTGGAGAGGCCGACGTATCCGCCATTTTGGAGCAAGCGTACAACAGGGAAAGCTACCTTTATTGGCAATCAGGGTTGGCAAGTTTTTGCCGGGGGCGGAAAAAACCATGGAAAAAACCACGGTTTTTACCGCCCGGCAAAAATAGGTTTTTGCCAGTTTTTGCCAAAGTGACAAAAATAGATATTTTTTTTAACAACTTACGGAGTTTTTTTCCTTTTTATATAAAAGTAAAAAACATGAAAAGATTTTGATAAAATTTTAATTCAATTATTTTTATAGTTTAAAAAAAATTAAGGTTTAACTTACTTTTAAAGGTATGGAGCATTTTTACTTTTAAATTTTTAAACATTAACATAAAATTTCAGTTAGTAACATCTAAGACAAATAATTAACTTACAATGAAAATGTAATTAGATTGTTTATTATAGCATTTTTTACAGAATGCTAAATATCTATATAAAGTATACTTAATCAAGATGCAACTATAAAATAAAAGACGTAAAAGTTGGTTCATTCTGAAAAAATTGTTTTAGCAAACATTTAAAATCTTAAGTTTTGCAATCCCAACATTTGTTTTTAATTTATTTTTCACCGTATAAATTAGAAGTAACATGGAGAGACATAACTAAAATATTAAAGTGCATTATTTATGTTATATTGTCACTATTTTTTGATTAACACTATAATGCTACTTTATTTGCAATTAGGTTTTTGCCGTTTTTTCCATTTTTGCCGGTTTTTTCCACTGTCCCGGCAAAAATACCTTTTTTCTGGCAAAAAACCCAACCCTGTTGGCAATCATTCGCCAAACAGGGAACGAGAGAGTCAGAGGGCGATGGTGAGTATTGGCGAAATTTTGGAAACAGTTGGCGCCGTTTCCAGGGTGCCAGTCACTTTGCGGGCCGTTAATTATCCATTTCTTTTTTCTTTCTGCATCTGCTGGAAATCTGAAGTGCTGAAATCCCTTTCTGGAGCTGTTTGTACAATTAACAGCCCAACAACCACCCATTTGACTCAATTTAACACATGCTAAAGAAATGCAAATACAGTAGAAGACCATTATAACGCACGCCTTGGGACCAGAGCTTTTGCGTTATACAGGTTTTTGCGTTATATGGATCAGTTCACAAATTTTGAAACAAATATTCAGAATATATCTATATATTAGCACTTCAGAATGAGTTTTATCTGCAATAAGTATTAAAGTAATCACCTTTGGTTATAGTGATCACCTAAGCCAGTCCACTGACGGTTCGTTATAGCGGGGTTTGACTTTATTAAGAGAAAACAATTTTTAAATATTAATAATGTTAAACAGAAAATAAATGTCAATCACTCAAGAAACCAATACTGAATAGACTTAAGTATAGCATTAAAATCTTAGTCAAGCACAGTGTTGCCAGATGGTCAAATCCAGATTTCCCCCCCAAGTCCCTTCGAACTTTTCCCCAAAAAGCGATGTTTTCTACCAAAATTCCCCAAATGCAAAAAGTATTTTTCCACTAATATTTTCAGAAAATGAATTGACTTCCTCTAATATTTTTGTAACTTGAAAATTTTTTTTCCCCCAATTAGCCAAATTTGCTTATAAAATTCCCCAATTTTTTTTTTTCTTCACATTTCCGCTTTTTTTTTTTGTCTTCTTTATCTTTCTCTTTCTTTATCTTTACTAATAATAAAGCTGAAAGTCTCTCTGTCTGGATATCTCTCTGTCCGTACCTCTTTCTGTCTGTCAGGATATCGAACGCGCATATAACGCCAAGACCGTTCGGCTGATTTTCATGAAATTAGGCAAAGAATTAGTTTGTAGCATGGGGGTGTGCACCTCTAAGCGATTTTTCGAAAATCCGATTTTGTTCTTTTTCTATTCCAATTTTAAGAACATTTTCCGGAGCAAAATTATCATAAGATGGACGAGTAAATTACCAAGCTATCATAACGTGGAACCGTAACGTGGGCAAGCCAGTTGGCGAGAAATTCATCATGCATTATTTGTAAATATGCAGGGGAAACAAAAGACCTTTCAATTTTCCACTACGGGCAAAGCCGTGCGGGTGCCACTAGGCATAAATACAAGCGCCTGACCGAGAGATAAGAAATAGCCAATTTTTTTTTCTACTCGCATTTGCTACTCTGCTTCTGTATGTACATTTAAACTATGATTTTTGTATATATTTATCCAAGAAGACTCTTCGTCACACTTATTTTTTACCTGTTTCACGTATCAACTAGTTACTCAAGCAGAACATTAATGTGAATTCTGTTGCATAATATTCCACATAATGCGAAATGTGAATTCCATAAAGTTCAGTAAAGCTAAACCAACGCTTTTTGATACAAACAATGCTTATGAGGGGTTTTTTTTTCCCCAGGTTTTCCCCAAGAAAAAAAATTCCCCAAAGAATTCCCCTCAAAACCCATTTCCCCAGAAAGCACCAGCCTTCCCCAAAATGGGGAAATTTCCCCCATTCTGGCAACACTCTTCGCTGACTATTTTAGGCTGATTGATCAATTAATAATTGATTGAAAAACATTTGATTTTCATAAGATGTGTGAAAGTAATCATTATTAAATGACAAGAAAAATTTGTATCTGTGAAATATGAAAGAATGCTAAATTTTACTTTCAAGAATAAAAAAATAATTTGTAAAATGTGTGGTGAAAGCAAAATTTGCCGCCCCTGAAAACTTTGCCACCCTAGACAGCTGCCAACTCTACCAATTGGAAAATTGGGCACTGAGTACATAGTAGTACTTATACAAATATACTGAAAAAACAAAGACAATCTATGTCAATGTACAGTATACTCCCGATTATCTGTGTTAATCACCGAGTAGCTTAGCACGGATAATCGAAAAACACGGATAATCCGAAAAATCATTTAAGGAATATGGGAAATCAGAAAAAACTAAATTATATATATATATATATGTATGTATATACACACACTCACACAAACCAGTAACTTTTCTTTGAAATTCATTGCTTAAAAAAAATCGGTGATACATTTTTGTTTTCTTTATTTAAATTGCTGCGTATGTCCGTACGAATTTTTCTTACTGCAATTATTTCTCCGTAATCGCAACTTCTTTCACTCATGTAATCCAATAAATGTTCCACAGATTGTAGTGCAGTAGAATGTGAAATTGTATTTTCTTCATGTTCTTCATCTTCGGTATCATCACTTGCGTTTGATTCAGTACCAAGTTCAATGATATTTTCGTCAGTTAGACATTGAAATCCTGATGCACATTCGTCGCTTTTAAACCACTCTTCGACATTTTCAGGGTCAACTGCTTCGAAACCTTCGATTTCTTTAACTTCCTCAATGATGTTATCGATATTATCATCAAAGCTTTAGAAAAGTGTGATTCCGAAATGATGCACGGATAATACGCAAATCGGATGATCCGCACACGGATAATGGGGAGTATACTGCATTTACCTACATAGGTTCATAAAAAACATAATGAAACAAAAGTGCTGAAAAATTTAAAGACGGTTGATCGGACACTGAATGAAATAAACCGTTACCGCAATCACTGCAGTAATTAAATGCAAGAAACTTCAGAATTATATAATATTGTTAAAAATAAATAAATAAATGAATAAAACTTACCTCATGAATGAGACAATATCGAGGACGACCAGAACCAATCACTTTTTAGATGCAGCTTGTCGGATGCCCAAACGAATACGCACTTTTCGTTTTTGAATCTAGAGTACAAAAGGAGAAATCAAAACCTGAACTTTTTAAAGAAGCGTTTATTAATTAATAAAGGCCAAAAATTTAATTGTATTTGTGCCACGCTACGGAGTAAACACGAAGCAACGCCATTGTCCTGACGGTTGTGAGTAAGCAGCACAAATATTGAACTTGAGGAGCGTAAGCATGCAAGGAGGGGAAAAAGCCTTTAAACACAAACTGAGCTATTTCGCGAACTGGAGTGTTTGCAGCGAAGGTGATTCAACGCTTTGCAGGGCTCTGTTTTTCCTCTTTTAAGCCAGAGGTTGCGGGTTCGATTTCCGCCTGAGCCCTCGGTGTTATTTCCTTCTCTGGTGATGAAAATATTGCCTGTGTGTGTTCGGAGAGGCAAATAACTTCCTATTCCTATTCAGAGTCACAACTGACTACAACTGCATTTATGTCGAGGTCTGCATACTGAGTGCCTTACCTCCATTATTTTATATACCGATAGATGGCAGCACCATCACCGAATCGAGCAGTTAATGAGAATTTAGAACTAGTCCAAGTGCTAATAGCTACCTGGTACTAGCACCCCCAGAGGTATCGTTTCACTTGGAGGACATTGAGACCACGAGCATATTTAACGTCGCCCAGTCCCCTTTAATGACGACGGTGGGTCTTCGACCAGCAAGGATCGAACCCGAGCATGGGCGGATTTATGGGGGGTCAGAGGGGGCAATGCCCCCCCCCCAGTTTTGGGAGGACTTTATGTAGTAACAACACATCTTCCAAAAATTTAAAAAAAGAAAAAATCATTATTTTTTTGTTTTTGAATAGTTCAGAAGAGCATGGGTGGATTTATAGGGGGGGGGGGGGCAAAGGGGACAATGCTCCCCAGTTTTGGGAAGAGTTTATATAGTAACAACTTATCTTCCAAAATCTTACAACAAAAAAAAACATGATTTTTTTTCTTTTTTGAATAGGAAATTAAAGTTTATTTTTTCTTTTAAACTTAAAATAGCCGTTTCTTACAAAGATTGAACACTACTGTACAAGTGTATAATCTACTACTCAATTTCAGAGGCTGGAAAGTGCAAATTATTAATAGGTTCTAAAATCCCTGAAAAGAATTGGCGCAGTATAGCCTACAAGGGCTCTTGGATGAAAAACCCAATCTAACCAACCAAACTTTGAAAATAATTAGACAAGTCTTTGAAACTCCTAAGCAAAGTGTGCTTCAATTTTATTTCTTATCAAGTGTATAAATTAAGAATTGTTCAAATGGGTAGTATGTTAATCTCTTGATACCTATTCTCTAAATCTGTGCACCATTTCTTTTAAAGTATTAACTTGCATCACAAAGCACTTTTAAAGCGTAAAACTTTAAAAAAAAAATATTTGCCTATTATTTCCAATTAACCCTTATAAGACTTCAAAATGCAGAATTTTATATCCATTTTAGATAATTTCTTCCCCTTGGAGTAACCCCCAGGCCCCCTAAAACTGGAGATATTCTATATCCCACTTAAAAGGGAGCACTGCGTTACTCTCTTAATAGCAGCCCCCTCTCTTTTAAGGTCAATTTAAAAAGGACAGCATGATTACACACAGTAATGAAAACGACACATAAAAAAGTAAAGAATGGCCTTACGCATAACAGAAAACAGACAAAAACATGGGAAGGGGGGGGGAGGGCAATTAAAAATGTTGCTCCAAAAAAAAATCCTGCCCCCCCAGGAACTCGGTCCTAAATCCGCCTATGTTTGTAAGTATTGGCTTTGTTATTGGCTACTATATATTTTTTTCGTGAATAGACCTTCCTCCCTTTCGCATCACTGAGAGCGGAAGTTCCCGCACTGTACTAATCTGAACATCGCTTATACAAATAACTACTCCTTATTTTCCATTGACTTTTTTCCATTCTAAATGAGAAAGTTGATGAAATAATAACCCCTAAGAGCACTGTTTCATCTAAAGTTTGTGAAGATAGAAAGAAAAAGAGAAAGTTTTTTTGACAATTAAAGGAAAGCTAAAGCTTCTAGATGCTAAGGCTTCTTAAAACGCTGAATCTCAACTAAAAAAATGTGTCGAAGGTGGCACGATAATTAGGTATGAGTGAATCTTCCATACATACAATTAAAAGTCAAGAAAAGGAAATCCGTAACAGTTCACCGAGTAATGCAAACATTTATAGAAAACGGAAGCTGCTCTTGTATTGTGAATTAAAGAAACAAGGAAGAAAGGTGCTGCCAATGCCATAGATGGAAACGTTATAAAAGAGCTAGTGAAGCAACTGTACTTGAAAATATATTAGAATCGGTTTGATCACGCAACATAAATCATTAGCATCTTTACTTTTTTAAGTTGCAAATATCATTACCGGATCTATTGTACAGTACAACTATAGTGCATTTACTTTTCTTAGTATGTACCGTATACTAGATTACTTTATGTCTTTCTTTCCCATTGATCGATTTTGTGCATCGTAGCAGTATTTTATGTTGAATAAAACGGTATTTAAAAAATATATAATTCAACATTCAGTTCTTTATTTAAGAAACAATAATGTATAGTTAAGAAATGGTTTTTAACAGTTGAGGGTGTGTTTACAAGTGTCTAAAATAATTGGGTACGTTTACAGGGTTCGCGTTTACGCGCTATAGCGGGTTTTTTACGCAAATTCGCGGGAAAGGGACGCAACTTCCGCGAAAATTCGGGTCCTAGGGACCCAGAACATCCAAAAGATAAAAACCAGAAAAAAAATTGTGGAAAATGCTGAAAATCTATCTAGTGAATGCTTTTAAGCTTCAATGACCAGGAGAATCAACAGAAAAGGATTAAAATGACCCTATCTCTGTATCAGCTATTCAAACACACCCCTACTGTTGACCAGTCAATGGAATTTTAGTGATAAGACTGGAGCTTACAGTGACCTCCTGGGCAGAGCTCAAGGAGCAAAATATTGCAAGTTCATAAATAGCCCATTGTACTCTATTCTAAGAATAAGTTCTCCCTCAACTTTTATCTTGGGGAAATTCCTGAAAACAACAATAAAGATCAAAAGTAAGAGTGGTTTCAATGCAATCTTCAGGATTGATACAGGACAACTGAGTAGTAAAAGCTTATCTATTTTGCATTCACCTAACCAGAATTACTTTTGAAAATTATTATCTTGCATCCTCAATAAAAGGATAGGTGAAAAAAAAAAATGGCGAACATTTTCCCGATCGCGCAAAACACAAAGTTCTGAACTTAACATTTTTCTTGTTAAATTACTTATGAATATGAATTTTATACAAAAGCACTTTAACCTTGTTCATTTTCTAGTAATTCACCTATTTCTGAGGGGCTATTTTTATTTGGACTTGCAAAAGTCACGTATTAATCGATCGCGCTATTTTGAAAATGGCGAAATTTTAAAAGTAGCACCAAAGCCAACACAGATATTTTAAAAGAGTCACAATGAAGTCAAATTTTCTAATTTAAGATTGCAAATGAGCAATTTTTATACTCATGTGAGAAAATGTTTCGTTTTTGCGATCGCGATTTTTGCGTTGTGTTAATTCGCTTGCGATTTTTTTTCTATTTCTATGAAATTGCCATTGATAATTGATGGAGGGGGGGGGGGGCTAGTTGCTTTTTTTCACCTAGAAAAATGTTCATGAAAGCAAAGGTTAAGGGAGTGCTTTCTGCTTGATCAATCAAAGGCATTTATTTTTTATCTCATGGTAAAATCAAACTTTAAAGTAAATTTTGAGTTTACCTCATTGTAACTGACTAAATAGTTTCTCAAATAACTAAATCTTGCAAGTGTATTATTTGAACATATGATAATCACAGAAAAAAAGGGCAAAATTAACCAATTTAGTTTATTTCATACCTTTTTAAAATAACTATGTGGATAGTTTCTTTTCCCTAAGTATAAATAGTTGTATATTATTCAATTATGTGCTAAGATTTTCTGTTTAAAATTTACGGGACTCATTTTTTCTGCCAAAGGACCCAAATCTATTTCATTAATGGGTCCTTGGGACCCAAGTTACGGATAATTGAGCGCGAACACTGGTTTATGAAAGTTTTTACACATACCCTTTTCCACAACGAGAAATTTGGACTTACGCGAGGGGTCTTGGAACGCATCCCTCGCGTAAGTCGGGACTCGACTGTAAATATGTAACTTTAGGTCATTATTTCAATTAGTTCTTAGGTAAGTCCGGTCCGACGATGTATCAGACAGATTGAAATCTGAATATCGTTACCGCAATAATAAATATATATCGATATATCTCAGCATATCGTCCAGCCCTAGTCTCAGCACCTTCTGCAAAAACTCCCACGAATGCGGGCAACCCCCGAAGCTTTCTTCTTTCTTTTCTTGCCATTATTTACAGTAAATGACACAAAATACGACAAAAGCATCCCTATAGAGAATAAAACGAAGCTTCAAGCAACTAAAAACCGTGAAAAATAAGTGACCCATTGTTGTTCCCCCAACATTCCCATTTTCGATAATTGTTGAGAGCTTGTGAAAACTATGAAACATTTTAAGTCCACCCACAGCTTAATTCATAACTGATAAAGCTTCCGAGACTTAATACTAACAGAAAACAATTTTTAAATATTAATAATGTAAAAAAGAAAATAAACATCAATCACTCAAGAAAACAGTACTGAATAAATTTAAGTATAGCATTAAAATCTTAGTCAAACTCCAATCTCGTTGCGATTTCTCGCTAAACTCAACACCACTTTCTAAATTGACACCCTCTTTTCGTCTTCACTTACTATTTTAGGCTGATTGATCAATTACCAATTGATTGAAAAACATTTGATTTTCATAAGATGTGTGAAAGTAATCATTATTAAATGACAAGAAAAATTTGTATCTGTGAAATGTGAAAGAATGCTAAGATTTTACTTTCAAGAATAAAAAAATAATTCAAAAAAAAAAAAAAATGTGTGGTGAAAGCAAAATTTGCAGCCCCTGAAAATTTTGCTGCCCTAGGCAGATGCCAACTCTACCAATTGGAAAATTGGGCACTGAGTACATAGTAGTACTTATACAAATATACTGAAAAAACAAAGACGATCTATGTCAATGTACAGTATACTCCCGATTATCCGTGTTAATCACCGAGTGGCGTAGCACGGATAATCGAAAAACACGGATAATCCGAAAAATCATTTAAGGAATATGCAGATATGCAGGATAACTATTTAACGGGAAATCAGAAAAAAATAAATTATATATATATATATACACACACACACTCACACAAACCAGTAATTTTTCTTTGAAATTCATTGCTTGAAAAAAATTGGCGATACATTTTTGTTTTCTTTATTTAAATTGTTGCTTACGTCCGTACGAATTTTTCTTACTGCAATTATTTCTCCGTAATCATAACTTCTTTCACTCATGTAATCCAATAAATGTTCCACAGATTGTAGAAATGTCATATTGTATTTTCTTCATGTTCTTCATCTTCGGTATCATCACTTGCGTTTGATTCAGTACCAAGTTCAATGATATTTTCGTCAGTTAGACATTGAAATCCTGATTCACATTCGTCGCTTTTAAACCACTCTTCGACATTTTCCGCGTCCACCGATTCGAAACCTTCGATTTCTTTAACTTCCTCAATGATGTTATCGATATTATCATCGAAGCTTTAGAAAAGTGCGATTCCGAAATGATGCACGGATAATACGCAAACCGGATAATCCGCACACGGATAATGGGGAGTATACTGTATTTACCTACATAGGTTCATAAAAAACATAATAAAACAAAAGTGCTAAAAAATTGTAATTACGCTTGATCGGACACTGAATGAAATAAACCGTTACCGCAATCACTGCAGTAATTAAATGCAAGAAACTTCAGAATTATATAATATTGTTAAAAATAAATAAATAATAAATAAAACTTACCTCATGAATGAGACAATATCGAGGACGACCAGAACCAATCACTTTTTAGATGCAGCTTGTCATATGTTCGAACGAATACGCACTTTTCGTTTTTGAATCTACAGTACAAAAGGAGAAATCAAAACCTGAACTCCTTAAAGAAGCGTTTATTAATTAATAAAGGCCAAAAATATAATTCTATTGTGCCACGCTACGGAGTAAACACGAACCAACGCCATTGTCCTGACGGTTGTGAGTAAGCAGCACAGATATTGAACTTGAGGAGCGTAAAACATGCAAGGAGGGGAGAAAGCTTTTAAGGACGTTGCTACTACTCCTCGAAAATAAGCAGCTATGATTGGCTAACGTAGTCTACTCCAGTAGGGCTTACTTATTGGCAAAATAATCGCTCATTTTGGCGAAAAACTTCTAATTCTACAGGAAATAAATTACATGACGAATTATACAGTTGAGTAATATTGTCGGTTGCCATTTTTTTCTTGCGTACAGAGAAATACGCTCGGAATCAATGTTACAAAAGCTTTGAGGCTTTGTCGTAAGCGAAAGCAATTTAAATGTTTCCTTTTTAATTATTCCTTAAGAAATGCTGATGTGTATGAGAATTTTGTGGGATCCTTATTGCGATGAGGACTTCCCTTGAATTTGCTTTTTTCCTTTTTTTTGTGGGGGGGGAGAATGCACTAGTACTAGAGTTCTCATGGGTTTTCGAACTAGTATTATAGAGTCCCTACGGAGATTTTTAGAGGGCGGAAATGGTTAAGAGGAATGTATTGGAAAGGAGATCTCTTAATACTCTAATGGAGACTTTTGGGGAATGTTTTTCTTTTCATAATATAGCTCGATTTCTTGAGTATTAAATGTCCTCCTTCACAGGGGTACCGACCTAGGTCGAGGATCATGGCGTTTTTAGGGGGATTCTTTTAGGGGTATTTTTTTCATTCGGGGGGACTCTTGCTCGGGTGTTTTTTGCGATATTGAGAGGAGATGCGCCCTTGCCCATCGGGGATGAGCACCCCTGTCATTCAAATGAAGCTTTTCAGGGACTACTGTCCTTAATTTGATGCGTCGCTTGAACAGGACTGTTGACGTTATTTATTAGGAAGAAATATACGCGGAGAGAGAGAGTTCATGGTGCACAGGCTGCTTTAACTAGTTTTTTAAGGGGGTAGTTTTAAGTGATATGTTTATCCTCATTTTAGAGGGACTCTCTTTATGGGGGGGGGGGGGGGGGTACTCCGGTCATAGACGCTCATATGGGTGGCAAGTGAGGGCTCAAGCCCTCCCCTCTTCCCCCTTAGAAATCACAGAGGCGTCACCCTAAGGGCAAGGGCGCACTCGTCTCAATATTGAGCTCCTTCCCCCAAATGAGAAAAATACCCCTCCCTATAAATATTTTAATGGCGCAGTATGCGCCATGACCCCCCCCCCCCCCCTATCCCAGGTGGGCACCCTCGGAAATCAGAACTTCTTTGATTTTAGTATTTTTTCTTCGCAAAAATGTATTAACATTTCTCTAGCTACTAATGAATAAGTTATTAAAAATGTCAAATTTTAATAACTCTAATCTGTACAGAAATCGGTTTCCACGGGGAAAATATATCCTGCTACACCATGAGGAAAATATCTGGTCCCCCTCTTCTCAAAATGTTGCATATGGGCTCCCATTTTCCGGGATCAATATGATATATCAAGGGGTTAAATGGAGTTAGGACATCGCTCATGAGAAAGATTTAGGCACTCTTTTGATACTATTAAATTGTTTCTTCATTCCAAGATAGTCACTTTTGGAGATAGGGAGGTGTCGACTGCCCCCCCCCCCGTTATAAAAAATGTTTTGGACTAATGTCAACTATACTTTATCTTAATGAACATTGGCAAGGTCGATGCTATTCCGAAACTGTTGACTTTTTTTGTTCAGCATCATTTTTAGTATTTCTTCAGGAGAGAAATCCGACACTGCCTCTGTTTCGGTTTCTGACTTTGTATGCATATCGCGCGTCAGCATTACGTTAACGTCATATGTTCCTAAGCATGAATCTTGCTTTGTAACCGTGTTTCTGATCTACACACAGTCAGCACAGCTTATTTGGACGATATAGTTATGAATCCCCTACTGTATATATGCACAATGGGGAGAGGGGAGCATGAGTGTCCTCGGTTCCAGGGCTGGATCTGCGTACCTGCAGACCCCGCGTTGCGGGGGCCCCAATGTCCCAAGAAATTGGGGAAAAAATTAAAAAAAAAAAATAAATAAATAAAAAACTACACAAAGACTTAATTACGTCACAAACATACTACTAGGGGAATGGCCCTACTGATTTTGGGGCACAAAATTTATAGATCCGGTCCTGCTCAGTTTAAAGTAAAATGAAAAACAGAGCCCCTTCAAGAAAAAAATTGGGCCTACCAATACAGGGCCGCCAGAGCTTGAGTTTTCCTTCAAGATATTATAGTTTTTTCAATCGGAGACTACCTTTTTTTTAAGACCAAACTATCCAAATAACGAGCCTGAACCTCCCTCCCCACGACCATATGGCCTATTGTGGCAATTGTCCCTGATTAAAAAAAAAAGTACTTTGTGCTGATTAACTAATACGAATACGACGACCAGCCAGCACAGGGGCGGATACAGAAAAATCATTTGGAGGGGGTACGGAAAATTGAATAGCCCCCCCCCCCCCCCCGCGTCACCTTTGATGTTTCATAACAAAGCTTTAATGACTTTATTTTTAAAAGTGCATGTTTTTTATTTCTCCTTTAGATCGAGGAATCTACTTCGAAGTACATGAATATTATGCACTAATATACTTTTAATGTAGACCGAAAACATGTGAAATACATGAACCGAAAACATCTTTAACGTTTCAAGCCATTTAAATACTAAACCCAATATAATGTCACCGAGATGCTAGACAATGAGCAGTTTTACTCAGAAACATTGCCGTTAAGGTTATAACAAAAGGGCAAAGTTATTAAATAAACCCATACCTCACTTGAAGTTTTTTAAATTAATTTATAAAGAAAATCATAACATATAAGTTTTACTGAAGAATTCAGAAACTATTTTTGTGTGAATTTCAAAACAATTGCTGATTTGTTCTTGAAACCATGATACAGTTGAGATAACATATTGATACCACATGCCGTTTCCATTAAAAATCATGGTTTTTCCAAGAAACTACCATATGATTTCTTTCATTTTGCATTTTTTATAAGCTGAAAAAGAATCGCAAATAGGTTCCTGGATCAAAATGACTCTTTTAGGTGCGCCTACAAATTTAAAAAAATAAATAAATAAAATTAAAAAAAAATCAAAATAATTATTGATTCCATCAAAGAAGAATTAGTGGACGAATCGCGATAATACGGTCCCTTGAATTCGAAACTAGTGAGTTAAATGTATTCTGCAACTCTGAGCCTCTGACTCCAGTAATACTTCCTTAGCAAGCAAATATGCTGTGTGTGTTTTGTGTTCTTTTTAATTAACTACGTAAAAAATGCAAAAGAAAAGTCAATTAAAAAGTAATAACTAAAATAGTGAAATTAATTCATCCTTTTTGGGGGGGGGGGGGCGCAACTCCCAGCCAGTCTAGCATAGATTAGGGTTGGTGACAAAACCTCTCCTGAAACGTTGGTCCAAAAAAAAAAGAAAAAAACCTCAAAACCATTTATTCCTAGAAAGAAAAAAAAGTGCGATTTTTCCGTTCATGTCATAGTTAGGAACAACTGCCTTAGCGCATTACAGAAGTGGGAAAAGCAGATTCTGTAGGTTTGGAGTTTAGGTTAGGGTAGGGGGGGGGGGGAAGCGCCAAGAATAATCTTTTCACGGATTAATCGGTAAAATAAATTTAAGTGATCGATATGCTAATTAATGAACGTATCTCAACTCCACATCAAGGAAAATTGATATTCCGTTGAGATTCTTGAGTCATTAAATACAAAATTAATCAAAAAATTTATTTTCCTTTTTTCTTCCCATAATAGGAGGAAACAAACATTAAATATGTATACTCAAACCCCAAATAATGAGGGAATTAACAAAATATTTATAAACGAATAAAAATTTTATGTTTTAAATATTTATTTAGCGAGACTTATTTTCGTCGTCATGGTTACAAATCGTCTGCATTCAAGGCTTATCTCAAATAGTTTTTGCACAAAGGGTTTTTTTTAAATGTAAAATCAAATATTTTCAGGAAAAACATCTAAAAATACTTAATTATGGTAAGGATAAAAGTATAACATTATACGTTGTAAGTTTAATCTTTATGAAAAGTGCACAAGTGCAATTTGGTCATATCTTTATTACCTCATCCTAATTACTAGTTTTTTTAAGAATATGTCTCCTTTTACCTAACCTAGAAAATCACTGGTCATGATATGATGAGTGAGAATTTGTCCTCTACTTCCATTCTATACATAGAAACAAGAAACTCAACGAATAGGGTCCTATCGCAATTTGTGATTTCGAAAAACATAATTTGAAATCAAGACATCAAAATTCAAATGAATGCCAGGGCCTTTTTTTTTTTTTCAAGTTACAATTTATACGTTTTGAAGTAAAATTGTGAAATCAAAGTTTGTGTGTGGTCTTTGTATTAATGTGGGGTCTCTTGACTAGAATGTGCTACGCTGCAAATGCTTGAAAAAAAAATTGACAGAATCTTGAAAAAGAGAGGAAAGAAACAAAATTTTGAAATCTAAGAAATCATGGCTAAAACTAAAACAAGTGAAAATGTGTGAGGGCTATCAGCTAAAAACAGATAAATAATTATAAATTATGTATTAATTTGAAAAAGAAAAACGTATCCTCTCTAATATGCACACTTGAAGGATCCATGATCAGTGCATGTCTGAGACAATTTCTTTTACTCATCATTTGTCCTAACATAACTGAACCAACACTTATTTGCAATATTAGCAACCAAACTTCAAATGATTAAAATGTTTTTTTTCCACCACACTTCTAAGATTTATATGAAATGGCTAGATGTAGCTGTTAAAAAATATCGTAGCTAATTTGAGAGGCTGCAGAAAATTTATAACAATCTAGTAGAAAACATTAAATATACAGACACAGACATTTGATACAAGAACTTTATTTATAGCTTCCAAAAATATACGCATAGTAGGTACCAATTCAAATGATCAAATCTTTATTTCTTCATGAATGAAACAGAAATATATCTGTTTAACAAATTGGATTTGATCAAGGGAAATGGAGCAAGCCTCCAAACAATATGGTAAAAACCTTTTAAAAAATTAACCAATTCCTCTTAAATGAATTGTTATGAGGCATGTTATGTCTTCAGATACTTCCACCCTTTTTTGATGACAAGCAGACAAATTACACAGAATAATTTCAATATTTTGCTCCAATGTCTCGTTAGTTCTACCATTATCCTGCTTCACACTGTTCCTTCAATGTTCTACGTAGGATGCCTTTAAAGATGTCTTAACAAGCTTCTAGGCAAATATCTAGAAAAAGGAGGATCCAAGCTTTAAATCTTCAAGAATATGCTCCTACTTAGTCTTCCATTGAGCTTAAAAATTTACTTTCTGAATTTTCATTTAAACTATTTTACAAAAATTATGGGTGCTATTAACAAAGATGGGGTAAGAGATATTAAGACATGAATAAACAGGTGATCTAAAGAAGCTCTAAACATCTCTATATGTAGTAAAATTGCGTAACACTTTTTCATCAGGGGTGTGTAAAAAGGTGTCAGAAGGTATAAAAATTACTTAACAAATACAAAAATTAATTTAGGTTAGCTGTGCCAATCACTGTAAATTCAAGAGATCAATGAGCCTGAGCTGTTATCTTTCGCTAACAGCTCAGTTAGCAAAAGCTAACACAGTTAGCTTTTGCTCCTCAGATGTGTAGACAAAATACTACATAGTACAGTTAACTCTCAATCACTGTACTCAAAGTCCTGAAAAAACCGGCTGTAACCATTGAGTTACGGGAAGCAACCTCAGCCCTTCTCAAGAGTTAGGGACCCAATGAAATCTATGAGATAAAAAAATATTAGAATTAGAGTCAACTGCATAACACAAATCAATAAATAATAAAAAGTTAGAACATAAGAAAAAAATTCATGTACACTTGTTATTTGATGATTTTAAAGTTGAATAATTTCCTCCTTGATTACTTATTACAGATTAAAACTCATGAAATATCACACACATTCATACTTCTGTTGAATCAGTTATTACTCTTCAGGCTCCAACTAAATTGAAAAGCATAAGCAGAGGAAATGACAGCAAATGAAGCCAAATCCCTCTACTATGTGCCATTTAGTCAGGAATTTTCAGTTTTTTGCATCTGCACATGCGAAATACTTCTTGGACTGAGGGGGAAAAAACAATTTATAACTTAAATGCACAAATATTGCCATGCATCATAATCAATGCATTGTTTTTTCTCCTTTTTCAAATATCAAATTGCAGTTGGTTCTGTTTAACGGCATTCTATTGAATGACTTTTCATAGTCCCAGATACTCCACTGCAGTTTTAGAAGCATTCTATTTAAGTACGATTTTTTTGTGGTCCCCTGAAAGTCGTTAGATAGAGTAAACCATTATATTTCTCATCTATTTCTAATTAAATCATTTATTTAATAGTTTTAATAGGTTAACAAGCTGTTTTTAATAGCTTACTCTGCTTAACTTTTTTTGAACACAAATCAATAAACAATCACAAGTTAGAACACATGGGAAAAAGTTCATGCAGGCTTGTGTCATTTATCAACTTTTAAAAATACTACTAAGATAATAAGTAAAAATACTACTTTATCTACTTTAAAAATACTACATACAACTAAAGTTGTATGATTTTCTACTTGATTACCTCTTACAAATGAAAACCCTTGAAACATCATACAGATCCATACTTCTGTTGATTCAGTTGTTACTCTTCAGGTTCAGGCTAAACTGAAAAGTACAAGCAGAGGAAATGACTGACAGTAAATGAAGCCAAATCTCTCTACCATGTACCATTCAGTAAGGAATTCAGTTTCTGAAGCTGCACGCCCAAAATACTTCTTTAACTATGGGGGGAAAAACAACTTAATTTAAATCTCAAATGCAACAATTTTACAATGCATCACAATGGAATAGTATGCAATGCATGAGTTTTCACTGTTTTCATAGACAAATTATTATATTTCTGTTGTCTATTACACCACGTTTCTACTTACTCAGATGAACAATATAGAATAGCATCCAAAAGGAGAACAATTATAATAAATTAATATGAATTTCTGCCTTCTGTGCATAGAAAAAAAATCAAGAATACCAATTATCAAGCGGGGAAATGCTTTGCACACAATGCATTTTAACCTGGAGTGCTCACAGACATATAAGATAAACACACCAGTTGTGATCAGTGCTTCAGCAGTAGCCACTTCAAGGTTAATACTTGAGAAAATAGGATTCCAGGTCTCCCAATGGATTCAAAAATGCATCAAACATCATTTACACCTCAATAGCGAAATATTAAATACATTGTAACATTTTACCCGCATCAAATCATATTATCGATATGCAAGGTGGAGCGAAACAATTTTGTAATAGATTAACTAGGTGCATCAATTTTTAAATAAATATTTTGATTCTTTAAGAATTGAAGTTTTCAATACTGTTTTTTTAGGCACTTATCTAGTTCTTTTGTGAAACATAAATTAAACTTAATTATTAAAATTTGCCTTACCAAATTATCCTTGGGTATTTTTCGTTCGTTCATGCGCGCCAAACCATTGCAGTCGCCAAACGTCATAGTTGCCATAAACTCCAGGTCAAAATCACTAACGATTTAGCTGTTATTTACATCTACTCGACAAGATGCTGTCCATATTTAGATAAAAGTAGCCTCACAAATACTGGCCCAGTAATGCATTGCCATGAAAAGAAAAAAGAAGCCACGAATATAATACAAACATTACAGTACAAGAATACCACACAGTAAAAGAGCTGTAAAACACTATTGAAAAGATATTACATGGAGCAATTTTGCATTAAGTATAAAATAATTAGCTATTGCTATTTTAATTGCCTGTTGAGCTGTAGGAGCTCTTAGTATAAAAAATGTCAGTCAATGCAATAAATGTATTATCAAACAGAAAGCTACATTAATGTTGATTAAAAATACACCAAATCGAGGTCTCAAAAAAATAGATATCTTCTTTGGTGACTAAATACGGTTCATAAAACCAATCATCGGCAAACTTAGAGTCATTAATGAATTGCGACACATTTTGAGCAGTGTATTTATTTATAACCTTATAAAACAGCTAATACATGCAACGTAGTATTATTTTTTAAAGAGGAAGCAACTTGTAAGAAAATTAGATTATATTTCTTATATGTCAGTTCGGTGTACTGGTGAACACACAAAACTTATACTCACTTATAGATTTCCTTTCATTTTTGTTTTCTTTCCTTTTTTTTGGCTAAAAACATTCGTGTATTTTAATTTGTAATACACCAATTCAGCATTTCCATGTTTGTAAAGTGTTGAATATGAACGTCACTCGTCAATTTAGCGGAATCTTACACATAAAAATGCACAAAATTCTCTTCTTCCGTAATTTGTTTGTAAGCTTTCAAATGAAGAAAACTTCGCCCCTACTTCAACAGTCATTCCTCTATAATTACAATAATTAGATCATTAAAATACTATCCATATAGGAAAGTATGCCGAAAAAGCACGAGGCGCAGTTGTTTCTCGCTGGAATAAACAACGCGAACGTGATCGCCAAATATCGAGGACGTCTGAAACCACCGCCCAAGTTACTACAAAGGTTGCTAGAAAAATCGAGGAGTAGCAGACACTTCCAGCTTTTAAAACGCAAACTGAGCTATTTAGCGAACTGGATTGTTAGCAGCAATGGTGATTCAACGCTTTGCAGCGCTCTGTGTTTCCTCTTTCAGAGGTTGCGGCCTTCGATTTCCCGCCTGAGCCCCTGGGTATTATTTCCTTCTCGTGGTGATGATAAATATTGCCTGTGTGTGTTCGGAGCAGTGTTGCCAGATGGTCAAATCCAGATTTCCCCAATTTCCTTCCAATTTTTCCCCAAAAAGCGATGTTTTCTACCGAAATTCCCCAAATTCAAAAATTATATTTCCACTAATATTTTCAGAAAATGAATCGACTTCCTCTAATATTTTTGTCTCTTGAAAAAAATATTTTTCCCCAAATAACTAAATTTTCTTATAAAATTCCCCAACTTTTTTTTTTCTTCCCTTTTTTTTTTTTGTCTTCTTTATCAATATCTTTCTTTATCTGTACTAATAATAAAGCTGAAAGTCTCTCTGTCTGTCAGGATCTCTGTGACGATACCATGTAACTACTACTTCTTGACGCGAATCTAAATAAGAAAAAAATTCTTTTTTCCTCGAGTTTTTTTTTCCCAGGTTTTCCCCAAGAAAAATTTTTTTTCCCCAAAGAATTCTCCTCAAAACCCATTTCCCCAGAGAGCACTAGATTTCCCCAAAATGGGGACATTTCCCCCAATCTGGCAACACTGGTTCGGAGAGGCAAATAACTTTTGTATCAATTCGCAACTAAAACAGACTATAGGGGCGCTGCAGCCACTGCCTAATGGCGGATGAAAAAGGTAAAACAAATGCCGTAACTTACAACTTGCTTTGACGCTTAGTGAATGACAGCAATTTTTCATCGTGTTTGTGGGAAGCTTTCTTTTCTATTCTTCTGAAATTACATTACACCTTACACAACAAACTGTCTGAAGCCTCTAATTTACCCCAAAGAAAACAGGTGGAATGGAATGTATTACCTTTTTCTTTAGTATTGTTAACCACGGCAAGGTAGCGTATTCGAGCTCTAAAGTTGCGAATCAAGAAATTAAAAAAAAACGCCAATTGGTAAAAATCTTAAAACTTCGAAAGGAATTAAGACGTTAGAGTTAAAAAATCAAATTAAAATATTACAAACTAACTTCAGA
Source organism: Uloborus diversus (assembly GCF_026930045.1). Lineage (NCBI taxonomy): Eukaryota > Metazoa > Arthropoda > Arachnida > Araneae > Uloboridae > Uloborus > Uloborus diversus. Next base: position 4,651,550 of record NW_026558098.1, on the reverse strand, counting down.
TACATTCTCCCAGTCCTAAAAATCAAATTTTGTAAAATGGTCTTGAAAGAATATCATATTACACTAAAAATATCCACTCGTCTACGAACAGAATTGAGAGTTATAAAGTTTTAGTAAGTCACGATTTTCAAATATTCCAATATTTTCTTATGCCAATGCCAGAATTCTTAAGGGGTCGTATGCAAATTAACCAAGTGTGTTAATAAGTTAAACAATATTTTGCTTCTTTTCGTCAGGAGGTATTATTGATGATGGAAAACCTCTTCACAAGTATTGATAAACTTAACGTCTGATGTATTTTACTTTATTTATTTATTTTTTTTTTGTTTCTTAATTAGGTAACGTTAAAGATTATCACGGTATTTAAAATTACAGATAACTAACAAAGAAAGATAAGTAATAAAATTTAACTTCTTGAAAAATGAAAGCGTATCAATTTTAATTTTTTGAAATTTCTGTTACATTTTCTCAGTCAGCAAACAATAGATTTGTATTAGTGATAGAATTATTTTTCTTTTTGACACGTTTTCGCTTTATTTACTAATTTGTAATAAAAATTGTTTCACAAAAAAAAAAGAAAGAAAGGAAAAAAAAGAAAAGAAAAAAAGAACGCGCAGACGATATTTGCGATGATTTTAAAATTTTGTTACAACATACCCTTTTTTCCTAGAGCGCTAAGTTTTAGAGGCGCTTAATTTAAACTACATTTGTTATTTTTACTTTCATATTTCTTTTGAAAAGATGACAGTAGGTTGTTTGTTAAACAGTTTTAAGGGTCATAACAAATAACAAGGACTGCAAAACAGGAACAATTGTCTCTTTTATAGCAATTAAGTTTAAATAGGGGATATTTATATGCCCAAGTAACTGATTTAAGAAAAAAAGTCCACTGGTATAAAATAACAAAAAAAAAAAAAAAACTTTTTTTTAAAATAATTTTTCAATTTTGAGTCATTCTACGTCAAGTGGCCACTTTTTTGCAAATCGTTCCTTCGATCATAGAATTTTATAGAGGTGTAAAAACTAACCTATGCAAATTTTCAGCTTCCGAGATCTAAATCCTGAGGACATAGGATCGCCTAAGAATGCTATGGAAAACAGCGGATCAGCTTTTTGTGACAACTTGTCATCTTTAAACTAAGGTTGCAAAACAATTTTTTAACACTCGAGGCCTGAAATTTTGAGAGCTTAGAGTATGTTTGGCCGCTAATACATTCAAATATTTTGTGAATTTGAGCTCGTTAGATTTTGCGTAGCATGCGTGTACACTAAGGTGGTGCGAAAAACTTTTTTTTTCCCTAAAATCAATTTCTAATAGAGCGGAAAACTTGCGCATCGGAATCCTAATAATGAGAAAAAAAGTTTTAAAATGTATGAATTATTTTTGAAATTGCGCAAGACCCCCAGGTTGAGGAAAAAAATCGGCAATTTTTAAAGTCGTGTATTTTTTTTCAAAAAATGACTCACTTCATTTCTAATGGCATAAAAATTATTTGTAGTTACCGCAATGTAAAGAAAAAACTTGGGGGCACATTGTCAATCATTTGAACTCGCACAGAAAACCTTAGAATACCATTTTTAAAGTAAAAGTTATATTATTTCAAAAATTCTTAAACACTGACATAAAGCTATAAAAATATAAAATTAAAACATCCATTTTAATATTTTACATACATTTATTTCTCTTATGCTGAAATGACTCAGGACTCACCACGTGCAGGACCAACATTTCAAGTTTTTCCGGGGGGGGGGGGGGGGGGTCAAAGGTTGCAAATTCAATAGAAGTTTGAACGCAAAACAGCAAAGATCACGCAAACCCAACCGTAAATACATTCAATTCTTAAAGCCGTGGTGGGGGGCTTTTGCCCTCTCTGACATCCTAAATGACGGGCTAATCAGGTGGCGATGGCAGCAATTCGAGTCCAACTCACCACCCTTCCCAATCAATTAACACCAAATGTTCAGTATCTGCATTATGCTTGTCGGACTAATTTGGGAAACATAAAATCCTAACACCCAGTTAGCACAGTTAACCGTCGGGAATAACCGAGAGGCCTGGGATTCTTAAGGGGGGGCCGGGACACATTTTGAAAAAAAATTTTTTATGTACTTTAGAGTTTTGAAATTTTTTGAACTGATTCATCATTTATTTAATAAGCAAAATCATAAAATAAATATGAAAAAAAATTAATTTTTTATTTAAATTTAATTAGTTTTTTTCAAAAAAAATGGGGTTGCTTTAAATTGCTATAACTCAAAATGTTGTTGGTTAATTTTCAATTTTTTTTCAAAAAAGTATGCACAAATATCTAAGCTTTAATTTTTATTCGGCGATTTTAAAAATATTGATTCAATAAAAAATAAAAAATATTTGAAGAAAAATTTCGAAAAATTCAAAGATACTTTTTTTTTTTAAAAAAAATCATAATTTTTGCAGTAAACGTTTTTTTCAAATTCGCCGAATAAAAATTAAAGTAAATTGCTTGAAAAAGATATGCTCCAAGTTTCATTACTTTATCTCTATCGGTTCCTGACTTATAAGAGTTTGAATGCAAGAAATCGGGAAAAAATGCATCATGGAGAAAAACGCGTTTAAAGTTTTAAAGTTATGTACACATTCGTTAGATGCATGCAACAAAAATAACTATAACTTTCGTTCTATTTAAGGTAGAAACAAGATTCAAACGTCCTCTTAAGCAGAAAAAAACGAAGCAATTTTTCAAATTATAAAAAAAAATTGCAAAATTTGAGGATTTTTTGTGTCCCGGACCCCCTTAACCAGATAATTCTGGATCACTTGTTGAAACTTGTCTGTGCTTGGGGTATGGAAATTTCAACGAAAAGGTGAAATTTCCGTGTCATACTCTGCCAGTAGAGAGATGAGTAAAACTTGTGACAGAGCCTGGTGGCATGAAAACAAAAATGGTTTTATTAAGCAGACAATATTCCGATCAAGATCTGATAAAAAATTTGTCACTATGTCAGAATTTAAACGATTTCAACAGAAAAACCGCACACAAATTGGGTAGGGTGTACACAGAGAGGGGTGGGGAGAACTACACGTGGTGAGTCCTGAGTCATTTTAACATAATGGAAAGTAAGTAAAGCATTAAAACGGATGTTTAATATTCATTGAAAGTCAAAGCCCTGCCATCACTTGAATATTGGATAACACACTTAATCGGTAGAGAGATGAGCTAAACTTGTGACAGAAGCCGAAGGAAAATGTCGCAAGCGTGAAAACCGAGAAGGTTTTCATAGTAAACAACAATAAGATCAAGAACATTTGATACGAAGTCAGAATTTAAAGATCTTTAACATTATGAATCACATCCAAATTGGTTGGCTAATTAGGTAGAGTGGTGAAGGGTACTCGACTTGCTGCCACCGCCACGTGATTAGGCCCGTCATTTAGGGGGTCAGGGTGTAGTTCATTGCCCCCAACCGCGGTTTTGAAAAATAAATGTATTTACATTTGGGTGGACGTGATTTTTGCTGTTTTCCGTTTAAACTTCCATTGAATTTACACCCTCTCCCCCCCCCCCTTGGAAATATTTCAAATGACGGGCCTGCACGTGGTGAGCTCTGAATCATTTCGGCACAAGATAAATGTATGTAAAACAATAAAACGGATGTTTAATAGTATATTTTTATCGCTTCGTGTCAGCTTAAGAATTTTGGAAATAGTAAAATTGTTTATTTAAAAAAAAGTAAGTTATATATCTTAACTATTTCACTCTGCCTTATATTCCCGTATATGGTTAGTTTGACCACAACGTCTTTTGTATCGCTCGTGAACCGAGTAAAACCGTCACAAGGTTTAAAAAAAAAAAAAAAAAAAAAAAAAAAAAAAACAGGAAAAGTAAGTCTGACATGAAGTTCTGAATGGTCTGATTTATGAAACATGAGAGATATGGAACTTCGCTTATTTTTTTCGGGATTATTAAAGAAAACACTGATGCAAAATTTGCAATGGAGTGAAAAATTAGTTCATTTTATTCCCATCATGACTTGCAAGGATGTCATATAACAAGAATATTGCCAGCTCACATCCAGCTATGTGCTGACATGCGAAAAAAGTTAATCAGTTAATTTAACACGATGCACTTTTTCAACAACATGGTTTCTCACGCTTCATTTGCAAGAAAACGCTTGTATGACTTTTTCACAGCGTGTCAAATGCTTCTTCAAGTTTAAACAATAAGGAAGTGCCTTTGAACAATAGTCGCACGAATAGGCTTTACCGGCATGGATTCGTAGAGTATTTTTCCGCGAGCGGCCTATAATTCGCAGGTCCTAAAATCGGTCTGAAGAAAAAAAGCTTCGTATAATCCGCGGCGGCGCGGCGTATAATCCGCGGATAATACGATGTAAAAAGATAAAGTTCGAATTTAACATAGCATTTGAGCAACTAAACTAAAAACGTGAAAAAGTAATTACTTTGAAGGCATAATCAAAATTAATCTGAATTATAATCTAAAGTATAATGATTTCTTCTTGAAATCTTGATTATAGTACGCTAATTACTTGAAAAACAAAGAGCCAAGACAAAGGAGCAAACAGTCTAATCTTGTGCAAATGGCTACCTATTCACTGTAATGTTGCTTATTTTACATGACCTGAATCACCAAGAGGAACGTTCAAGCAACGTAAAATAACCAACATGCATGCTTCGTAAAATAAACAAAACTCAGTCTGCGTGCGGTCTCGATCGGTGAATCCTACTGTAAAAATATTGAGGTTCAATGCGTTGGTGTTAAGGGGGAAAAAAAAATAATCACAGATAATCCGCGGCTGCATAAAATCAGCACCTCATAAACTTTGCTTTTTTTAGCAGATAGTTCGCGGATTATAAGCAGGAAAATACGGTATATTTTTCATTGCACTCGTAGATGAATTTACTATCGTAAAACTGGCAAGAATAGAGTTTTCATCAGAACGAACCCTGATATGTTGAAATTCTATTTTCAAGTAAAAGAAAATCCCTTCGTACTATAGTTACAATATTAAAAGCTTTTTATCTGCCTGGACTGGCAAACGAATATTTAAGTCACAGCAAACAAAAAATACCTCTGAACAGTATTCACATGAATATGACTTTTCCCCAGTATGGACTTGTATGTCTTTTTAAGTCTGATTAAACAGAAAATACCTCTTATTCCCACGAATAAGACTTTTCTCCAGTATGGACTCGCATACGTTTTTTTAAGTCTGATCAAACAGAAAATACTTCTTATTCACACGAATAAGACTTTTCTCCAGTATGGACTCGCAAGTCTGAACAAACAGAAAATACCTCTTATTCACACGAATAAGACTTTTCTCCAGTATGAACTCGCATATGTCTTTTTAAGTCTGATCAAACAGAAAATACCTCTTATTCACACGAATAAGACTTTTCTCCAGTATGGATTCGCATACGTCTTTTTAAGTCTGAACAAACAGAAAATATCTCTTATTCACACGAATAAGACTTTTCTACAGTATGGACTCGCATACGTCTTTTTAAGTCTGATCAAACAGAAAATACTTCTTATTCACACGAATAAGACTTTTCTCCAGTATGGATTCGCATATGTCTTTTTAAGCCTGAAGAGTCAGAAAAAGTCATTGAACAATGTTCACAAGAATAAGGTTTCTCCCCAGTGTGGACACGCAAATGCCGCAATAAGCCTGAACTCGCAGAGAATGCTTTTGAACAATGTTCGCAAGAATAAGGCTTTTCACCAGTATGGACTCGCAAATGTTTGTTTAAGCTTGAACGGCTGCTACATGTTTTTGAACAATATTCACAGGAATAAGGTTTCTCCCCAGTATGGACTCTCAAATGTGTCTTTAAGTTTGAGCCATTAGGAAACGCCCTTGAGCAATAGTCACAAGTATAAGGCTTTTCACCAGTGTGTACTCTCAAATGCGTCTTGAAGTTTGAACCAGAATGAAATGTCTTTGAACAATATTCACAGGAATAAGGTTTTTCTCCAGTATGGATACGCAAATGTCTCGTTAAGTCTGACCTTAGAGAAAAGGCCCTTGAACACTGTCCACACGAATAAGGCTTCTCCCCGGTATGGACACGCAAATGTGTCTTGAAGTTTGAACCAGAATAAAATGTCTTTGAACAATATTCACAGGAATAAGGTTTCTCCCCAGTATGGATACGCAAATGTCTCATTAAGTCTGTCTTTAAAGAAAACGCCCTTGAGCAATAGTCACAAGAATAAGGCTTTTCACCAGTGTGTACTCTCAAATGTGTCTTGAAGTTTGAACCAGATTGAAATGTCTTTGAACAATGTCCGCAAGAATAAGGCTTCTCCCCAGTATGGACACGCAAATGTCTCTCTAAGTCGGCACTTTCAAAAAATGTCTTTGAACAACTTTCACATGCATATGGCTTTTTGTCGGAATGGAGTCTCATGTGCCTATTAAGCTGTGAAACGCAAGAAAACACCTCTGAACAAAGTTCACATGAAAGCTGTTTCACCTCAACACGGCTCTCTGAATGACACGCCATTGTTCGATAATATGAAAGTGCGTTTGAAAATAATTCACAAGACTGTATTTTCGCAAAAATGAATTTTTGAATTTTCTATCAGTCAACAGTCAAATATTTGACTACAAAAGTTTAGTGGTTTCAAGAACGACTCTTTACGCGTGTTGAGTCAGAAAATTTCACTCGAAAAATTCGACAAGCAAGGCTCCGGCGAACTGTGTCTTGTCAGTAATCAACTTCAAAATCATTTTACAAAGAGTATAAAATGGAACGAACTCTTTAAACTTGTGCTCATTCTAAAAAGTTTTATCAGATCCCCCATTTCTTCAAGTTAGAGTTCACAGAGTAACAAAAACCAAACTTTTCAGGAAAGTGACTACACTACGAATATCCACCTTAACACAGAACACGAGCTCTGTGAAACAAATCTTTCGAGTGCAGATAGAGTTCTACATCATTCTTGTTCTTTGAAGATTTCCTCACCAATACCAGAAAATGAAGGTCAGTTGCATGTTGCTAATCGATTTAACTAAGATCGATCGATCAAAGATCGTTTTGGCTAAGTGGGATGCAGATAATTGTCATTTTTAACATAATTGAAGGACACTCAAATTCCTTAAATTGTGCTTTGTTCTGTTTAACTCAACATGGAATAATGTTGGGTAATTATGAAGGAAGGTCAGTTGCGTGTTGCCAATCGATTTACCTGAGATCGATTAATCAAAGATCGTTTTGACTAAGTGGGATGCAGATAATTGTCATTCTTAACAAAATTGAAGTACTCTTTTAAATTCCTTAGATTGTGTTTCAGTCTGTTTAACTCAACATGGGGTAATGTTGGGTAATTTTAAATGCTGCATGCGGCTTCCTGAAACACGTGGATAGAAATGAAGATTACTTTAAACTCATGCTATTTGTTGATAATTTAATACTTGGTAAGAGATTTTAGCTAGGAAGTTTAGTGCCAGACAAAAACTTGCCCTCCTTTAGTTTAGCTGCAGCAAGTCATGGAAAACGTATGGCTTTGATGACTAACAATGTCTTGGCTGATATCTCTTTTTATCAGCATAAACACGTTTGGTTAAGAATTACAATGAGTACTTTAGATAGTCACACCTCCTTTAAGTATCACATTTCCCCAAAATAAGGAAAAATCAGAAAGACATGGGGGAACCAAAGAATAACTTTCATAAAAAGAGTAACAGCTAATGAGTTTCGTTGTCACTTCTTTTGGTAGGTACATAAAAACAGGACTTTTTAAAATGATATTTGAATGTGTATCAACTAAAATGAACACTGCGTCAGATTAGAATGTATGCAACGCTGGACATGAACACTGGCGACATTCCAAAAAGTACTCTGGGCTAATAGCAACATATTGTCCATCATCAGCTGGGGAACTTTGCTTTTCTTGATTGACTGAGTTGAGGAAGCGCACAGCTTCATTACAAGTCTGGAAGCTTAGGAACATCGAACTTGAAATGCATTCTTCTAAGTTTTTATTTCAAGAAAGTTCTTTGGATGAAAGTTCCGAAGAACGATTATACTGTTAGAGTTGAAAATTGTTCCCTTAGAAGTTAAAGTTCGATCCCACGCAAAGCAAACTACTCCTGAAAATAACGAAAAGAATTAGTTAACAGTGAAGAAAATGACTTTCATCGCAATAAAAATATACATTGCAGTCGAGTAAACACATAAAATATTTTGATAGTATAAAAGAATATGAATGTGTCTAAAAACACGAAGTACTCATTCAACTTAACAACAGACACACAAATAAACACTTACACTCAACATACAGTACACTTGCAAAAACTAGGAGCCTTATTAATTGAATATTCTTTTATCTCAAGAATTCAAGGTTCTTAATGGATCTCAAAATAATTTAGTGTCTTGCATTACGCACTTGTCTTTATATCTAGATCTTTCTATTACGTAAAAAGTTTTACGATTTATTCGTTTTCATTTCATGCACGAAAATCCATGAAAAGGAAAATTATTTTTCTTTTACACATTGCTTTGGCAATCAGATTGTAGGAGTGAGAGACTAGACGTTAAATCCCGGTTATCACAAATTTGCCATTTCAACTGCGCTTGTGCGCGGACTTAGTTTTTTTGGGCTTTCTGTTTTAAGATTTCGTGTTGCTTGTTTATATTTAGGCTGAGCTAGAGTCCCAACAAATTAATGAATGCTATTAGAATATTTTTACACCGATTTCGTGATATATTATACTAGCATTCCCGTACCCGGCATTGCTCGGGTAATGGAATTAGCTGGGGTTAACAGTGCTTGGTGCACCTAGTTTCGAAAATCCCCTGTAATAATAATTACTTATCTTAATATATAAAAATCTTCTGTGCGGGCGTTTGTCACCATAAGGCTTTTAAACGGCTGGACCAATTTTGATCAAATTTTTTGTGTGCAAGCATGGTTTCGAAGCGCGATGGATCGAATCGGAAACGTTTTTGTTGATTAATTAATTAATTTAAACATTGGATGGTTATACCTCCCAAATGATTAATATTTCTTTTAACCTATTGTTGAGCGAGAACTGAAATAAATATTTAACCTGTTGCCAAAAGACAAAAAGAAAGCCAGTTCTGCTTTTTGTAATGAAATTTCCTACTGTGATATGTCAATTGAGAATAGATAAAACGTAGAGAGAGAATGAAGCCTTCCATTTCTTAAAAGCAACGATTTTAGGTCCCGTGATAGATTTTAAAGTAAAGTACTGGAAGGTTCACGCAAAACGTGTGTTCTGTCGTCGTAGTTGAACCATGTGATCGGATCGGTGCTTTAGATTTTCCTAACCAAATGATCAGAAAGTACCGTCCGTACTTAGCAAGATTTATTTCTCGGCTGAAATCCATCTGAGTTTTGGCACCAATGTCAAGAATACGTTAAGGATTATCTAACTAATCAGTACATTATAGGAAAAGATGATGGAATTTAAAGACGAAACAAATTTTATTTTCGTCCAGATAAATTACAACAGGGTAGTTCTGTACACGAAAGATCAGTGCAGTGGGAGATCTTTATCTTTGGTTGAAAGAACAAATTAGGCAATATATGAAGTTTAAAAAGTTTTCGTTCAAAAGATCGGAGCGCTAATCGGTCGGAGTTGGCTTCGCTCATTGATCGGCTGGATTACAGTAACGTGGTGGCTTGCGACTTTCGCTGTAAACAATAGAGTTGTGTGATCATTTGTTTACATTTTAAAGCTACTGTTAATGTAATTTATTGTATATTTTGTTTATTTGGCGAATTATTTCCAATTGCAAAGTGTTACTTTTCGTTTTTAAAGAGTTTTTAGTCATTTTAGTTGAAGAAAGCGTTTATTTTACATCGTTAGGGAGGGGGAGGGATGAGTGATTTTCGCTTATTCAGAGAACTGTTTTTACCTTTATTATTTTTTTAAACGATATCTTTTTCATTGTTTTATTCTTTTTCATATGTGGGATGTTGCAACGGGATTTCCCGTTTGTTCTAGATGGGTAGTTAGTTTTTTACACTTAATATCTGAGGACGCTTTTTATCCTTTGAGTATGGCTGAAAGAACAAACCATCAAGTACGGGAGAAAAAATAGTTAATAAAACAACTGCTCAGTGGGCATTAGATAAATCAAGTTGTAATAAATAGACGCATTCTGACACCAAGCAGCTTAAAACCTTTTCGTTTTACTTATTTTTTTTTCAACAAAACGGTTCAAACACTTGATAGTTTATAGAATTTTTTTTACTTTTCAATTTACAAAGTTTGAACAGAACAACGTCTGTCGGGTCCTCTAGCTACCTATAATTTTTCCTAATTTTGGGAGGATCCCGGGGTCCCTGGACTCCTTATATATATGCCCTTGTCCTTAACCGATCTTTAACTGCTATTAACGATCCTTTTAAAGTATTGATTATCTTTGCAAACACAGACCATCCACATTTTATTGTTATACCTATGTTTAAGCAAGAACTTCTTTGTATACAACATTTTTAGTTTTCTTTTCCTGGTGCTAAAATTATTAAGCTGCTTGATGAACTGACTCTGGAGCAAGCTACATAACATTGGCCGTGTGAAAAAAAGTCTTCTCTTAAATTGATCCCTGCTACTTTTAATGTCTGTCCTTGTGACTTATTAATGGTTATTGCAAAGCAAACTTTAACAGGAAACTGCACTCTTCTAACTTCAAAAGGATAGTCCGCCTGTGATGATGTTCTTAAAAGCTTCGTTTCTAGTTTTGAAAAAATGAAAGCAAAAGACAGAAATATTATGATTTGACTTGAGAAAAGCCTCGAAGAATCACGTCAGAAACAAAAACAATATCAAATTTATAGTTCGCTATCGACCAAAAGTTGAGATGAAGTACTGAATAATGATTTGAATAGAGGAAAGCCTTCGAAAATAAGGGATTTGAATTTCAATGACAGGTTTTAATTTCGCAGAAATTAAGAGGTTTTAATTAATTTCTCCCGAACTAATTGAGATTTCAAAAAATCCTTTCTTAGTCGTTACTTTCGTAATCATGCGGACATGCCTGCCAAATTTCAAGTCTGAAGCTTCAGCGGTTTCGGCTGTGCGTTGATATATACATATATATATGTATATATATATATATATATATATATATATATATATATATGTTATCTCAGGACATTGATTTTTATATATTAAGATGAAACTACGGATATGAATAATTGATAATCTTTATAATGTAAAGAGAAAAATGACACTTCAATATTTATTGGTTTGGAAATATTTATTTAACATAAACGTCAAACACGTTGTGTACTTCAAAAATGATTGGAATATGATACAGATATCCGTCTTTTGCGGATATTTTACGTTAGGCGTAAACAAGTATTATACAGGCAAATTTGGGCCTGAAAAGGGCCTTCGTTTGATAAAAAAATCAGACTCTGAATCCATTAATAATTAAGACGCAAAACTCAATCTTTACCGAGGCCTAAAACCTAAATCAGAGAAAGCTTTGTGAATTCTAATTTTTTTCTGTTGCTATCTCATATTTATTAACAAATTTAAAATATTTGTAACTAATTTTAGCAAGACTTTTGAAATCAGCTAAGTCCGTGCGCAAGCGCAGTTGAAATGGCAAATTTATGATAACCGGGATTTAACGTCGAGTGAGTGAGAGAACTTATTCGCTATTTAATGGTGCCCCCTCCCCCCTCTCCTGCAAAAATCCGAAACAATGCCGTGTCTTTACCCCATTGAATAAAGGAAACGGTAGTGATTGGCCACAGTGTTGCTCTAATAGCATAAAAAGTAGCCAATGGGGCCCCTTTTTGCCACGGCTAACGAGCTAAAATTACCATTGATCTGGAGATTTTCGGTCAACTTAAATTTTGGCCAAAATTAAGAAACGTAGCCTTTTTTCTGGAAATGGAAAAAAACTGTGCTTTTAGGCCAAAAAATAACATTTACTAGCAAAAAAAGTGGATCTACAGTAACCGTAACAAAGAACTACTTCAAGAGTTCAGATTACAGAACTGCTGAGCACTGGACTGGGTAAAAAAACTTTTAAGTTACTTTTAGAAAATTTCTTGAATACTAATTAATATTCAGTAAGTTACCGCCCTATAGCCAGGGTTAAGGCATAAATATATGAAATACACCGCCAGCTCAGTCAATTCCAGCCGAGGACTGCAGTTTCGTGCTTATTAGCACTCAACTGAGCTGGCGGTGTATTTCATGCATTTATGCCTTAGCCCTGGCTATAGGGTGGTAACTTACTGAATATACCTGCCTTGCCTGCAATATTCGAGTTGAACCGAACCATTGTTTCGGTCACTCGTCTGGTCAGTGCTAATTCTGTATTAGCTACCAGTTTGTTTGGCACTCTTGGCTTCCTTAAGAGGTTTTCCACCTCCAGCTCAGTTAGTCCTACGCCGGGCTGATGAGTGCTAATAAGTACGAAACTGCAGTCCTCGGCTGGAATTGACTGAGCTGGAGGTGTATTTCATGTACTGATTAATATGTTGCTAAAACAAGAACTAAGATTAAATTTAAAAAAAAAAATAATTTAAAAAAAAACGACTTTGACTAACAAATTTATAAGATAAATAAATACCTTTGTGCTGAACAGTAAAGATTGTCGGATGTCTTTTCATCCATAAGCTCATTACTTTTTGCATCGAAAAAGGCGTTCCCTGTAACGCCGAAACACGTGTCTGCTGTAATTGGCAAATTTGTGCTTTTTTAACGTTGTTTTTCTTTCTTTAACAAACTTATATCAAGAAAAATCTCTCTGATCAGAAAACATATTCTAACATATGATCAGATTATGCGTCTTTTTTTTTTTAATTTCTAGATATCATGAATAACTGGAAAAAGAAAAGATAGTCACAACTACTAAAATTTGCTTGACGCAAAAGCAGAACCAAAAGAAAAAATTCTTTCAATTTCTTTCAGAGCAAAATCCTGCAAGATTTTCAATCCCGCAAAGTTTCTCCATGGAAACGTTATCAAACATTTGCCACTCATGAAACGAATATTTTTACAAGCACCACCTAGAGTTTGAGTCACCCTCCTCGTGAATCTTTTGAAGAGCAGAAAAAACTTTGTGTTTCATATGATGAAAGGTGGATTTATCATTTAAGAACACAATAAATACAAAAGTGACGACCAGCAACAAAAGTGACGACCAGCTCTGGGCCCAGCTAGACTGGTCCTAGTCAATTTAAAATCCCAAGTGAAGATCAATGGCCCTCTTAAAACTATCTACTCCCATGCTCATCGCCACCTCTTCCAATAAACTGTTCCAGGGTTCCACTACCCTGCTAAAATAATAATTTTTCCTAATATCCAAGTTAGCTTGAGATTTAAATAGCTTAAAACAATGACCCCTCGTCCTGTCTTCAGTGCTAAACTTCAGCCCCGTGAGAAAGGCCATTTATTAGCCTTGTAGCTCGCCTTTGAACCCTTTTCAATACATTGATATCTTTCTTAAGATAAGGAGACCAAAACTGAGCAGCATACTCCAAATGAGGTCTTACCAAACTTCTATATATTTTCTGCGAAAGAATTGGTAGTCTCTTTCGATTTTTCAGTTTTCATACGTTTAACAATCGAGAAAATTCATAAAAAACATAAACGTTTTCGAAAATTATCACTAAAATTTAAACCCAGAAATTTGCGGTTAAGAAAAGGATGAGAAAGTGTATTACATATTGCAAATTCGCCTGGAGCAGCGTGCATGCAATGTTGGAACGCTTCTATGAGCTTAAGGAATGCACTCAAAACCTCTAAGGGGTAACAGTACCTTTCAAAGATTCTTTTTAAATTTAAGTAAATTTTATATTTCTTTGAAACCATAACATGCATATATACTTATTTCGTAATCAATAATTTATTTTCAAAATTTAAAAATGCTGTCTACTTTTTTTAAAAATTCAAAAAAAAAAAAAAAAAAAAAAAGAGGAAAATTTCAATTTTTTAAAATCCCTAAGGCTTTTTTATTTTTGCACTCATTAAAAAAAGTTTTTTGCTAAACGATCATTATAATCGTCGCTCAAAATCTGTACATTCATTTGCTTATGAGTTTATTAGAAAATTTTCTGTGATTAATTACGTAAAAAATCAAAGTTTTTTTAAGATAATTTGGTTTTTAAAGGTTTAACATGCTCTAAACATTTGAGTAATTTATAAATAACTGATCCAATGTACAATTTTGTCAAATATGTTATCCAATTGCAAAAAGTATTACTTTAAAGCTGTATCTTTAATAGAAAAAAATCCTTAGGGAGTCTAATGACATGAAAACACAAAAAAGCCATCATCGAGAAAAAGCAATTTAAAGTTTTTCTTTTGCATAAGAACACATAGCGAGCACGGCCTAAAACCACTCATAACTTTTTAAATATTTGAACTACAGCAATGAAACTTTTCCCCTGTGTTCAGAATAGTTTTTAGTTTTGAAATAAGCAATAAAAATCCTTTTGATCGATTCATCATTTTTGAGGTACTCTAACCCCTTAACATACTAAAAGTGTACAACATTTTTCTTTGAAAAAGAAAGCAGTGAAAAACATGACATTTATGCTCTCTAACCTGTAGAAAGTGCACCAAGCGTACTTGGGAACCAAACACTGGGGGTTCCACTTCAGGCTGATCACCTAATCGGAACATCCGCCTTGCACCACCTTACAGATGAGCACAGTAGGCCTTGGCCCTCAGGGGCTGTCGTATCACAGGGTTTGTTTTTTTTTTTTTTTTTTTAAATCACTATCTTTATACTAATAATAAAGCTGAAAGTCTGTCAGGATCTCTGTGACGCGCATAGCGCCTAGACCGTTCGGCCGATTTTCATGAAATTTGGCACAAAGTTAGTTTGTAGCATGGGGGTGTGCACCTCGAAGCGATTTTTCGAAAATTCGATGTGGTTCTTTTTCTATTCCAATTTTAAGAACAAAATTCTCATTAGATGGACGAGTAAATTACGAAATTATCATTATATCTTCAAGCCAATTGGCGAGAAAATTCACCATACATTATATGTAAATGTACAGGCGAACCAAAAGACCTTTTGATTTTCTATTACGGGCAAAGCCGTGCGGGTACCACTAGTAACATAATAAAACGAGCTGATGTGTGCATCACATGACTTCCTTTTACGTCAATTTAATGATAATAGTACCTTGGACTTCGAGTAATTAAAGGAACACTTTAAATATTTTCACCCGAAGTTTGTTGCGAACGGAAGCAAAAAAAAAAAAAACGTTTTATACAAATTAACTCTCCCAATATTGGACCTTTTAATGTGATTCAATTGTTAACTCTCTAAATTTCACCAATAGTGGTCAAAAAAAAAACAGATTTTAAACAGAAACGTCAAATTTGTCGCCAAGTTGGCGAAAAAACTTGGCGACCAAAACCTTAGCAATGTATCGCCAAGTGTTAGCCAAATTTTAACACCACTTGAGTTTGCATTGAAATTAACAATGATTTCCCCCCAAAAATGTGTAAAAGACCCCCTTAGGAATGTCCGAAAGCAACCAAAAAGGATGGTGAACAACTAGATCCCACCATGAGTCTACGTACCAAATTTCATTTTTCTAGGACATACCGTTTTTGAGTTATGCGAGATACATACGCACATACAGACGTCACAAGGAAACTCGTTGTGTAATTAACTCGGGGATCGTCAAAATGGATATTTCGGGTGTTTATACGTTCTTAAGCATATATCCACGTGTGGTCGGGTTGAAAAAAAATTCAATATTCATTCGGGCACGAGAAAAATGGAAATTAAGGCCGATTTTTGAGTGTTTTTTTTTTTTTTTTTTTTGCGAATACAATACTTCCTTTTCTTCGTAAAAGGAAGTAAAAACTGGAGTGCTGGATTCAAAACCGAAAAATATATAGAACTGCAATCAACCCCTAGTATTCATAAAATACAGCACAAAGCAATCAAGAAGAATTAGCTTACTGCCATACAAAACTTTCCGGTATAATCCTCATAATACAAAATAACACAGTACCTGGATCATATAAACGTAAGTTCTACAGCATACCTGAAAACCTCCGAGAAAAAAAAATCCGGAAGATTTTTTTATTTTTATATACAAGATTTTAACGCAAAATAAAATCAAACAGGACACCTACCCTCTTTACATTTAACAATATATTAGTTATGAATTTTATATCAATTGAACTTACTTTCGTTTAGTAAATATTACTTTTATTGTTTTCTTTAAAAGTTTGGAAATAACATTTGTTACTCATCTTAAAAAAAGAACGAAGCAAAAACAGCTCGAATTGAGAGAATGAGAAGATAATTGGCGCCGAAATTGTGCCCCTAGTTGCCCGCCGCGACACTAGCTTTGATTGGATCCCGATGTAGTCATGCGCTGTATCACTCCGTGACGTCATAATCTTGCCTCGCTTCTCGTACCATTCTCTTACGGCAACTTTTCCTTGGCTACTTGGCCTATAAGGCGGTGCCGCGTTCCACAAAGGTCTCGTTAGCGCCAAAATTGGCGAAATAATTATTTTTCCTACAAAACGTGAAAAATCCGGAAGACTTTGCTCATAACCGGAAAAACGGAAAAGGACATAAAAATCCGTAAAACTTCCGGGAAATCCGGAAGGGTTGGCAGGTATGCTACAGTAACCTTCCTCACTAGACCATACGGATGTCTCACTTGCCAAATCAACTAACTCCATAAAAAAAACGAGCTGATGTGTGCATCACATGACTTCCTTTTACTCCAATTTAATGCCATTTTCTCATTAACGGCAGTTTTAATGGGATTCAGTAGTTTACTCTCGAAATATCATCAACAGTGGCCAAATTGAAACCAGATTTAAAAAAAAAAAACAGGTTAAAAAAAAATGCCAGATTTGTTGCCAAGTTGGCGACAAAACTTGGCGACCAAAAGACTGGCAATATATAGCCAAGTGTCCACCAAATTATAACACCACGTGAGTTTACATCGAAATTAACAATGATTTCCACCCAAAAAGGGCAAAAGACCCCCTTTGGAGCATCCGAATGCAACCAAAAAGGAAGGTGCACAACTAGACCTTACTAGGTGTCTACGTACGAAATTTCAACTTTCTAGGACATTCCGTTCTTGAGTTATGCGACATACATACACTTACGTACATACAGACGTCACGAGAAAACGCGTTGTAATTAACTCGGGGATCGTCAAAATGGATATTTCGAGCGTCTATACATTCTTAGGCATATATCCACGTGTGGTCGAGTTGAAAAAAAAAACTCAACATTCATTTGGGGGGTGAGCAAAATAGAAATTAAGGCCGATTTTTTGGGTGAACATTCTTTCGCGAATACAATACTTCCTTTTTTGTAAAAGGAAGTGAAAAGTAGAGAAAAGTGATGAAGGGGTTGGTGTTATCCACAGGAGTATATACAGGCCCTTGTGTTACATTTTCTGCCATCACATAGTCAAAAGTGTACTAATCCAAAACTTTAATATAAATTCACATGCTAAGCATTGATTAAACACTATTACATCAGAAATCAGGATTTTTTTAAAAAGTGGGGTTACTCGATTAGGCAATTAAGACATCCAATTATGGGTCTTCAAAATAGGAGTTTGGTACCTGTGTATCCTATATCTCTATTAGGATTTGACGAAGTGCGGGAAACGGCAGGCATGCATAATACAAAGGGCAAGAGTGCACGCCACTAATTATTAAAATGGTGTAGTCTGTGCCAGAGTCGGCGATTGAGGCTTATAAGGTGGGGGGGGGAGGAGGGAAACTTAGGACTTTTAAGAGCAGTACAAAGATGGGAAAAAAAAAGTAGGAAAAAAAAAGTTCACAATTTTTTTTAGGGCTGGTTTTGAGAGCAGATAAGTGGTAATTGATACAAATCTAACTAATTAACTCATTTCAGTATGTTACTGTCCTATAGCCAGGGCTAAGGCAGAAATACATGAAATACACCGCCAATTCAGTCATTCCAGCCGAGGACTGCAGTTTCGTGCTTATTAGCATTAGCACTCATCAGCCTGGCATAGGATTAACTGAGCTGGAGGTGGAAAACCTCTTAAGGAAGTCAAGAGTGCCAAACAAACGGGTAGCTAATACAAGAATTAGCACTGACCAGACGAGTGACCAAAGCAATGGTTCGGTTCAACTCAAAGATTGAAGGCAAGACTGACGAAGGCAAGAATTACTGAAATTACCATGCCTTGCCTTCAATCTTCAAATTGAACCGAACCATTGCTTCGGTCACTCGTCTGGTCAGCGCTGATTCTGTATTAGCTACCAGTTTGTTTGGCACTCTTGGCTTCCTTAAGAGGTTTTCCATCTCCAGCTCAGCCACTTCCTATGCCGGGCTGATGAGTGCTAATAAGCATGAAACTGCAATCCTTGGCTGGAAATGACTGAGCTAGTGGTGTATTTCATGTACTTAACTCGTGTTTATCTTAAAATTTTAATGAATTATGTGCACAATAACTTTCCAGGGAGACACTTACACAAGAATTTGTTGCCTCAACTACCTAACTTATTTACCTCAAAGTATTTTGAGGTTTCACAAACACTTGGCAATAATTTCATTGAACAAGTATGGCTTGTCTAAGTAAAACAATTTACCTTCTGATAAAGCAATAAATACATAAGCTAAAAGTTACTAGCAGTGCTAAATAATGTTTCGTAAACAGATAAACAAAACAAAAAAATAATAATAATGTGAATTTTGACATCTTGAATTCAAATGATGTTTTTCGCAATCACGAGTGTGTGTATGTAGGCGTGTGTGTTTATGTGTGTGTGTAGGGTATGTGTGTTTGTGTGTAGGGGTATGTGTGTGTGTGTGTAGGGGGTATGTGTGTGTGTATGTGTAGGCATGTGTGTTTGTGTCTGCATGCAGGTATGAGTGTGTGGGTAGTTGTGTGTATGAGTGTTTGTGTGCGTGGGGGCGTGGTATGTGTGTGTGTGTAGACATATGTGTTTGTGTCTGTGTGCAGGCATGAGTGTGTGGGTCGTTGTGTGTAGGTGTGTTTATGTGTGTGTGTGGGGTATGTGTGTTTGTGTGTATGGGGTATGTGTGTTTGTGTCTGCGTTCAGGTATGAGTGTGTGGGTAGTTGTGTGTATGAGTGTTTGTGTGCGTGGGGGCGTGGTATGTGTGTGTGTGTGTAGGCATATGTGTTTGTGTCTGTGTGCAGGCATGAGTGTGTGGGTCGTTGTGTGTAGGTGTGTGTGCAGGTGTCTGTATGTGTGTGTATGTGCTTGAGTGCGTGTAAGTGGGTGTAGGTGTGTGTGTGTGTATGTATGCGTGTAAGTGTAGGATATGGATGCAACCTGGAGACGGCTTTCGCTAGAGGTGCAGCATCGTGAGGAGCCGGTCGACGGTGGTGCTGCAGAGGGTGCTGGTGGGAAAATAAAATCAAAGGACATCAGAACAGTCAAATGAGAACATTAAGCAATCGCGATTGCTCAATAATTATAATCTGAAATTTTTGCTTTTTTTGTAATTTCAAGTTTTAATTAATTGGAAGATATAAAAAATTGGAAAATAAAATAAATAAATCAACCATAAAATAAATAAATCAACCATAAAAACAACAACCGCCCCCTTGCCCCCGAATCGCTGCAACTGGCTGTGCCATGACCCCCTAGGGTGGTTCAAAAAAACTTTTTTTCAGCTACAGTCCAGGACACCCCCAAATTTTTATGACTTACTAATGGTATTACGCTGTAAAAGTTTTAGCTTCTTACTTAAATTTTAAGAGGGTGCTCAATGACCCCACCATTTGACATTAGCCGTAGCATAGAAAATGCCAAAAATTTATTAACATTTAATTTCCCCCAGTTTTTTTTTTTATCAATCACGATTGCTTATTGTTCTCACTTGACTGTTTTGATGTCCTTTGATTTTATTTTCCCACCAGCACCCTCTGCAGTATCACCGTCGACCGGCTCCTCACGATGCTGCTCCTCTAGCGAAAGCCGTCTCCAGGTTGCATCCATGTCCTACACACACGCACGCATACACACGTACACACGCGCACACACACACACACACACAAACACATACACACACACAACATACAGACACCTACACATACACACAAAAACATATACACACATACACACAACTACCCCCCCCCCCCCCACACATTCATGTTTGCACACAGACACAAACACATATGCCTACACTTATGTACACATGCCCCCCACACACACATACATTCATACACACAACTACCCACACACTCATACCTGCATGCAGACACAAACACACATGCCTACACATGAACATAACCCCTACACACAAAGCTCACATACCGCACACATACACAACTACACACACGCACACACACACATACACACACACACACAACATACAGACACCTACACATACACACACACAAAACATACACACAAAAACATATACACACACATACATACAGACACCTACACATACACACAAAAACATATACACACATACACACAACTACCCCCCCCCCACACATTCATGTTTGCACACAGACACAAACACATATGCCTACACTCATGTACACATGCCCCCCCCACACACACATACATTCATACACACAACTACCCACACACTCATACCTGCATGCAGACACAAACACACATGCCTACACATGCACATAACCCCTACACACAAAGCTCACATACCGCACACACGCACACACACACATACACACACACACAACATACAGACACCTACACATACACACACACAAAACATACACACAAAAACATATACACACACATACATACAGACACCTACACATACACACAAAAACATATACACACATACACACAACTACCCCCCCCCCCACACACATTCATGTTTGCACACAGACACAAACACATATGCCTACACTCATGTACACATGCCCCCCCCCACACACACATACATTCATACACACAACTACCCACACACTCATACCTGCATGCAGACACAAACACACATGCCTACACATGCACATAACCCCTACACACAAAGCTCACATACCGCACACATACACAACCACACACACGCACACACACACATACACACACACACAACATACAGACACCTACACATACACACACACAAAACATACACACAAAAACATATACACACACATACATACAGACACCTACACACACACACAAAAACATATACACACATACACACAACTACCCCCCCCCCCACACACATTCATGTTTGCACACAGACACAAACACATATGCCTACACTCATGTACACATGCCCCCCACACACACATACATTCATACACACAACTACCCACACACTCATACCTGCATGCAGACACAAACACACATGCCTACACATGAACATAACCCCTACACACAAAGCTCACATACCGCACACATACACAACCACACACACGCACACACACACATACACACACAACATACAGACACCTACACATACACACACACAAAACATACACACAAAAACATATACACACACATACATACAGACACCTACACACACACACAAAAACATATACACACATACACACAACTACCCCCCCCCACACACATTCATGTTTGCACACAGACACAAACACATATGCCTACACTCATGTACACATGCCCCCCACACACACATACATTCATACACACAACTACCCACACACTCATACCTGCATGCAGACACAAACACACATGCCTACACATGAACATAACCCCTACACACAAAGCTCACATACCGCACACATACACAACCACACACACGCACACACACACATACACACACAACATACAGACACCTACACATACACACACACAAAACATACACACAAAAACATATACACACACATACATACAGACACCTACACACACACACAAAAACATATACACACATACACACAACTACCCCCCCCACACACATTCATGTTTGCACACAGACACAAACACATATGCCTACACTCATGTACACATGCCCCCCACACACACATACATTCATACACACAACTACCCACACACTCATACCTGCATGCAGACACAAACACACATGCCTACACATGAACATAACCCCTACACACAAAGCTCACATACCCCACGCACACACATAAACAAACACGCCTACATACACACACACACTCGTGATTGCGAAAAACATAATTTGAATTCAAGATGTCAAAATTCAAATTAATTTAAAAAAAATATTTTTTTGTAAATAATTATTTTATAGCAATGTAAATGCATATTCTTAGTTTATATTATAATATGTATCGGATGGGCAGATTCAGGGGAGGGTGAAAGGGCCAGCTGACCCCCCCCCCCCCCTGTGGCATGAATTTTGTTATGATTATTACTGAACGTCAATTTTTTGATCCGAAAAAATAGTACATGAAATCAATGTTAAACGTTTATTGCTTGGTTCTATCTACAAGGTATTTCTTCTCGGCATGTTATTTTTCAAAGGATTGACTGAGTTCAGATACTGGGCTATTGGTCTTTTGAGATTTTTGTTCATTTTCAAAAGAAATATATTCAAAGTTTACGACAACGTGTTCAGCTTGTTTAACTAAAGAAATATGACTTTAACTGAAAATTTGAGGGAATATGATACATGGCGTAAGTTTCACAAAATTTAGGGAAGGAATGGGGGGGGGAGTAATTTGAAAGGATAAGAAATTTAATCTCATTTGGAGGGGGGGGGGAATCCGCAGCTTATGAGAAGGTGAGCCTCCTCCAAAACCACGTTCACAACTTACTTTTCGATCCCCGCTTTGGCTCTGCAAAAAAACGATTGAATAATTCTCCGTTTCCATGTAAAAAGAGGTTCTCCCAATATACCAGAGAAAGCGGTTTTTACCAGGGTTGGCAAAAACCCGGGTTTTTTTAAAAAAGCCCATGGACCCAGGGTTTTTTGGGTTTTTTTAAATAAAACCCAAAAAACTCAACTAAAGCTGGGTTTTTTAAAAGAAATGTGGGTTTTTTTGTCTTTTTTTAGGGAAAATGTAGGGTACTTGTAGCATATTGTAGCGAAGTATATGAACAAAGCACAAGAATTGTCTTGGGGTAAAAAAAGCTGGAAAACTAGTTAAAATTCAGCATTTTCTGAAGAAGAGTATGAAAGACGACAAAACCCAAGAATGGTGAAGTTTCAGATTTTTTAGTTTCCATGATTACCAACAGTTAAGGCAAAATTACTTCTTGAGTGATAAAATCTATTGTTCGTTTTTAATTACTACTTTTTTTTTTTTTTTGCATTTTACTTTATTGTATTTCATTTTTTTATGCAAAACTACTGTAGAACCTCAAGTAGTTTAAATCCCTATTTACTGAATTCCAGCTTAATCAAGACATTTCTTTGAATTTTATGTTGCCTGTTTTTCTATTTCTGTGTACAGATTAAGAAATATTAAACTTTTTTGTAAGATAATGAAAATACTGTACATCCTATTCTGTTTTCTGTCCGACCATTTGTAAAACCGGTTAATTTCTAAAAAAATATAACTTGTTAATTCGAAATTTGTGACGTGTCGGGTTGCAGAAAATAATTCACATGAAAGCCTTTTAGCTGGAGTAGTTTCCTCTGTACAATCTACAAATATTGAGAAAACCAGACGTGACAGGACTTAGTCAAGATAATTTGAGTTATTTATTGATCAGTTAAAGATAAAAGTTAAATATATATTTTTTAAATCTTTGAAGTATTTTTAATGCCGTTAAGAACTAAGAAATACTATTGAAGTTCAAAATTCATTTTTTATGTCCATTATCTGTGGTGAAGAACAAACAAAATAGAAGTTTAAATTGTAAAAGTATTTAAATTAATTACTTTTTTTAAAAAACTTCTCAAAAAATTTAAAAAAACCCAAAAGTGGGCTAAATAATGGGTTTTTTTAAATGGGTTTTTTCAAAAAAACCCATTGGGTCCAATCCGGCCAACCCTGGTTTTTACCCAGCGGCTAGTAGACGAACTTGTTTTGTGTAATACATTCTGGGTAAAAACACCGCTTTCACTCCAGAAGCTAGCAGGAGGAGGAAAAATCCACATTTTCCCCGCAAATAACCGGAATGCGGTGAAAAGCAGGTTTTTTCCGGGATCAAAAGTGTCCGTGGAGACGGCCCTCATGTGTGTGTCACATCCTCCTTGTTTGTGGGGGTGGGGGGTGGGCACCCCTGCTTCACTGATACTTTTTTCACGTTGGAGTTATAACGCTGGCCATTCAAACTTGACCCCCCTTACGAAAATTTCTGGATCCGCCTCTGATGTATCATTGTTTTTCCAGTTCAATGTTTTTTAACCCCCTTCCCTATACTTATAACGTTTGGGGGAGGGGGTTGAGCACAATCTTTCTGTTGAAATAGGAAGCTACAATTCTTCCGGTATATTACTATCCACAAGTTCGAAAATATTGAGGGGTGTCCTGGTATCTAGGAGAAACTATTTTTTACCATGTATTTTTGAACCACTCTAATGACCCCATTAGGTGGGCATCCCAGCATAATATATTTGAATCTTAACGTCCGAAGAGGGGGTGAACGGGGCAATTGCCCCGGGCGCCAGGATGTGAGAGGGCGCCCTAAACTAAGGTTTTGTTCCTTTTTTTATTTTAGTATCATTCAATTTTAATTAAAGTTTTGAAAAGCTAACACATTAGATTTAATTCCTATCTATAATGGAACCATCTAGAAATATTTCAGATTACATGTTCAATTATATTCGAAATTAATATAAAAATGTTGGGTACCTTTCCATTATACGTCCACCCTTTTGCGTGTGGAAGGGAGGAAGGGGGTACCAGAAAATACTCGCCCGAAAAAAATATGAATAGTAAATTAAAGTTTTGCATTTTAAGATTTTTTGTTTCTCTTACAAGCACCCTTTTAAGTATCATTTAGTTCTTCAAAACATAAAAAGGAATTGCGCCTAACAAGTAACGTTAAACTGATTTGGGGTATTCTTTATCTTTATCTTTACTAATAATAAAGCTGAAAGTCTATCTGTCTGGAGGATGTCTGGATCTCTGTGACGTGCATAGCGCCTAGACCGCTCGGCCGATTTTCATGAAATTTGGCACAAAGTTAGTTTGTAGCGTGGGGGTGTAAACCTCAAAGCGATTTTTCGAAAATTCGTTGTGGTTATTTTCTGTTCCAATTTTAAGAACAAAATTATCGTAAGATGGACGAGTAAATTACGAAATTATCATAACGTGGAACCGTAACATGGGCACGAGCCAATTGGCGAGATACGAAATTTTCATAACGTGGAACCGCAACATGGGTACAAGCCAATTAGCGAGAAAATTCACCATACATTATTTGTAAATATACAGGCGAACCAAAAGATCTTTTGATTTTTCTATTATGGGCAAAGCCGTGCGGGTACCACTTGTTAAAAATATATCTGCATTTGCATTGTAATTAAATAATTATCAATGTTGCTATGCATGAAATATTAATGATATTTGCTGGAAATCCGTTCTAGAAGCCAAGACTTCGTGAAATGATAAATTAATAACTTTATAAGTGTAATTGGACAAATAGAGCAAGACACAACAAGATGTGGGGATATTTCGATAATTGGGAATCTAGCACGGTCGTCTTATTTTTGGCGTAAATAATTTTACATTGGTAACCCTGCTGATTTATAGTAACCGTAGGTCAACAAATGTTTCCTGCCTCTTTGTTTAGATTTGCAAAGAAAAATAACTCTCGCGCAAATGCTTTAGCCAAAAATTGACGCCAATGAAGAAAGATCGCAAGATTCCCAATTATCGAAATATCTCCGAAGATGTACACTTACTTCTTCCAACGAGTATATATAGAGCTAACTGAAAGTTCAGTCAACACGCACCTATGATTGTCCGATCTAGGCCATTCGGCAGCTTGAAAAGAAAATATTATTTTTTGAATTAATTCTGAAAATTCATTTTCTGGGTCAGATCATTCAAAAGGATGATCTGGACATTCAAAAACGTCAGTTGTAGAAGGTATTTATCTCAGAATTGAGTAAGCGAACTCTCACTGCATTTGTAAACGTAAACAAGCGGACGCTCTTTACGTGACGGTTACCGTTAAGCGGGAAAGAGTTTATGAAAACAAAGGCAGAGTGGTAAGGTACCCGGAGGAGAGGTGTGTTGTCATTTATCAAGCTCAATGGAATCCAAGAACGAGAGCACTCAAACCATCAGGGCAACATATCGCGGATGAGGGCCGATCGGTAGTCCGATCGGTAGAGTGTCGGATTCGGGGCCGAAGGTCCTGGGTTCGAACCTCGATGGTCGAAGACCCACCGTCGTCATTAAAGGGGACTGGGCGACGTTAAATATGCTGGTGGTCTCAATGTCCTCCAAGTGAAACGATACCTCTGGGGGTGCTAGCACCAGGTAGCTATTAGCTCCTGGACTAGTTCTAAATTCTCAATAACTGTTCGATCCGGTGATGGTGCTGCCATCTATCGGTATAAAAAAAATAATGGAGGCAAGGCACTTAGTATGCAGTCCTCGACATAAATACAGTTGTAGTCAGTTGTGACTCGGAATCGGAAGAGCACCGAAGCAGCCCCTGATCTACGTACCAGCAGACCCCGCGGCTCTCAGTGGCGTAGAAATCCAGCAGGCAATTGGGGGCTCGGCTAATTTTTAGCAGGAGGCCCAAAATTTATAGATCTGGGCCTGCACCGAAGAGTGAAATATGAACGTTTTCAGACGAATTTCGAAAGGATGTAAATCAGGGGTCTCCAACCTACGGCCCACATCCGACCCTCGAGAAGCTTAGAAACTGTAAAACACTTATTTAAAACTTCATTTTTTTTTTTTTTTGAAGAAAACTAAGACAATCTCAGAATCCACCATTGAGAGCTTAAATTATGAAAATTCGTTGATAAATGCGGTAGCTTGTGCAAACTAGACCATCTAAACTAAAATATTGCTGAATTGTTGGCCCGCCTCCTCTTCAAAAATTTGCACGGTGCCCCTTGGGTAAAAAAAGGTTGGATTTTGTGATGTATCAAGTCACCCTTCAAGCAAACAAATTCTCAATTTATTTCGTCGCAATTGAACTCTTTTAAAAAGCAATTTTAGCGGTGTTAGGGGATGAAGGTGGTCAGAACCTTCCCCCACACTGCTTTTCTGAACTATAAATTTCTTCTTCAAACTTAATTTTGGGTTAACTTAGAGGGTCGAGGGCGTCTAGAAATGTCTCAAAATTGGAGTTTGGGGTTTAAAAACGCAGGTTTCGCGCGGTAGTCTTTGGTTCTATAAGGGAGCGGGGATAGTTCAGTGCTCTCTCGTCCAAGTATTTTCTACCGTTGAACATTGAAAACGCAGTTACACGCTATCTTTGGTGACATTAGAGGAAGCAAAGGATTCAGGATCTCTCTGTAAATTTTTCAAAATTTAAGTATCGAATAAGAGGCAATTCCGAGCAACATGGCTTGCGTTATGGATCTGTGGATGTCCTCAGGGAATTTTTCGTCGAAATCTTAAATCCTTAAAATTTTAAATCCTTAGTCCTCAAAATTTAAAAACGCGACTTTAGGCTTTGCTTGATAACAAAAGGGGGAGCTTGATAAGAGTAAGCGGGAATTCGAAGTTTCTCCACTGAAATAATTTACAAAAATAAAGTCAATTTTATGCTATCCTTGGGAAAGAAGGTTATGATGAACTCAAAGACCACGGAACTGTCAAAAAGTGAAATTTTATATTATGTGAGGTAACGATCCGGTGAAGGGTTAGGGGAGCCTCCCCAGGAAATCTTTCGAAATTGAAGTTTCTAAAATTCAAGTTTAGGCTACATTTGGGGACGTTGGGGACGGGGTATTTAAGGATCTCCTTCGCAATTTTTTCGAAATTTAAACCATAAAGCAATGTCAGTTTTTGTTAATAAAGCTACGAAATGTATTGGGGGAGAGGAACTATAACTGCATTTATTTTGAATTAGAAGTCCTAAAAATATATTCTAGACTATTTTTGTTGCCGTTATTAGAAATATCAGGGGACCCTTCCCAAAACGTTTATGGCTGAAAAGTAACAGAAACACAATTTTAAGATACATGTTGAGACGTTAAGGGATGAGTGGGTGTTTTCCCTTGGAAACTTCAAAAACTAAAACTGCACTTTTAGGCTACATTTATTGGTGTTTTGGGTAAGGGAAAAAGTTCAGATTTCTAGAAATTTCCCTACAAAAAAAAAAAAAAACCGCAATTTTAAGCATTTTATTGAAAGAGGTAGCATGTTCGAGATTTCTACCAACTGAAAATACAATATGAAGCTTCCTTCAGCAACAAGAGGCTGGGCGGGGGGGGGGGGGCATATAGGAAGCAGTCTGAAATTGAAGTCCCCAAGGCCATTAAGTGAATCTCATCGGAAAAATTTCAAATCGAAGTTTTAAAAATTTTGAAAAATAGAATAGGGTGGTTGTCTTGGTCCCTTCCCCAAAAAATTTTCTATAGTTAAAGGCTAAAAAGAGCAATTTTACAGCCGTCTTTTTGATTTGACCAAGGAGGTCATGACCCTTTCTGCATTCCCTGTGGCCTTTGAGAGGGGCTTATCTCTCTTAGGTCCCCCCCCCCCCGGGTGCTCCACTGAAGTTCGATCCATTTCTCAGATACATAATCCATTCCTCTTACTGAAACGTGGAAGAAAAACATGAAATCTCAGTATAGTCTGATACATAATTATTTCAATTTTGAGTTGTATTATAAATAATGGTAAAGATTAGGAAAAGTAACACCCAAAGAGACAATTAAAAACAAAGGAAAAGTAAAGAGAAGAGTTTTATTCTCTATAAAAGTTTGTAACAATGCCTTGAAATGGTATATACATAAAAGAAAGTTTTCGGCAGAGTGCATATTGATGTCTCCATAAGGCGGACATGACTTGGAAAACTTTTAAACGGAATCGAAACTGTAAACACGAAAAGAGAGGCATCTTCGTTGAGGTAACAGTAATTCTATTACTGGTTTTGTGCTGAATGCGACAGCAACGAAGTCTTCGCTATCTCCGCTTTTAGCATTCATTAGTTATGTCAGTGATGTACATTAACATATGCTCGTGTTTGTTGGTAGGCTATTAGCTCCATTCCAAAATATTACGTATAATCGGAGCTCAATTTGTTGCTTGAGCTGTAGCGTGATTTTGTGTAGAAATGGTTGAGGCTTTTGGAAGACATGAAAAGCATACAGCTGGATAGACAACGTATGTTGTGTTTCTCGCAGAGTGAAACTAGCACAAGGTCAAGAGAGAGTAATGCCGAAAAGTAAGGAATGACATAAGTGTCATGAATACTCATTGAACAAGTCTTCAAAAGAAAAGAAAATGAACTTTGTAAAATTGGATTTAGACTTTCTTCTGTCGAGGAGGGACACTGTGGTGCCAAACTTCCAATAAAGACTTTTGTGAAAGGAAATTAGTTCATTTAATTCCCGTTAACTGGGTTCGAGACACCAAAAATCGCCAAATTTTGCAATTTTTTTTTTATCATATGAAAAATTACTCAGTTTTTTTCTGCTTAAAAGGACGTTTGAATCTTGTTTCTATCTTAAATAGAACGAAAGATATAATTATTTTTGTTGCATGCACCTAACTAATGTGTACTTAACTTTAAAAGCGTTTTTCTCCATGATGCAATTTTTCCCGATTTCTTGCGTTCAAACTCTTATAAGTCAGGAACCGATAAAGATAAAGTAATGAAACTTGGAGCATATCTTTTTCAAACAGTTAACTTTAATTTTTATTCGGCGAATTTGAAAAAAAAAAAAAAAAAGTTTACTGCAAAAATTATGATTTTTTTAAAAAAAAAAGTATCTTCGAATTTTTCTTCAAATATTTTTTATTTAATCAGTATTTTTAAAATCGCCGAATAAAAATTAAAGCTTAAATATTTGTGCGTAATTTATTTTAAAAAAATTGAAAACTGATCAAGAATATTTTGAGTTATAGCAATTTAAAGCAACCTCATTAAAAAAAAAAAACCTAATTAAATTTAAATAATTTTTTTTTTCATATTTATGTTATGATTTTGCTTATTAAATAAATGGTGAATCTGCAAAAAATTTCAAAACTCTAAAGTATATAATAAAAAAATTTCAAAATGTGTCCCGGACCCCCTTAAGACATGTGAAGATCTCATTCAACAAAAGGTTACAGAAAAATATTTTGTACCACTGTCACCAATGACTGGTAATTTACAAAAGAAAGCTGCCATCAACAAATTTAAATCGCTCTATATCGCTTAAATATCGGTTAGACGTTTTAGTTTTGAATCTGAAATACACTTTTCAGTGGCGTGGTTTCTCGTATCTCTCTCGTTATGTTTCATTTGTCACATACTGTTTGACCACGGATTGTATGTAATTCGGCAATCTGCCAAGTAAAGACGATTCCATCCGAATGAATCTGGCAGGGGAGAAGGGAAAATAACGATGGGATTTCAAATGCACGCGTTTTATAATGTCACAAGTGCCTTATTCATTTATTGCATTCTCTAAAATGAAATGAGGGGAAACAAAAATAGTTACCATGGAAACAACAAAAAGAAAATACAATGTTTTCATTTCATTTAGGAACGTAAAATCGAAATGGTAAGCTCAAGAACTTTGTTGTGAATAAATAAATCAATTAATTTTTGCCGTGAGAATAGAGATCGAATTTTAGATTTAAAAAATGTTGCTGTGAGCAAATTTTCATTTTTACAAAACTAAGGCTAAATAACAGAGAGGCAAAAGTGCACATCTGAAACAAACCAACTAACATCCCTATAAACTAATAGATACGTCCATTTCCACCTATAAACCGGATATTAGCCTTTACATGTAATCGATGATCAAACAGTAACGATTATAAAAATTATTTATACAAATATGGATCTAAGGCAATGTAAACTTTCATGTGTTGCTTTAAGTTTGAAACGTCATAAAGTGTTTTTGAACGATAATCGCACTATGGTTTCACTTGAGTGTGAACTCTAAAGTGTCTCTTCAAATTTTCAGCCCGAGAAAATGCTTTTAAACAATATTCACAACAATATGGTTTTTCACCCGAATGGACTCTCAAATGAGTCCTTAAATTTGAAGATTGACTGAACGTCTTGGAGCAATGCTCACAAGAATAAGGCTTTTCGCCAGTATGGACTTTCAAATGTGACTTTAAGGATGAACGCACAGAAAACGCTTTTGAACAATGTTCACACTGGAAGGGCTTGTCACCAGTATGGGATCTCAAATGAGCCATTAAGTGCGAAGACTGAGCATATTCCTTGGAACAAAAGACACATGCAAAAGGTTTTCCTTCAGAATGAAACTTTATATGTTAACTTAAATGTGATGATCGAGTGAAATCCTTAGGACAATAGTCGCAAGAGTAAGGCTTTTCACCAGTATGGATTCTGATATGTGCCATTAAATCTGTAGATCGAGTGAATGACTTCGAGCAATAGTCGCAAGAATAAGGTTTTTCACCAGTATGGAGTCTGGTATGTGTCATCAAATACTCAGATCGAGTGAATGACTTCGAGCAATGTTCGCACGAGTAAGGCCTTTCACTGGTATGGACTTTCAAATGTACCATTAAAGCAGGTTCATCAGAAAATGACTTCCAGCAATATTCACACGAATGCGGATCTAAGACAATGTGAACGTTCATGTGTTGCTTTAAGTTTGAAGCGTCATAAAGTGTCTTTGAACGATAACCGCACTAGGGCTTCACTTGCGTGTGAACGCTTAAGTGTCTCTTCAAATTTTCAGCCTGAGAAAATGCTTTTAAACAATACTCACAACAATATGGTTTTTCACCTGAATGGACTCTCAAATGTGTCCTTAAATTTGAAGATTGACTGAACGTCTTGGAGCAATGTTCACAAGAAAAGGGCTTTTCGCCAGTATGGACTTTCAAATGTGACTTTAAGGATGAACGCACAGAAAACGCTTTTGAACAATGTTCACACTGGAAGGGCTTGTCACCAGTATGGGATCTCAAATGTGCCATTAAGTGCGAAGATTGAGCATACTCCTTAGAACAATAGACACACGAAAAAGGTTTTTCTTCAGAATGAAACTTCATATGTTCCCTTAAATGTGAAGATCGAGTGAAAGCCTTAGGACAATAGTCGCAAGAGTAAGGCTTTTCACCAGTATGGATTCTGACATGTGCCATTAAATCTGTAGATCGAGTGAATGACTTCGAGCAATAGTCGCAAGAGTAAGGCTTTTCACCAGTATGGAGTCTGGTATGTGTCACCAAATGCTCAGATCGAGTGAATGACTTCGAGCAATGATCGCACGAGTAAGGCCTTTCACTGGTATGGACTTTCAGATGTGTCATCAAAGCAGGTTCATCAGAAAATGACTTCCAGCAATGTTCACATGAAAACGGCTTATCGGGAGTGTGAAATTTCAAATGTTTCTTTAGACTCGAAGCGTCTGAAAATTTCTTCGAGCAAGACTCGCATGAGTAAGGCTTTTCCCCAGTATGGAGTCTGGTGTGTCTGCTTAAGTCTGAACGCGAAGCAAAGGCTTTTGAGCAATATTCACACGGAAAGGGCTTTTCACCAGTATGGACTCGCAAATGTTTCTTGAAACTCGATGATTGGGAGAATGCTTTAGGACAATGCTCGCAAGAAAATGGTTTTTCTCCAGTATGGATCCTTACGTGTCTCTTAAGCTCCGAAGCACGAGAAAATGACTTTGAGCAATGCTCACATATATGCTGTTTCTCACCGACACGGATATTTGAAAGATATGCCATTGCACAGACTTCTTAAAACTTCGCAAAATGGATTTTCAAATTTTGCCTTTAATTAGAAAGTATAAGAGTGTTTTTCACATATAACTTTTTGTATTAGTTGGGAAACAAAATTTTACTACAAATATTCGACGGGCAGGGCTTTCGAGAGCCATGGTGTGTCGGTAAACAATCTTCAAAATTAGTTTCAGAAAATCGTAAAACAAAATAAATGTTTTACACTAATATTCCTTCTTAGAAGCTTTATCAGACACCAAGCCTTTTCAAGCTGATCAAACTTAACTTTTCAAGAAATAGTATTTTAGTTAGAGTATTATCAAAAAAAGGATTTCGTAAATAGACGCACATAACACTATCTCTATCTACAAAAAAGACTTCTACGTCATCCTGCTCACTTTAAAAAAAAAATATTGTAATGTCAACTTCAAAAAATGAAGAGGACTGTACTGTTGCCAAGCAATTTTTTTTTTTAGAAAAGTGAAGTGCACTGAGAGTTTTAAGTCGTTTGAAAAACTGTAGATCTCTTTTTGCTTATTAGCTGTTAACGATATTCACTGGAATTCTATAGATGACGAGCAGCAACAGTTCCTTTTCTATAAAGATGAGTAAAAGCAAAAAAGACCACTATTTCGTATTTCAATGGATGCAGGATTGGACATAATTATTGGCAACATGACAACAGAGAGTCAGAGCTTTTATGACGTCAATTGGAACACTCTTCTTTCTTAACTCGTTCAGCAGAGAAAGCCTAATTTCTTAACACCTTAATTTCGATGAACTTCTTGAGATGTATGCGCAGAAGAAGGTTTGTGTTTTTAGAGGTGAAATTCGATATCACCCAGCTGAAGTCTGCTGTTTAGCATTCCAGTTTGCTGCTGAAAACAACGGAAATAATTATTACTTTGAATTAAAAAAAAAATATATTTTTTGATCACAATAGATAAAAAGTCATTTATCGAAACAAAATACATTCGAACTCTCTTGTAACGAGGCCTCATATAACGAGAACCTTGTGCACAATATTTTTGTGATTCATAAAATTTCTGTTGACTTTTACCTTAGCTTTTTTTTTTTTTTTTTTTTTTTTGAGCGATCACGATTGCTTATTGCTTTTATTTGACTGTTTATTGGCGTTCTATCATTTTATTTTCCCGCTGCCACCCTCCGCACCATCACCGTTTCCACCGGCTCTTCACGATGTTGCTCCTATAGCGAAAGGCGTCTCCAGGTTGCATCCATGTCCAACACACACGCGCATACATACACAACTACACACACACACTCACACATACACAACTACACACACACACACACAAACACACTCATACATATGCATACAGACACCTACACATACACAAAAACATACACAAACACAACTACCCACACATTCATGCCTGCACACAGACACAAACACATATGCCTACACACACATACACATACCCCCCACACACATTCATACACACAACTACCCACACACTTATGCCAGCACACAGACACAAACACACATGCCTACATACACACACTCGTGATTGCGAAAAACATAATTTGAATTCAAGAGATCAAAATTCAAATTATTATTTTTTTCTGGTAAATTTTCTTTAGCATTCGTCAACCGAAAGTTAATGATAAACCATAAATCCTGAGACCTAGCGATGACAATTTTTTTTTTAATTTGTGGAGTAAAGACGCAATGGAAAATTATATGTGTGTATTGCTCAAAAACAATGACTCAAGAAAGAGACATTCAGACCGTTCAAAGCAAATTAACCAACTTTTTTGGTACTGGACAGAAATTAAAAAGAAGACACAAAAAAAAGAATGATAAATTTTTACGTTTTTTTTTCCACGAACTCGTTTTGTGCGAGCACTCGGTTTTAATCATAGAGCAGGAATATAAATGGAGGGAAAAAGTCCACTCACTGGCTTGATAAATGCTGAGGCGAAGACGCCAAGTCACGTGATTCAACAAGGCCGAATGGTTGACACGTTTTGCGTAAAACTAGCGAAAGAAACCCAATTTTTCCAATGCTTTGCTTTAAAAAATATCACTTGACTTGGGGTCCTTGGTTCATGTAACAAAGTCTTCACTCCCTCCATTTTGTCTGTTCTCAATGGTTATAACAAGCAAATACCGCGGTCTTTTTGCGCTCGTTATGCGCGAGTTCGACTATATTTCTTCAGCTAATAGAAGAGGAGATACAGTCGAACACGCGAATGTATTTCCTCTTAAAGTCGCGTAAGACGAGGCCACGCGAGTCTTTTTACAGTAGAAGTTTTTGCAGTCGAGTTAGGGTAAAAATGTTAACTATCATTATCAGTAGCGTAACTATGGGGTCTAGCGCCCCTGGCGAACTAAAGAAATTGCGCCCCCCCCCCTCATCAGGGCGCCTACATGGGAAGTCACCGGAAGTCATTGTCAACTCCAAAAAAAAAAAAAAAAATTGTTTTTGTTAGGAACATTTTGATTAGTTGATTCGTCAAATAGGAGGCAGCATTGTAATTTTTTCTTATTTTCCGTTTTTAGAATTGTTTTCAATGATGCCCAATGTTCCTTCTCAGTAGATGTTATGTGTCTTTAGCTCTTCTTTCTTGCGAGTTGTTTTCTTTATTCATTTTTTTAAAGCATTTTTCAAACTCTATGATCTAAAAAAAAACTCTTAAGAATTTTTTTTAATCAGCTGAAATGGCGCCCCCCCCCCTTGGCTGCTGCACCCCTTGCGAGAGTCACTACTGCGCCAACCCCTAGTTACGCTACTGATCATTATACCACCAAACAGGAAATTGCTTCGTTCAAATGTAGAAGCAATTTTGACCCGTCATATCTCGACGGGTAATTTTCTAGTTGTTAAAATAAAATGGATGATAGGAGGTATACGATACGAAATTGAAGTCACTGAGATGAGAACACTCAGAACTATCAAGATCGAAATGTGCGAAAGGGAAGGAAAAAAAAAGAAATGAAACTAAACAAAGGCAAAAAGCAGCCCTTCTTGGGGGGGGGGCACTCAGCGACCACTGTACTTCTTTTAAATTTCCTTTTCTCTGACTGAACGGAGGTTTAAGTCACTCGGTGAGCACTCTTCAGAAAATTTTCGTTTATATCTTACACCTCTATTGAAAAGTTAGGTAGTGGACTCGAGAAACATTTTCTGAAGACAGTGAAAATTTCTAAAACTATGAGGAAGCTCGACCTTTCCCCGTAAAAACTCTACAATGTTTTCAAAAAGCATTGAACATAAATAAATAAATAAAAGTTTATTTTAAAATAATTTTTCAATTTTAGAATATGTTGTCAGGTAATTTTTTTGGACACAGCAACACAAAATTTTCGTATTACAAACACCCTTGAAGAAAAGTAAAAGCAGAAGAAACAAGCTCTACAAATCAAATCAAACGTTCTGAATTCTTTAATGGCGGTTTGTTTACACTTAACTGTTGCCATTCTACAATAAAGAACCAGCTCAAATAGTACAGTACTGTCTGTCTTTCATGAGAAAAGCTCCCGTCGTTAAGTCCGAGCCCATCTACTGCTATAGAAACAGACTTCGTTCATTGTCTGCAAGGGTTCGCAGGAGGGGTTTTTGGAGCCATTTTGCCACTCGTCTTCTCGCCAGTGCGCAGTCGTACAGGTTTTTCCAACATTAGGCTTCCTTTGGAAAAATGAGACACGCCTCGTTGCTATAGCAACAGACAGGCACAGGCATTTATTTGTTTCTTGTCTGCATGGAATTTCAAAGGTACCTTCAAATTTCCTAGTTCAGAAAATGGCTTCAAACTACATTAACAAGAAAATGGTCATTTACCAGAACAGATTCTTAAGTGTTCAATTAGTACTACAAGTTGATAAATTCTAACAAACACACTTTACAAGAATTTGGTTTCCACCAAAATGAATTCGTGACAAGTCATACAGGTTTACCGTTATGACGACGATGTCCCTCCCCAGTACGGACTCTAAAAGTATTTTCCCAGACTTGTCCATTCTGATTTTTTTTTTTTTTTCAAATCAAGTTTCACGTGATTATGCTTGCGTTAGCAAACCTCAGCTGGTCGTACGGTGACTAACCGCAGCGTTCTATGACAGCTAACGGTTAACTGGTTGCTATCGATGTAGTTCTATTAGCCTCACTGGTTGATCTACCGGTCGACCGCAATTTAAGCTGGTTGATTGAACCCCGTGACATTTTTGCCCAACGAGTATTTTTCACCTGCGTGTCCTTCGTCTGCGCAAGTAACCGATGATCAACCTAAAGCGTACGATGAAGCATTGGTTGGTGAACAACCGGTTAGTAACCACTGACGTCATTAGCTGTCATGTGATCAACAGACCAGTAGCTACCGCACGAGGTTTGCGAACGCAAACTATGGCTTTGCACCAGAATGAATTGCCAAGTGCCTTTTCAGGTTTCCTTGTACAGAAAACTTCTTAGAACACACTTTGCAGGAGAAGGGCTTTTCCCCAGAATGGATTCTTAAGTGCGCCCTCAGGGTTACTAGGTGAGAAAATTCCTTCGAACAAACATCACAGGAGAATGGCTTCTCTCCCGTATGGGTCCTAAAATGTTCTTTCAAGTTCGCCAGTTTAGAAAATTTCTTAGAACACACTTCACAATGAAATGGCTTTTCGCCAGTATGGGTTCTCCTGTGCACTTTCAGGTGCGTAAGTTGGGAAAACTCCTTCGAACACACTTCGCAGGAGAAGGGCTTTTCTCCAGTATGGTTCCTCAAGTGCACTTTCAGGCTCGTCAGCTGAAAAAATCTCTTCGAACACACTTCGCAGGAATATGCCTTCTCTCCAGTATGGTAACTCAAATGAATCTTTAAATCGGAAGCGATGGAAAATCGCCTTGAGCAGTGTTCGCAGGCAAATGGTTTCTCTCCCGTATGGGTCCTCAGATGTGTCTTTAAATTCGAAGCGCTGGAAAAGGCTTTTGGGCAATGTTCACAGGCAAATGGTTTCTCGCCGGCGTGGATTCTGAGATGTGTCTTTAAGTGCTCAAGCCGGGAAAATGTCTTGAAACAAATGTCACAGGGATACGGTCTCTCGCCAGTATGTGCTCTCCGATGTCTCTTTAATTGTGTGACGTTGGAAAATGGCTTTGAACAATGTTCGCATAAATAACTGTTTTTAGAGATATGATGGATCTCACACTGATAAGACATTGCGAAAGAATATGAAAGTGTTCTTTGCTACAAATCACAAGATGATGGATTTTCACAAAGTTTGATTCTCAAAAGTTCTTTCAGTCTTAAAACGTTTGAAAAGGTCAGAACTTATAAGAGTAAGAGTGTTTTATTTTTCAATAATAATTTTCACGTTTGTTGGTGCAAGCTATTAACCGAAAGCCTTAACAGGTGTTGCCACTCCAAACAAATTTTGTATTTCCTGTGCTCGTTGCATCATATTCAAACTTGAGATCTGGCAACCCATTTTTGGTTTTAAAAAAGGGTAACAAAAATATTAGCGTTCATGTAGAATTACGTTACGCATACGTTAAGAAAAGAGTTGTGTTATATATTCATCTTTAAGATGTACGGATCATATGATCAAAATGAGTCACCTTCATCAGTGTAAATATCTTCATCACACTCTCTTTCCTGTGCTGTGAATTAAATTGTGTTTAAAAACAAAAGCCGAGTCTATAGTTAGAACAACAGGCGTAGTTCTGACAACTCTAATTCGTAAATGAAGCTTTAAAGCGGTCTTTGAAGAATAAAAAATAGAACAAGATCTTTACATGGGCACCATTCGGTTATGAGTCACATAAGTCAAGTTATTTTCAACTAAAAGTCAGAGTTTCCCTTTCTGTCAGTTTACCCGAGTGGCGTTTACCATACAAAGGAATTAGTATCATTGGTATATGTGTATCATGATACTGATGAATACACAACACACGGTCAAATGAGTTTCAGAAATTAAATGAGAAAATTTCGGTAGACAACAATGTTGACTTCTATTGAATTTTTGATTATGATTCGCATCTGATTATCAAAGTCTTTGTTTATTTAACCATCTGTTGTTGGCAGGAGAATAGGACTTCAGCTTCAGAATTGAAGGAGTAGTTTGAACATTGTTTCTTCCGCCTGCTTTCGTTTTGGCGGATTAGCGAAACACGAAATGATAGACCACGTACCACACTATAAACTCACATCTGTAAAAAAAGTTGCCTGCTACAGAAGGCGTAACTATTTTTTTTCACAAATGATTGCTTAAACAAAATAAGATTTTATTCAATGGTGATATTAAGATGAACAGATCTTTACCTAAGCAAGAACTACTGCAGCATGAATTTGATGCGTGCTAAACTTGAGATATCTAGTGGCGACATCCGGACTTGGAGCATTCAGCACTTTGTACAATATGCAGTTCTTCTGTTTGCTGGTGTCTCAATTGGCTGAGGAATTTATACAAAGTCTTGAACATAAATGTAGGGATATCTCACCATAGTTGACTTTCCTCAGACGATCACTTTGACATCAGCCCTTCGACGAAAGCAGAAGTACGGAGCGCGTCAAAGTTCGGCATCACACTTGTTGTATTCCAACAACAAACAATCCTAATTATAGCTGAAATTAAATGAATTTAGAATTAGAGTCAGGGCCTGATTACCCAAAAAGGCTCAGGAAGCTTGAGCTTCCCCTCAGAATTAACAGGGAGCCCAAAAATGACTTAAAAACTTCGCAATAAACTATTATCACATTTGATAAATTATTTTATGAAATGAGAGATTAGAGTCAGGGCCTGATTACCCAAAAGGATCAGGAAGCTTGAGCTTCCCCTCAGAATTAACAGGGAGCCCAAAATTGACTTAAAAACTTCGCAATAAACTTTTATCACATTTGATAAATTATTTTATGAAATGAGAGATTTGAGTCAGGGCCTGATTACCCAAAAGGATCAGGAAGCTTGAGCTTCCCCTCAGAATTAACAGGGAGCCCAAAAATGACTTAAAAACTTCGCAATAAACTATTATCACATTTGATAAATTATTTTATGAAATGAGAGATTAGAGTCAGGGCCTGATTACCCAAAAGGATCAGGAAGCTTGACCTTCCCCTCAGAATTAACAGGGAGCCCAAAAATGACTTAAAAACTTCGCAATATACTTTTATCACATTTGATACATTATTTTATGAAATGATAATTTTGAAACAACACTATTTTTTATTCCGAAGTTCATCTAAATCGTAGCATTACTTCTTGAAATATAGCAGTCGCAATGAACACAGGGTTCGTACTCAATTTCAAAAATAAAATGAAGGAGTTTTGCAGGAGTAAAATGAGATTTTGAAGGGGTACTTTAGTGCAGTGCATAAATGTCACACTTTTTTTCAACATATTTGACCCCTTTCCTCTTTGTCAAAGTGTCACACTACACCTTACCCATGGCCTAGTCACATGTCATATTTTTCGTAAACATATTATGTTAATAACTGTGATGTCACTTTTCTCACCCTCTCTCTACTCTTGTCACAATTTCATGAACCAGTCTCCCCTTCAGTGACATCACTTGAGGAAGATCCCATTTATCATGTCAAAACTGTTATTTACTAAACAATTGTTATTTTAACACAATCACTACAAAAAAACATCTACCTATGCATTTTTAAATATTTAAATAGTAATTAGACAAACTGACTTTTGCTGCAGAGAGTGTAGTAAGGTGAAAAGCAATAATCATAAAACATTAAAATATACAGTGGCTCCCAAAAGTGTTCGTACACCTTAAAATTTTGTAGTCAACCCAAAATTACGCGAAACCGAATTCGACTATGAAGTCTAAATTTTTTTCGCGTCATTCCTATGCCATTTTAAATAAAACTCTGTGGTTTTTTTCAAAACATTGCCTGATTTTATTTTTGAAATTTGTCAAAAAACGAAGAGACAGAGAAAACACTGAAATATTTTTGTATAAATTCATGGTTAAAATTATCACATGTCTTTTTTTAAATATTTTTGCACTGTGTTGACACTGTAAATTCATTTAGCTTTACTTTTTGTTTATGTCCCAATATTCTGCTTATTGTTTTTAAATGGCTGTCATTCGTAAAAAACAACAAATAACATTCTAAATTTGATTTTTTCCCCTCAAAGTAGTAAAAATTGAGTGGCAAACTATACAAAATTCCTACATTTAATTTATTTATTAAAAAAAAGAAAATTTAATTTTCAGTAAAATATGCTAAATCTCAACCTGTTTATTTTTCTTTCCCAACTGAGATCAACCGCAGTTGAGAACCCCCCCCCCCCCTCCCTGCCCTCGTGACGAAGTTAACAGTTCTTGATCGAAGTATTTTAAAAGACTGTCAAAGAGGAAGATTATGTAGTCTTGAACTAAAAATGAAGGAGTTAAAACCAAAATGAACCAATTTGAAGGGCCCTTCAAAAAAATTTCCTAAATGAGTAATGGAGGAGATTTGAAGGAGGGTACGAACCCTGTGAATAGAGAAGAATGTTCCATTGTACTACCCCTTGGATTTATTGTCACAAAAATGGAATCAGTTCTTGCATTCTTTAAGCTCTACCTGGGGACCAATTTTTGCTTGATTCCACCCATTACTTCTTTAGATATAGCAGTCACAACTAACGAGAAAAAAAAACGTCCGAGTGCTCAACCCTCTTTGAGATATTGGATACGAAAATTGAATCAGCACCTTTACCTTATAAGGTCTACCAAAAAGACAATATTTGTTCGATTCCGCATGTTACTTCCTGAGATATAGCAGTCACGAGAAACAGAAAATCTTCGATTGCTTTACCACCTCGGAAGAATTGATGAAAAAAAAAAAAAAAAAAAAAAATGGGCATCAATTCATACGGCGGCACATAAGAGTTCGATTTAATGCAGTAGTTTTTGCGCCAAAGCGGTCACAAAAAACACGGGACAGGCAGACATTTTCAAAAAATGGTCAAAATGGACTCAACAGCCTCAAAACATGCAAATTCGCCGAAATTCGAAATATTTCGAGCATCGAATACTTTCTTCTACACATCCTCATATATATATATATATATATGTAAGAACCGCCGCTCGGTTCTTATTACGAATCTTGTTTTCGCAAGTTGCAGTGTTGTGGCGTGATAATCTACCACGTAGGAAGAGGACAGAGCTACATTCACTAATCACATCTTTATTTTTACATGGAATATGACAGCAGGAACTTCTCTTAACTAACTTGTTTAGTTGTGCCACGATTTTTATATAGGGAATATCATTAAGAGATTACAGATAATTATCCCTCGATCATGTGATCTCACGTGATCTATATAGGAGGAGCAGATTGCAATAACGAAATATTATTGGGCTTTGCACCGCAGACAGAGGCTGGCTTAAGTCTGGAGGGAAAAAAAGTGTCTGGTAGGTACTTTAAGGGGAATCTCATCTGAGCCCAGAACCTAACCATATATGGTGTGAGAAGCATTTAAGTGTGTAATAAATAATGTCTGTGACTCATACGCGCTGACATGTAAGTGAACAGAACTTAATATGGAAAAGACCTAGCAAAGGATTTTTCATATTACATCCCCCCTCCCCCAAAGAATACGACAGGATTGAATAAGGGAAGAAAAAAAATGAAGACGGGAAATTATCTGCAACCTCTTTCCTTTTTTTTTCTTCAATCTGAAATGTTATAACATTATACACATTACATATACAATAACACTAAAGTTATAAAAACACAGTACAATTAAAATGACATTTTAGTTTGAGGTAAAATTATGTAACACTCAATACTTTTTGTAAGTTCTTTACATAGTTCAACATATGTACTCAACATTCTTTCTTCTTTTAGCTCAACGATGAACAATAATATCATTTCACTCGTGAGATAGCTTGAAGTTGCTCGGTACATTATATTTCCTCAGTTTAGATATATGAACTGTTTGTGTTTTTTCTTTGGTATGCGCATTCGGTTTGTTAATTTCATAATTAACATCTGAAATTTTTTGAAGAATTTTATATGGTCCACTGAA
Source organism: Uloborus diversus (assembly GCF_026930045.1). Classification (NCBI taxonomy): domain Eukaryota; kingdom Metazoa; phylum Arthropoda; class Arachnida; order Araneae; family Uloboridae; genus Uloborus; species Uloborus diversus. The sequence goes on along the minus strand of NW_026558098.1, from coordinate 4,608,913 downwards.
TGGTTGAGACAGTTTTCGAGAATTAGGGTATTTGAATTCTTCATATATGACAGTGTCATTTGTGTTAAAAGTTTTGTCCACAAATCTTGCATCGTAGTATATCTTATTTCTTTCGTGGTATTCTTTAGTTCTTTCAACTGCCAATTTCCTTGCTTGTTCGACCGGAGGATATATGTCTTCTTTTATTGGATTTTCAAAAGGTACAATACCATACATTAAATATGAAGGAGGAAACTTTGTTACTGAGTGTGGAGTCAAGTTGTATTCTTGAGTCACCTGCTCCAGTAATTTAGGCCAAGGAACTTTTTTAGAAGTTTCATTTACTTTACACTTTAATCGAGTGACAATTGTTTGGTTTAGTCTTTCCACTTTGCCATTACATTCTGGCCTGTGTGCTGTAGTCAACAATTGTTTAATTTTATTGTGCTTTAGAAACTTCTTAAAATGAGAAGACGTAAATGCCGGATTCTTATCACTCAAAATACTTTTAGGCACTTGTACGCTGAAGACTTGCTTGAGAAAGTTAATGTATGTTTCAGAAGTAATTGACTTTGACGCAAAAGACCACATATATCTTGAATGATGGTCAATGATTAATGTCATATACTTTTTAGTGGAGTTGTAGTAATTGAAACCGGCCACACTATCTACTGCAACAAGATCAAATGCTTTTTCAACCGGAGGCATGGTTTGTAGCAGGCCAAATCTTTTTTGCCGAGGTTTTTTATTTACCTGACACGTATGACAATGCTTGTTAAAATTAGTTATGTCTATTGTTATATTTTGCCAATAGTAAACAGGCGTAAGTAAATTAATTGTTTTTTGAATTCCAGGATGTCCAAATTTTTCATGGACAGTTTTGAGTAGTTTATATCTTAAGGAGAATGGAACAACAATTCTTGTAAAACCCTTTCTACGCAGGCATAAAATATTATTAATTTCAATGAAATTACCCGTTAAATTGTCCTTTTTTTGAGCCTCTTTAATTTCCTCCAATTGCAGTAGATGTGAAGCTTGGGTTCCAGTAACTGTTACTGCATCTTCCTCTTTTAGATTACTTTTAGGTATATCTCTAGAGAGCATATCAGCCTCAAAATTCATGGTACCTTTCGTGTACCTAATATCATAGTCATACATGCTTAATAACAAGGACCATCGGAACAAACGTCCTTTTAAATTTTTTACATTTTTGAGCCAAACTAACGAGGCGTGATCAGTATGTATGGTAATTTTTCGACCAAAAAGATAGTGATGGAATTTATTTAAAGAATCGACTACAGCCAGACATTCCAGCTCCGTAATTCCATAATTTTTTTCATAATCCTTTAAAGAGCGGGAATGGAAAGCTATAGGATGTAAGGTACCAGAATCATCAGGCTGTTTTAGTACTGCTCCCACACCAGTTTGACTAGCGTCAACACAAATATGACATTCTTTGCTGGGATCAAATATTTTTAAAATAGGTTTACAAATTAATGAATTTTTCAAAACTTCAAACGCTTCCTGGCACTCATCTGTCCATTGCCAAGTTGTGTCTTTTTTCAGCAAACGATTTAATGGATTTCTAATAGTCGCATACTTGTTTATAAATTTGTGATACACATTTATTGACCCCAAAAATCTTTGAAGAGATTTGACATTGGTTGGTGGTTGCAATTTTTTAATAGCTTCAATATTACTATTATCTGGGGTAACAATTCCGTTACAAATTTCATAACCTAAAAATTCAATTTTTGTCTGTAAAAAAGAGCATTTAGAAGCTTTTAGCTTAATATTTTCTGTCCTGCACATTTCAAAGATTTGTTTAAGGTGATTTAAATGTTCTGTAAGAGTCTCAGAAAAAATAATTATATCATCAAAATAGTTAGTTGCAAATTTAATTTTTTGTTTTGTCAGAATTCGGCGCAGAGTTCTCTGGAAAATACTTCCGGAATTTTTCCAACCAAACGGTAATTTATTCCACTCATATAGGCCACTGTTAGTGACAAATGCAAGCTTTTCTGTATCTTGGGGATGTATGGGTATATGCCAATATCCCGACGCCATGTCTAATTTTGAGAAATATCGGCTTTTTCCTAATTTATCTATGAGTGTTTCTATTAAGGGCAATGGTTCTGCATCTGATTTTGTAATTTGGTTCAATTTCCTGTAGTCTATGCATAACCGACTTTTTTTATTTTCGTCTTTTTTAAAAACTAGGGTAACAGGTGCACTATAAGGACTTGAGCTCTCTTTTATTATTTTTGCTTTTAGCAATTCTCGAATTTGATTGTCAATTTCTTCCTGTTGTTTAGGGGACGTTTTATATGCCCTTAATGTCACCGGTAAGTCTGATGTTAACCTTACCCGTTGTGGTTCAATTCTAATAGTTCCAACATCATACTTATTTATCGAAAATATATCGTTATAATTTTGGAGCATTTCCTTCAGATCCGCATTTTCTCCGTTTTCCGATTTCCCGTTGATTGACTGACGTGAGCGTAGGCCTCCACCCCCGCAATCCAACACGGAAACCTTAGAAAAATGAAGATTATCATTTATTTCGCTTCTCCAAATTTTCTTTTTTTCTCCTTCTTGATTACTGGTGCTATTAATTGCCTTTTTTATGCTATTTTCAATTCGATTTTCCTTACAACATTTTTTCTTTTTAGTTTTGTTAACTTTTTTTCTACGCTTACTTTTCTTCAATTTAGTATTTTCATTTCCAGGATCAATATTTTCACTGTCCTTAACCTTGATTTCAGGCAAAATGTGCAAAGACACATCATTTAGCGCGGTCTCAGAAAAAGTGATCAGTTTTTTCCGATCCTGCATAACGACCCGTCTCATACAGTCAATGACTAAATGAAATCGAATGCAACTCTTTAAACCTAATATGGCATATGGTAAATCGGTGTCTAGAATAAAAAATTCCACCGGTCTAACAATATTACCAACTTTAAGGTGGAGCGTGCATGTTCGGTTAAGTGACAGAATTCCCTGGGTTTGCTTAACATTCACGATTGTTTTTTCTTCAATCGAGACATTTAATGTTTTTGCAATCACACTAGGAATAATGTTTAAGGTTGATCCTGTATCTAAATTTAAACAAATCTTTTGTAATAAACTCGAGTTTCTTTTATTTTTAGTGTACACTTCATTATATAATTTATTTTCATTATATAATTTCTTTTCACTTTTGTAGATTATTTCGCTTTCTATATACCCGGGAACTAGTAATTGTCATGCTTCATTTGAACTTTCCTCTCCTTCCCTAAATTGTTTATCCTTATTCGGAGACTTTAGTAATGGTTCAACCGTCGAGGTATTTGGTTTATTTATGCAGGTTTGTCCCCAATGATATGCGTTAATAATTCCTTGTTGTGCGCAGAATTTACAAGGATTAGGAGGTAGCTCCAGTGTATAATGTGTTGTTTGTTTTTTACGGGCGTTCTTTCCCTCATTTTGGTTTAAAACACGACGTTGGTTGTCCTGTGGTTGACTAAAATTATTTCGTGAAAAATTATTTCTACTTTGGTGAGCGTAATTAGGGTTTTGCCGAAAATTGTTTTGCATTTGGTTTCGCGGTACCCAGTTTTGATAAAATTGGGTAGGTCCCCTATAAGCACTTGGTTGTTGTGTCTTGGTCTTAAATTCATTTTTTGACATTTCGTGTGGTATCTCGTTAATTATCTTAGTGACCACTTGAAGCCATTCTGTAGGAGTTTGCGGGTCTTTAATTAGCAGAAAAGGTTTAATTTGTTGCGGTAACCCATCTGAGAGCCCTTCTAGAATATGTTTGTTACTGAGATTTATTTTCCTCCCCAGTTCTACTTTTTCAGTGAAATAAGAGAATAATTCTTTGGCGTTTCCCGAGAATCTCAAGTTCTGGAAATCTGTGAAACTACTCATCGGGGTGAAATAATGTTCCTCAAAAATGTCTATTATCTCGCGAAAAGAAGTGCAACACAAACATTGATTAATATAGATTTTTAAGGCGGATCCGCGAATAAATTTCTGAAAATTTTTTAACTTCCAGCTATCATTTAATTTATTTAGGTTCGTTTGTTGGTTAAAATGAGCTAACCAAGCTGAAAAATTTATTCCCAACTCTGGCTCAAACAATAAGATTTCTGGATTACTACCCGTATTTGTTTGTTTTGCTTCATTTTCAGAACCAGAAATCCCGGCTAAATTTAGTTCTTGTATTCTCTCAGTCACAGTTTGGCATTCCGCATCTGTGTTATTTACGTTTAATTCAGGTGGTACCTCAGCTTGAGTTTCCGCATCTTTTCGATTTGACTCTTTGTTTTCCATTTTTGAATTATTTTTATTAGAAGGGACTATTTCTGGGTCATTTTCTATTTCAGGGTTTTGACTAGTTTTGCCACTACGCAATATCATTATCTCTAATTTCACCAAACTTTAAAGCATTTCTTCTACTTTCCACATTCCTATTCAAATTACTTAGTAAAATTTTAACAAATGATACAAATTAAAGACATATAAAAATAGTACCACAAAAGAGACTATCTTACTTAAAATCAGAACAGAAAACACATTTACATTACATGAAACATTTTTGGCAACCAAACAAAATACTACCATAACGGCATGAGCCTTTTAAAGAGCTTGGCCGATAAATATTATACATATTAACCATAATTAATGCAAAGACATCATGAAAACCTTTCCCTAAAAATCACAATATGGACGAAAATACGTATTTCAAGAAAGTAAAAGTATCATATTCCGAAATCTAAAAACAAATGTAACTCAATCACCAGCCTGATCTCAAGATTTCAATTGAACGAAAGGGAAAAAAACACACAAGAGATCCTTGCAAATCGAACTTTCAACGAGCGAGGCCCCTTTCATCTGATCATCACAGTAAACCATATGGTGGCACAATTTATCACCAGCAAGTGGATCCTAATGATGTTTTCGCACACTGGATGGGTCACACTCTCACATTCAACAGATGCGCTGAGCACCAACACTCGGAAAAATCTTCGCTGGAGTTCCACTGAAATGATCTCTGGTCTCCATCTGGCACTTAAAACTTTCTTTTTCTTTTTTAGGATATTCTGAAGTGGTTTCACTGTTGTTAGCGGTTAACTCCGAAAAACACTGTTTCGATGTCTTGAAGCAAAGGATCCTCTTGCGGATGAAGCAAATCACTCAATGCTGTAAAAATTTTAAAATGCTACAGCTCTGCCCTCATTTATGATCCTACCGGCTTGTAAGAACCGCCGCTCGGTTCTTATTACGAATCTTGTTTTCGCAAGTTGCAGTGTTGTGGCGTGATAATCTACCACGTAGGAAGAGGACAGAGCTACATTCACTAATCACATCTTTATTTTTACATGGAATATGACAGCAGGAACTTCTCTTAACTAACTTGTTTAGTTGTGCCACGATTTTTATATAGGGAATATCATTAAGAGATTACAGATAATTATCCCTCGATCATGTGATCTCACGTGATCTATATAGGAGGAGCAGATTGCAATAACGAAATATTATTGGGCTTTGCACCGCAGACAGAGGCTGGCTTAAGTCTGGAGGGAAAAAAAGTGTCTGGTAGGTACTTTAAGGGGAATCTCATCTGAGCCCAGAACCTAACCATATATGGTGTGAGAAGCATTTAAGTGTGTAATAAATAATGTCTGTGACTCATACGCGCTGACATGTAAGTGAACAGAACTTAATATGGAAAAGACCTAGCAAAGGATTTTTCATATTACATATATATATATATATATATATATATATATATATATATATATATATATATACATATAATAGCGAATAATTGATAATGCTGACATCATCAACAATGAAACTCACGCCACGGCATGATAATTTGATAATATTTTTACATCCTTTTCCAAAAAAAAGGAAGTATTGTATTCGCGAAAAAATTTTCACTCAAAATTCGGCCTTCATTTCCATTTTGATCACCCCCGAATTAATGTTGAGTTGTTTTTTTTCGACCCAACCACACGTGGATATATGCCTAGAAACGTAGAGACACCCGAAATATCCATTTTGACGACCCCCGAGTTAATTACAACGAATTTTCTCGTGACGTCCGTACGTACGTATGTATGTGTGTATGTATCTCGCATAACTCAAAAACGGTATGTCCTAGAAAGTTGAAATTTGGCACGTAGACTCCTAGTGGAGTCTAGTTGTGCACCTTCTCTTTTGGTTGCATTCGAATGATCCTAAGGAGGTCTTTTGCCATTTTTTTTGTGGGGAAATCATTGTTAATTTCGATGTAAACTCAAGTGGTGTTATAATTTGTCGGACACTTGGCGATATATCGCCAGTCTTTTGGTCGCCAAGTTTCGTCGCCAACTTGGCGACAAATTTGGCGATTTTTTTTTTAAATCCGGTTTCACTTTGTCCACTGTTGGTGATATTTAGAGAGTAAAGAATTGAATCACATTAAAACCACCAATAATGGGGAAATGACATTAAATTGGAGTAAAAGGAAGTCATGTGATGCACACATCAGCTCGTTTTTAAATGCTTGGCATGAAAGGGTCAATCCATAGATGTTCGACGGGTGAGTGCGCATGATCAATTTTAATTTTTTGAAACTCATATCCCTAAAAGCAGCATATGCAAGACGTTTAAAACCACTTTTATTTTATTTTTTCAAAACAGGACCTTGACTTTCTAGAGGTCATCAAAAGTGGTTTTTGTAGTCAAAAATGGAACTTTTAGACCTTTGCATTTCGACCAAAATCTATTTGAATTACATTTACGGCAGTTAATTTTACGCTTTGATGTTAAAGTGCATAAGATGACAGTCTAACATGTAGAGTTACGTGGCTGTAACTTAATAATTAAAATATTGGTAACAGGTCAAAATTCAAGGTCAAATGTAAAAGTTTTACTCATTTCAAAAGGGGATAGCTCGCATAGGGGACGGAAACACAAAATGAAATATGGCAAAAACGAATCACTGGAACCACGCCAACAAGGGCGCCCATATAGGGGGGTAAGGGGGGCTCAAGCCCCCCCCCCCTTTGAAATTAGAACTTAATTGCTTTTGGTACTTTTTTCTTTGCAAAAATGTAAAAACATTTATTCTCCAGCCATTTATGAATAAGTTATTAAAAATGAAATATTTCAATGACTCTAATCTGTCCTGAAATCGGTTTCCATGGAGAAAATACCCTCCTAACCCATGGAAAAAATGTCTGAGCCCCCCCCCCTTACAATTTTGCATATGGGCGCAATTGCACGCTAATAAGAATAAGTAACTGCTGCAGTGTATTTGTTCACCCTTCATAGATTACAGACCCTCAAAAATCGGAAAAATGAGTTTTAGACCCCTGTAAACCTAAAAGGGTATGGAATTGAAAATAAAATTTCTTGGCCAATTGAATATTTCATTCTAGTTGGTTGGTTGGTTTGTTTATTTTTAATGGCGCAAGAGCCCTTGAGGGCTATACTGCGCCAAACGATTTTTTAGTAGTACCAATTATATACATAAGTATAAAGTCAGGATATGATAAAAGTAAGCATGTTTTGAGGAGAAAGGTATAAATTAGCAGGGCCTAATATAGGCTGATTTTGCTACCGTTTTTCGGTACCTTCACAAAAATCGTGTTTTGAAATAGGTACTTTTACGAAAATCAAATCAAGTAGCTTCACAAAAACATCGAAAATTTCACAAAAATTCGCATTTTAAAATATAAAATTTGTTTCTCTGTTTAAAACAAAATTTACTTATAAAATTCTAAGCAGGTTTATATGAACAATCGCTTAAATAGCAACCTTTTTGTGGTATTTTAACTAATTTTTAGCTGTTTCTCGCCAAAGTATATTTATGCAATACTATCGCAATCTTTAAACATCTGTTTTGGGGAACCGTTTTTCTCATAATTTCCAATATTGTACACAGTACATAGCCCATTAAGCTGAAATTACGATGGTATTTTTGGTATTTCTTAGGTTTTTAGCTCCCCCCCCCCCTCTCCAAAAAACAAAACCTGTTAAAAATAATACTAGATGACATTTACACTTTTCAAACTAAAATTTCGCTTGTTCTACTTCTCTTTTACAAAAATTAGGATGCCTCTAAAAGTTCACAAAAACAATGCTGATAAAAAAAAAAACTTTCACAAAAATACAATGATGCAATACTTTCACAAAAATAGGTAGCGAGAAAAATATCCTGGATTGGCCCCTGATATGAGTAGTTTAAAATAAGTAATAAAAACACGCAAACATTAAAATAACGTATGAAACAATATGTTGACAAAAAATTTGAATAACAAGAAAAGGACAAAATCATATTTTGACGAAACAAAACACTAATTTAAAAAGGAGAAGCCAATCTCCTTTCATTCTAGTACTGTACATGTTATAAATACTGTTTTGTGTATTTGGTTTGTCAAAAAGATACAGGTCTTTGAAATTTAATAATTTTGCTAGTTAATTCACACACTAAAACAGAAATAAAAGTGTGAAAACCTCATTGCACCTTCTTAAATTACATATATTGTGCGTTATGTAATGTATTATACTGAAAAAACATATTGTAAGCATAAAAATAATTATTTTAATTTGATGACTTAGAAATATTTGGACATGAATGAGTATTCAGTAAGTTACCGCCCTATAGCCAGGGCAAAGGCAGAGATACGTGAAATACACCGCCAGCTCAGTCATTTCCAGCCGAGGACTGCAGTTTCCTGCTTATTAGCACTCATCAGCCCGGCATAGGAAAGGGACTGAGCTGGAGATGGAAAACCTCTTTAGGAAACCTAGAGTACCAAACAAACTGGTAGCTAATATAGAATTAGCACAGATCAGACGAGTGACCGAAGCAATGGTTCGGTTCAACTCGAATTTTGCATTAGCTACCAGTTTATTTGGCACTCTTGGCTTCCTTAAGAGGTTTTTCCACCTCCAGCTCAGTCACTCTCCTATGCCGGGCTGATGAGTGCTAATAAGCACGAAACTGCAGTCCTCGGCTGAAAATGACTGAGCTGGTGGTGTATTTCACGTATGAATGAGTAGTTCATACTTAATTGAGTATTTAATAAGTATTATAAGTAAGCTTAAGTATTTAATTTATAAACTATACTGATAATCTACACACAAAAATTTTCAATACATACGAACATACGCTCTGTAGATTAACTTATCTAAATTGCCATAAACATATTCAAAAACATTATTCATACAAAATTTAAAATTAAAAAAGTGCGTTTTTTATTTCTTGTTTGAGTCACTTTTACGCTCATATTTTAAGTGCATAATTATTTAATATATGTTCATAACTTCCTTCTGCTAGAAACATATTTCAGCAACTCAATGCCATACTATATTTCATAAAACTTCTTAAAAATGCATGCTATTACAGGAAAAAACGAGCTAATGTGTGCATCACATGACTTCCTTTTACTCCAATTTGATGTCATTTTCCCATTATTGGCAGTTTTAATGTGATTCAATAGTTTACTCTCTAAATATCACCAACAGTGGCCAAATTGAAACCAGACTTTTAAAAAAAAATCAAAAAAAAAAAAAATCGCCAAGTTGGCGACAAATCTTGGCGACCAAAAAAAGGCGATACATCGCCAAGTGTCCGCCAAATTATAACACCACTTTAGTTTACATCGAAATTAACGATTTCCCTCCAAAAAAGGGGCGAAAGACCCCCTTAGGAAGATCCAAATGAAACCAAAAGGGGAGGTGCACAACTAGGCTCCACTAGGAGTCTACGTACCAAATTTCAACTTTCTAGGACGTATCGCTTTTGAGTTATGTGAGATATGTACACACATACATACGTACATACGGACGTCATGAGAAAATTCGTTGTAATTAACTCGAGGGGTCAACAAAATGGATATTTCGGGTGTCTGTATGTTCCTAGGCACATATCCACGTGTGGTCAGGTCGAAAAAAAAAAAAACTTAACATTCATTCGGGGGTGAGAAAAATGGAAATTAAGGCCGATTTTTGAGTGAAATTTTTTTCGCGAATACAATACTTCCTTTTTTGTAAAAGGAAGTAAACAGGAGCAAAAAAAAAAAAAAAAGAGGTGACAAAAATCTACTTAAAAAAAAAACACTAAAAAAAACACGCCAAATTTGTCGCCAAGTTGGCGACCAAAAGACTGGCGATATATCGCCAAGAGTCCCACCAAATTATAACACCACTTGAGTTCACATCGAAATTAAAAATGATTTCCCCCCAAAAAGGGGCAAAAGACCCCTTTGGAGCATCCGAATGCAACCAAAAAGGAAAGTGCACAACTAGACCCCACTAGGAGACTAGGTACCAAATTTCAACTTTGTAGGACATTCGTTCTTGAGTTATGCGACATACATACACACATACAGACGTCACGAGAAAACTCGTTGTAATTAACTCGGAGATTATCAAAATGGATATTTCGGGTGTCTGTACGTTCCTAGGCACATTTCCACGTGTGGTCGGGTTGAAAAAAAAAGCTCAGCATTCATTCGGGGGTGAGCAAAATGGAAATGAAGGCCGATTTTTGGGTGAAAATTTTTTTGCGAATATGTACAATGCTTTCTTTTTTGTAAAAGGAAGTAAAAATGAAAAAAAAAATTTTGTCATAAAAATTCACATTTTTTCTAAACACTATTTTTTAAAAAAAATATTAAACCCATTTTATGACCACTTTATGTTAGCTAATGTGTGTTCAGTTTCGTATTGTGGTATATTTAAGAAACTCGACTCCCCCAAATGAAATGCTGAAATGCCGCACCTTGTCTGAAGTCAAAATGCTGACTTGTAGGGTGCAGATCAGGGTTGGCCGGATTAGACCCAGTTGGGTTGGACCCAATGTTTTTTTTTTTTTTGAAAAAAACCCATTATTTAGCCCACTTTTGGGTTTTTTTAAAAAATTTCTGAGAAGTTTTAAATAAAATTAATTTAAATACTTTCACAATTTAAACTTCCTTTTTATTTGTTCTTCACCACAGACAATGGACATAAAAAATGAATTTTGAACTTTAACAGTATTTCTTAACTCTTAACGGCATTAAAAAAATACTTCAAAGATTTTAATAAATATATTTAACTTTTATCTTTAACTGGTCAATAAATAACTCAAATCATCTTGACTAAGTCCTGTCACGTCTGATTTTCTCAATATTTCTAGGTTGTAGAAAGGAAACTACTCTATCTAAAAGGCTTTTATGTGAATTATTTTCTGCAAACGAACACGTCACAAATCTCGAATAAACAAGGTATATTTTTCAGAACTTAACAGGTTTTACAAACGGTCGGACAGAAAACAGTATAGGATACACAGCATTTTCATTATCTTAGGAAAAAGTTTAATATTTGTTATTTTGTACACAGAAATAAAAAAAGAGGCAACATAAAATTCAAAGAAATGTCTTGATTAAGCTGGAATTCAGTAAAAAAGGATTCAAACTACTTGAGGTTCTACAGTAGTTTTACATAACAAAATGAAATACGATAATGCAAAATGCAAAAAAAAACGTAATTAAAATAGAACTATTGGTTTTATCACTCGAGAAGTAACTTTGCCTGAACTGTTGGTAATCATGGAAACTAAAAAATCTGAAACTTCACCATTCTTGGGTTTCGTCGTCTTTTATACTTTTCTTCAGAAAACGCTGAATTTTCTAGCTTTTTTTTTACTCCAAGACAGTTTTGCCCTTTGTCTATATACTTATGCTAAAATATGCTACATGTACCCCACATTTTCCTTAAAAAAAGACAAAAAATAACACATTTCTTTTAAAAAAACCCAGCTTTAGTTGGGTTTTATTTAAACAACCCAAAAAACCCGGGTTTTTGCCAACCCTGGAAAAAAAGGAAATTAAAAAATGAATGTTGCTTCAACCCTCCATTTGCGTAAAACTGTGGAGATGGATTTATTTATCCGATCAGCGTTAAGCAGAACAGATGCAAAATATTCTAAATGAGGTAGAGAGTTGTTTGAAATATTCCTAAAAGCTATACAATGAATGTTCTTGGGACAAGGAGGGCTGAATTATTCCTGGAAATGTGAAACGATGGACTAATAATTAAGATGCTGTCAAATGATTTTCTTGATGTTTCATCATCCGTTTTCGGGAAGAGTTCGATATCGTAAAACGATGCGTTTTCAAGTGTGGTCAAAAAACTAAATATCCATTTTAATCAGCACAAATCATGAAATGACATTAAAATAATAAACCTGTCACAAAATGAAATAATACCAAAGAAATAACCTATTATTTCAACAAATCGGCATGGTAAAACAATGCATTTAGCCGAAAACCACGCGGTTAAATTTGAAACCATCACATAGAATTAAATATGGACATATAAAGCGACAAAATAATAAAATTCGGTGCAAGAGAACATAAATCGAGTAAAATTATTGTTTATAAAAAGAAAAAAAATGGGTTTAAGACCGGTTAAGATCGGTTTTGCAGGTGCTACAGAGCACGTGCTTTGAAATAGCGATAAAATGATTTAAAAAATGCAGGGAAAACCAAAATGCAGCGCAAATAAAAATTTTATGATAAATAATACAAATTGTTTTAAATTTAAAAAAAAAGAAGGAAAAAACAGTAGTACAGTCGACTTCCGCTACAACGCGATCCGACTTACATGAAATGGCTATAACGCGATTTTTTTCAACAGTGAAGAATTTTAGACCTAACGCGAATTCCTCACCCGCAACGTAAAATTTTCCAATGAGAATCGTGATGTGTACGTATCGGCTTTGTTATTATCTGCTTTCTTTTTTCGTGAATGAACTTTCATCCTTTTAGCATCACTGAGAGCGAAAATTCCCACGCCGTACAAGTGTAAACATCGCTTACACAAACAACTACTCCTCATTTTTCCTTTATTTATTTCATTCTAAATGCAAAAGTTGATGAAGTATAATGACACATATAAGAGCGCTGTTTCAAGTTTGTGAAGATAGAAAAAAAAAGAGAAAGTTTCTGACAATTTAAGAAAAGCTAAAGCTTCATGAAAAGCTGAAGCTCAACTAAAAATTGCGTCGAAGGTAGCACGACAATTAGGTATGAATGAATCTTCCATACAAACAATTAAAAGTCAAGAAAAAGGAAATCTAAAAGTTCACCGAGTAGTATCTTAGTAAAATGCAAAAAATTATGAAAATAGAAGCTGTTCTTGTATTGTGAATAAACCAGGAAGAGGGGTGTTGCTATAATAGATAGAAACATTATAAAATAACTAGTGAAGCAACTGTATTTAAAAATATATTAGAATAACAGTTTGATCACGCAGCATAAATCATCCTCTTCACTTTTTTCAGTTACAAATTAAAGAAATGGTTTTTAACAGTTTAAGGTGGTAAAGTAAACATAAACAACGTCAAAAAAGCACAAATTCGCAGATTACTGCATACATGTGTTTCAGCGTTTCAGGGAACGCCTTTTTCAAAGCAAAAAGTCTATAAGCTCTTTACTTTTTGCATTGAAAAAGGCGTTCCCTTAAACGCCGAAACTGTTGTATGCAGTAATCTGCAAATGTGTGCTTTTTTAAAGATGTTTATGTTTACTTTACTGTTCAGCACAAAGGTATTTATTTATCTTAGTTTAAGGTGGTGTTTACAAGTGTCTAAAATGATTGGTAATGTTTATAAAAGTTTTTACACATACTATTCTCCACAACGTGAAATTTCAACTTACGCGAGGAGTCTTGGAATGCATCCCTTGCGTAAGTCGGGACTTGACTGTACTCACGGCTTTTTGTGGCAAAATATGTAGAGCATGCTTGCGCACCACTAAATCGGTAGCAAGCTGGGCGGTGGGGGGGGGGGGGAGGGGAGAGGAAGGAAGGGGTGCAGTCCAAATAAGGAGAGTAGGGTTGCCGTAGAAAGAGGAGCAGAGAGGAGCAGGGTTGGTGTCAAGTATAATTCATCGCCAAAAATTTGGCGACGGTTTAAATATCTATGATATCGAACTATTCCCCCGCTTTCTTGTATTAAAATGTTCTGTAATATATTAAAGATCAAAAATAAAATTGTTAATAAATAATAAATTCGTCTTTATAACGAGTAGTAAATTATTTATTGCTGCACACGATTTTACCCGAAAAATTTCAAGGCTCTAGTAACATTTCCTCAAAAAAGGTACATTTCAATTAAAACTTAAAATAAAGAAAAAAAAATCCATGGGAATTGAAAGTGCAAAAAACATAGAAGGGAAATGACAAGAATGTATCCGAAAAACAATTTTTAAAAAACTTGAAAATAGCTCGGTTTCTGACAGGGCCTGATTATTGCACAGGCCAACTAGGCCTGGGCCCTCATCTTCCTAAGGGGCCGCAAATTACTTAAAGAACATAGCACCAACAACTACATACAAACAAGCTGATGTGTGCATCACATGACTTCCTTTTACTCCAATTTAAAGCCTTGAAGTGAGCAAAGAAACACTTTAAATATTTTCACCCCAAGTTTGTTGCGAACCGAAGCAAAGAAAACGTTTTATACAGATAAATTTTCGCAATATTGGCAGTTTTAAGGTCTCTAAAAATGGCCAAATTGAAACCAGATTCTTAAAAAAAAATCGCCTAATTCGTTGCCAAGTTCGCGACAAAACTTGGCGACCAAAAGATTGGCGATATATTGAAAAGTGTTTGCCAAATTATAGCACCGACTGAGTTAACATTGAAATTAACAATGATTTTACCCCAAAAAGGGGTAAAAGACCCCATTTGGAACATCCGAATGCAACCAAAAGAGAAGGTGCACAACTAGACCCCACTTGGAGTCTGTGTACCAAATTTCAACTTTCCAGGGCATACCGTTTTTGAGTTATGTGAGATACATACGAAAATACGGACATCAATAGAAAACTCGTTGTAATTAACTCGGGGATCATCAAAATGGATTTTTCAGGTGTCTATACGTTCTTAGGCATGTATCCACGTGTGGTAGGGTTGAAAAAAAAATCAGTATTCATTCCGGGGCAAGCAAAATAGAAATGAAGGCCGATTTTTGAGTGAAAATTTTTTTGTGAATACAATACTTCCTTTTTTGTAAAAGGAAGTAAACGAGCTGATGTGTGCATCACATGACTTCCTTTTACTCCAACTTAATGTCATTTCCCCGTTACTGGCAATTTTAATGTGATTCAATAGTTTACTCTCTAAATATCACCAACAGTGGACAAATTGAAATCAGATTTAAAAAAAAAAAAAATCACCAAATTTGTTGCCAAGTTAGTGACAAAACTTCACGACCAAAACACTGGCAATATATCGCCAAGTGTCCGACAAATTATATCAACACCTGAGTTTACATCGACATTAACAACGATTTCCCCCCCCCCCCCAAAAGGGGCAAAAGACTCCCTTAGGAACATCCGAATGCTACCAAAAGAGAAGGTGCACAACTAGACCGCACTAGGAGTCTACGTACCAAATTTCAACTTTCTAAGACATACTGTTTATGAGTTATGCGAGATACATACACACATACGCACATACATACGTACATACCGACGTCAAGAAAAAATTTGCTGTAATTAACTCGGGAATCATCATTATGGATATTTCCCGTGTCTATACATTCTTAGCCACTTATCCACGTGTGGTCGGGTTGAAAAAAAATCAATATTCATTCCGGGGAGAGCAAAATGGAAATTACGGCCGATTTTTGAGTGAAAATTTTTTCGCAAATACAATACTTCCTTTTTTGTAAAAGGAAGTAAAAAAATACATGCATTTTTAAAATAACATTTAAAAAATAATGACTTTTTAGTTGGAAAAGAAGTTCTTGAAAGGAGAATTTTTATTCATTCTGCCAGTAGCGAATTTACCACGTCACAGTTATGAGCTGCCCCAAAGGGGATTCATGAATGACCATGATAAATACAAATACAAAAGTGACGACCAGCAACAGGCTCTGGGCCCAGCTAGACTGGTCCTAGTCCATTTACAATCCCCAGTGAAGATCAATGGCCCTCTTAAAACTGTCTACTCCCTTGCTCATGACCACCTCTTCCAATAGGCTGTTCCAAGGTTCCACTACCTTGCTAAGATAATAATTTTTCCTAATATCCATGTTAGCCTGAGATTTAAATAGCTTGAAGCGATGACCCCTCGTCCTGTTTTCAGTGCTAAACTTCAGCCCCGTAACATCATTCATTTCAATAAATTTAAACAACTGAATCATGTCCCCTCGGTCTCTTCTTTGCTCAAGACTGTACATTTTTAGCCTTCTAAGCCTGGAATCGTAATCTAAGTGGGAAAGTCCATTTATTAGCCTTGTAGCCCGCCTTTGAACCCTTTCCAATACATTAATGTCTTTCTTAAGAAAAGGAGACTAGAGACGTACCGAGTAGCACTTTGGCCGAGTAGTCGAGTACCGAGTACTCGGCCTTTCACGACTCGGCCGAGTTACCAAGTACAAATTATGTTTTAAAAAGAACCACCGACACACATGTGATGAATTTTGAACTTATTGGAATAGTTGTATAGACCTCCTTGTCCATACAATAGTTTTTAAAACTAAATTCCTGCTGAAATTTAACTACGCATTATATAAACAATTTTGTTTGTGTCAAAAATTTTACAAAAACATTATTTTTAAAATTAAAAAGAAATAAACTAAAGGTATGATTAATCGAGTTGGTATTAAAACAAATTACAGTAAAATCCCTCTAATGTGGACACTAACAGGACAATTTTTTTGTTCGCAATAGAGAGGTGTCCGCAGGACAGGGGTTTAATAATGTTATTTGCATTGGAACTGGGGAATTAAAAATTGTCGGCATAGAGGGGTGTCCGTTAGGAGGGTTTCACTGCATACCAATCAATTATAGTTCTAGTCCGCCAAACATAAATAATTTTTAAAAGCAGATAAAACAAATGTGCAGGAACACTACAGACATGTGTTTCTGCCCCCCCCCCCTCCGTTACAAGGAACGTCTATTTCAATGCATACATGTGAGCTAAAGAATGTAAAGACATTCGACAAAAAACATCCGACTTTTGTCGGAAAAAGAAATTTCTTGTAACGCCAAAACACGTGTCTGCAGTGTTCCTGCACTGTGCTTTTAACATTGTTTTATTTCCTTTTATTTTTTCAGCAAAGGTATTTTTATATTTTTTATAACTAATTTTTGTTTGTAGCAAAAATCCATTTTTAATATGAAAATTCCATATTTTCTATACTTACCTCTTTTGCATAATTTTTAATAAATAAGTTTTATTAACTTCGCGGACATTAAAATAAAGATTTTTTCCATTGAAGCATTACAAACTTCATTATTCTCAAAATTTAAATTTGACTTATAAATTTTAATTGTAAATGATTGCAGAATATAATGTTTGCTCTTTTTTTTTAAATTTTAGTATCTGTCTTGGATAATATTCAATTTTTTGCAACTACTCGGTATTGGCCGAGTATCTGATCAGAATTTGGCCGAGTACCGAGTACTCGGCAAATTGGCCGAGTAGGCCGAGTACCGAGTAGTTACCGAGTACTCGGTACGTCACTAACCAAAACTGAACAGCATACTCCAAATGAGGTCTTATCAAAAATGATTTACATAGTTCTGTAATAGACGAAGTGGCCCCCCAAAATGCATTTCGACCGGTCTTTTGAGTCTTTGAGGTGCCTCAAAATTATTGTGGCCTAGGGCCCCACTTTTAGTAGCCGGGCCCTCTGGTCTCCGAGGCCTGACGTCCTCTGCTATGTCCAACTTTTCCACCTTCACTGTTACGCGTTAAATTACTCCCTTGTTACGAAAATTTTAATTTTAATTACACCAACAACAGGGTTGACAACTCGTAAAAATGTTTCCCCCTAAACTCAACTCATAAAACCCCTAAATGACGTCAGAAAGTCACGTGATCATTTAACTGTGATGTCACACATGGGATTAAAAGATCATGTGACCATTGCTATTTTTTGTTGCTGAGTGGAATATAGTCATTTTTATCATTTTTATGTCATTTCTGATCAAAACCAATGGTTACAAGGGCTCAAAAAGTATATGTAAGTAAAAAAATGCATGAAACAATCGAAAAATAGCATTTTCATATGTAAAAGAAGAAATTTTTACCTATTAAAACCTTAAAATTTAAACCCCTAAAAATATCCCATTCTAAAATTTCCCCCCTAAATTTAGGGGGAAAACCCCTAACTTGGCAACCCTGACCAACAAATAGAAATCAATCAATAATAAAGATCATAATAATGAAGAATGAAGTAATGTTTTTACCTGAAGAAATTTTTAAAACTTGCTTGATGAACGATCAAAGAATAAAAGCAAATAGTTCAGCCCAACTTAAGGTTCGGCAGTTTGTCAAACACACACCTCATCTATAGCTAAATCTTCAAATCTCATCGTTATTGAATTCAAAACGTGAAAATAAATCGAAACACTAAGCGGAACTCTATTCAATAATATCAATTTTTATACACCAAAAGTATTTTTCATTTTCAATAACATGACGCTGCAGGGCAAGCGTAGTTCTTTTCGCGGTTGCAGGTAAGCAGCATAGATACTTGGAACATCGTAGAGAGGAGCGTCGTGCAAGTATGGAGGAATAACTCAGCTTCAACACACTGATCTATTTAGTTAACTGGAGTGCTACCGACCACAGCGTTTCTACGCTGAAGTCGGGCATGCGTATACGAAAGAATAGGGAAGTTTTCTATTTTTCAATTTTATTTTTATATGATAGAGTAACATGTATGAACATCATAGGTGAAAAAATTTTTGCGATACGATGAGTAGTTTTTTTTTAAATTAATTTTTAAAGTTCAAGCGCTTGTGACGTCAAATGGCATAGGAAGTGACGTCATGCGCGCTTCCTATAGGGGAGAAACCGAAGGACGTGCATTCGACTTCGAAGACGAAACGTAAAAGGCTTATCTCCTCGCGTTTTTGAAATATTAAAGCTCCCATCCCCTCGGAAATATTCGAATATCATCCATGATGTTATTTGAGGAAGATTATTTAGATTGTGCTTTAACGAATCCGGCCTCCATAGTGTGTTCGAAAGGATTATTGAATTTCTAAAAAATAAAAATATCAGCGCGCTCAAAATGTCCCTAGCGAAAACAAGGGATCTTCGGCGGAAGGCTGCCCATGAGTGCCCTGTGACGTAAGCTCGTGATGTTTCAGAAGAGCGCACTTTTGCGCGTGGATTTTTAAAAATTCATTAAAAATCAATCACGGTGTTTTAAAATTCGGCGATGGTGAATTTTTTAGTTTTGAGGGCCAATTTACAATATCCAATAGCCAAAATATGAACATTTAATAGGTTGCAACTTCCCTATTCACAGATCTGTTAAAAGACGCAAAAACCCATCGATTTTGAACGAAGAATTTTGAGATAATAAATCAATCCCGAAATTTAGTTTGCTCTCAAAAATGCTTAACTTTCCTAAAATCGGTTTGTACTATTATTAGTTTTAAATGATTGTCAAATTTTTTCTTTCTAAAAAATCTTGTACTATGTCCTTCATTAGAAGCTGTTTTAAGTTGAAATTTAAGTAAAAGTATACTGTCTGACTACGGATTGCCATGGAAAAACAAACATTCGTTTTATAGCCGGAAATGGACGGATCTATTTTTTTTAGCGATGCCAGCTTTTGCAGAACCAGAGTCTCATTCAAATGAGCGGAATACCGGCATCAAATTCTTACTCCCCCCCCCTCATTCAGATAGATTCTTCTTATCTGGACGTTTGAAAATTCCATACAATCCGTGGTTGGACAATATATGCGAGAGGAATCCAGTATTTGTTCTGTAAAAACATTAAAATATTTCGTTCATGTCCGAAAATAAATTTGTAAGCAACCCTCATTCATATTATCAGTTGCTAATGAAGGATTTGACTTAGTGAAGATGCTTTATCAAAAATATTAAGTGTTCAAGCCAATGATTGAAATATTAATTTGCGGCTTAAATATGATTTAACGTTTTTTTTCCTTCCTTCTTTTACGGGAAAAGTAAAAGAAGCTTTTGTTTATTTTGACTCCTTAAAATTTATTCTAGACGCCATCATGACCCTAAAAGTTAAATTTCTTTTTCTAACGATGATTATGAGTAATCGTCATTATGTTTATGGGCGAATGAAGGGACAGAAATTACTTGACATACAACATTGTATTTTAATCCACTTTAAATGTATCTTACATCATATGAGAATATAAAAAGTAGAATCCCAAGGACATAGCTAATCTCTCAGCTGCAGAAAGATTCTTCAGGCAACTGCTTTTACAAGTAAATTTTAACTTAGAACTCCTCAGCATTGAATCCCTAATGCGTTTTTAAGTTCGTTAATGGATTAAATTCACAAAATAAAAATTTCACTGGCGTACGGCTTTTTTTCTAACCAGACTGGACTCTTAAGCTTTTTTTTTTTTTTCGGGGTTCCAGAAAGAGAAAATTCTTCAGAACAAACATCACTGAAATCAAGTCTTTTACCACAACATGTTCTTAAATGTGCTATTGAATTCGCCAGTTCAGAAAGTTTCTTAGTATACGCGAACACGGCTTGGCGTCACGATGAATTCCTCAGCGTGGATTAAGGAAATCTAAATGGTAGTAATCCATAGATCACGCTTTACAGCGATGCGATTTTTCAACAGAATGCAATATCTTCAAGTGTCTTTTCAAGAATTCTTACTTGAGGAATTCTTCAGAACAAACCTTAAGGGAATCTTGCTTTTCATTAGTATGGTGATTTAAGTGCTTTTAAAGAGAAAAATTTCTTGGAGCACAAGTGTACAGGAGTGAGTACACGTATGAGTTCTCAAGTGCTTTTTCATGTGTGCTAGTTGAGAAAATTCCTTAAGGGGAGTCGGTACCCCCTATACCGTCAGTGTTACTTTGCACAGGTTCATGTACCTTTTTCTGAAAATCTGTTAAAGATACCGGTATGAAATTTTTTCTGTACCTTAAGGAGACTTTTCGCTATACTGAAGTGAAATTTTACAGAAAGAAAGCTTAGTTTTTTTTTTTTTTTAATTCTGATATGTAAATCACTGTATTTTTTTCAAAAAATGCCATTTTGCAACACAAAATCAGCTTTATTAAAAGTATTTTTGGAAAATGAGAAAATTTTTACTTCAGTATATGTAATTAGATGTATGGAATTGGTGGTGAAAATTTCAAAGCCTAACACAATTTAGTTTCGGAGGAAAAGGAACATTTAGTTTCAAAAATACCATTTCGAGGAGATATTGCAATTTAAAGGGGAAAATCATACCTCATCAAAATATGTTTACATTTCCTCAAAGCCTATTTTAACTTACTTCTAATATGAATACGAGCAAGAAGTTTGTATCATTAAAACGGTACTGAAATGGAGTTTAAAAATATATCAAAATAAAAATAATTAATTTTTGAAAGCATTTAGGGTTCTGACTCCCCTTAAAATACACTTCATAGGGAAATGTCTTTTCGTAAGAATGGGTTCTAAAGTGTACTTTCAGGCTGTGTAGTTCTTTCAGGCTCACTAATTGAGAAAATACCTTAGAACACAGTTCAGAGGAAAAAGGTTACTTGCCAGCATGGGTTCTCATGTGTGCTTTCAGACTAGCTAAATGAGAATAAACCTTAGAACACACTTCACAAGAAAAAGGCTTTTCGCACGTATGGGTTTTCAAGTGTTCTTTCAAGTGTGCAAATTGAGAAAAGTCCTTAGAACACACTTCACAAGCAAATGGCTTTTCTCCTGTATGGGTCCTTAAGTGCACTTTCAGGTTCGCTAGGTGAGAAAATTCCTTAAAACACAATGTACAGGAAAACGACTTTTCGCCAGAATGGATTTTCAAATGTCTTTTCAGGTTTGCACGTTGAGAGAATTTCTTCGAACACACTTTACAGGAAAATGGCTTTTCGCCAGTGTGGGTTCTCAAATGTTCTTTCAGGTGTGAAAGTTGAGGAAATTCCTTCGAGCACACTTTACAGGAA
Source organism: Uloborus diversus (assembly GCF_026930045.1). Classification (NCBI taxonomy): domain Eukaryota; kingdom Metazoa; phylum Arthropoda; class Arachnida; order Araneae; family Uloboridae; genus Uloborus; species Uloborus diversus. The sequence continues at coordinate 4,586,996 of NW_026558098.1, read as the reverse complement.
AATGGCTTCTCCCCTGAATGGGTTCTCAAGTGCACTCTAAGGTTTGCTCTGTGAGAAAAATCCTTACAGCACACTTTACAGGAAAGTGGCTTTTCGCCAGTATGTGTTCTAAAGTGTTCTTTCAGGCTTGATAGTTTAGAAAATTCCTTAGAACACACTCCACAGGAAAATGGCTTTTCGCCCGAATGGGTTCTTAAGTGTTCTTTAAGGTGCGCAAGGGTAGAAAATTTCTTAGAACACACTTCACAGGATTGTCGTTTTTTGTCAGCGTGAGTTTTCAAGTGCTGTTTCAGGTTTGGTAGTTTAGAAAATTCTTTACAGCACACTTTGCAGGGAAATAGCTTCTCGTCAATATGTTTTCTCAAGTGTTCTTTCACGTGTGCACGTGAAGAAAATTCCTTCGAACATACTTCGCAGGAAAATGCCTTTTCCTCAGTATGGGATTCCAAGTATTTGTTTAGATGCCCCATTTGAGAAAATTCTCTTGAACAGACTTCGCAGAAAATAGCTCTTTTCCAGTATCAGTTTTCAAGTCCACTTTTAGAATGGCAAGTTGAGAAAATTCCACAGAAGAAGCTTTACGATTTTCGCTAGTAGTAGTAGTTTTCAAAAGTCTCTTTAAATCAGAACTGGAGGCAAATACACTGGAACAATATTCACACAAAGAATCAGATCTACGCCGGATCCCAACTGCAGAACAGAATGGAAATGTTTCAAACTCACTAAGTGGTGGATTCAAGCAAAGATTTTCAAGCCTTTCAGTCATCGAGTGCATGAAAGTCTTAATAATGAAACTACAAGATCACATTAGGGTTTCCAAATCAAAACTCAACTTTTCTTTGGAGCAGTTAACTTGAAAACGGGTTTTGAAGAAAAAAATTAAAATATTATCCCACTAGTCGATACTCTTAGTCATCGAGTGAATAAAAGACTTAATAATGAAACTACAAGATCACATTAGGGATTCCAAATTAAAACTCAACTTTTCTTTAGAGTAGTTAACTTGAAAACGGGTTTTGAAGAAAAAAAACAAAAATATTTTCACACTACTCGGTACTCTTTAATTTATAACAGAAGCTCATTTTTTTTCAACCGAGAGTATGAACTATTTTATCTAGATTTACTTACGATCCGTTAGCTTTGAGAGTCAATTTGTGGTAAACATTTAGTCTAAATTTGACACAAACAGATTCTTAAGAGCGATATGTCATTAGCAAACGTATATCATCGGTTTCCTATAACATACCAGGATTCTCTTTGATTTGAAGCATAAGAAAATGCTTTCAAACTTCACTGATGTGCGATTTTTCTCTTTGAGGTTAACATTATTTATTATTTGCCAGTTTGAAAGTACTGAAATACTTTAGAGTAGCGATTACAAGAAAATGTACGGATTACCTTGTGTCTTTGTGTGTTCGAACGATGGACAGATAAAACTTTTGCATCAACTTGACAAGAGTATTTGTTTTTGCCGGTCAAGGATCCTCACAAGTATTGTGTTCAGTACTCGACATAAAAAGCCCTTACAGCAAAATTACAAAGAAAATAGCACTGAGTCTCTATACTGCATTAAACGGCAGAACACCAGAGAAGAATTTCTAGTAAGAAGTCATCAAAATCTCAATACTTTAGAGATCTACCTGCTGTCATAGCTGTGAAACTATTTTGTCAGAATTCACATAAATACGAATTTTTCCCTTACAAAAAGAAAGAACTTCAATTAAGAGCAAATTCTTATTTCTCACTAATTAGTGGATTCCTTGCTAGAGAAATTCAACAAATCATTGAGAACTTTCGTTGCTCTCTTTAACAAAAAGATCATCCTGAACTGATTTGTGTGCCCGTCGCACTCATCTTCAACTGCGATCGTCTTTTTAGTTCACTGGTGCAGTCAGTGAGTTGACATCGGTTTCTTTCAGTTTTGCAACAAGAACTGAAATTGCATTGAAATATTTTCAAATAACATTCGTTGGTGGCTGTTCGTACGACAGAGCTCCACAGCCTGAAATTAAATAAGATAAAAATGTGATAGGTTTCGATAAATAAAAATACTAATAAATAAGTTTTTAAAAACGATACAGTGAAACCTGTGTAAGTTGATCACTTGCGGGGCACTACTTTAGTGGTCAACTTAAACAGGTGGTCAACTTACAAAGGTTGATTTATATGATAAGGGCCTGAGAAAAGTGCCTGAAAAAAGCGGTCAACTGAGACAGGTGGTCAACTTACAAGGGTGGTCAACTTCACAGGTTTTACTGTATTTGACAATTTTCAAGACAAAATGAATCAAAGGAAACAATTGATGTAGGAAAATCAGTGAACCTATAACAATGATACAAGTACGGGGGGGGGGAGGGGGAGAGAGTTACGCTCAGAAATTTCGCCATTGATCCCTAGTAAAACCTAAGGTAGAAGTTACGCCATGTAGTTTGTTTTCATTTCACTTGAAAAACTTTTTTTAGCTCATCAAATGCTAACTTCTGAAATCTTTTTTCTTTTGTTCTTCCAAATTCTTATTGCACGAGCAAAGAAGGAAAACAAAGAACCCATATGTATAGCTCGTCCTCATCTCAGCCCAGAATAGCTGGAACACAAAGACATAGATTAAAATGTCACTGCAGTGGGGAAACTAAAAAAGTTTTCAAAAGAAATTATTTGAAAATATGTGTTTTTCAAAATTTAAAGTGCTTCACGTGTTTACCCAAAACGTGCTGCAAATCGTTTATTTAATTTTTTTTTTTGCTAAATTTTTGGATTATTTCAAATAATTTTCTAGGGAAAAGAAACATTTTATGTTTAAAACTAGCTGCGTGCCCGGCGTTGCACGGGCTACCTAAAAAATGTAAGAGCAGTCCAGTTGATGCTTTTGTAGTACACTGACACTAGTTTCTAACGCGTTAAGGAATAAATAAATGCGCGTAAAGCAAGGTTTGCAAAACACCAGTAAAACATATTTTTGCCAAAACACCTCATCAACGTTAATAATCGTTATCAATGATACAAGTTATGAGTACATTTTCAGTCAGCACAAAAGGGGAAAATATATGCATTATCAACTATAATTTTTACTCACGTTAAACTGAATTACATCTGATAGACTATATCGGAAATATTTATGCACAATAACAATCCGCTTTTTACATAAAATAGTCTACTACCCGGCGTTGCCCGGGTGTTTATTAATGCAACATACCACTCAGATAAATATTTGGATGGATTCTATCCACATGGTCGTACAAGAATTACATCAATCCGTTTTCCAGGTACAAACCCTCAAAGAACTCAAATAACTTGTAAATCACTCATTTACTTTACGACGTGCACGGTCCTCCTCGAAAATGAAAGTTATGCCATGTGACGCGTATTTAACAATCAGGCTTGAACAAAAAAAAAAAAAAAAACAGCAAAATTTTGCTGCAGATTACGGCAAAATAATCGAAAAGTAAACAACTTAAACACCCTGATTACAGGAAAAGCCTTAAAACAAAAGCCTAATTTTATTTCTTTATATTCGAGAAAAAGAAATGGCAACAGATGTTTCTTTTCAATGATTTTCTTCACGCTGTAAATTTTAATAAAAGCGTTCATCCGGAAAGTTGAGTTGAAGCACTGAATAATAATTTGAAAGGAGGAAAGCCTTCGAAAAATAGGGATTTGATTTTGAAATCTAAGAGTCATAATTAAAAGTTTTTAATTGATATCTCCGCTAATTATTATCGGAGGATTATGTTAAATAGCCAAACATGAAGACGGGAGGATTACGAATCCATCGATACCTGGTTCGATGGTCAGTTCACTGTCGTTCGGGAGAAGAAGCTTGGACATAGATAGATAGATAGATAGATAGATACTCAGATTTTATATGTATAAGATGTAATCTTATCCTCATTGCTTTAAACGCAAATGTGTGAAAAACATTTCAAATAATTTGTTGTTGCATGAAGATTGTTTATCTTTTAATATTTTTCTGCAACAAATTCAAAAATTTATATCATAGTTTTTAGTGTTGTCGCCATAATTGGTCACTCACAAAATGGAAAGTACAGAAGACTCTCTTAAGTGCCTATGTTTACAAAAACGGAACTTAAATGTAGAGCAATGCAAATTATTGAAAATAACGCAAAATGTGCCTTTGGATAATTCTTAATTATTTTCTTGAAAAATGGAAAATATTATCTCCAGCATATTGTCTTTTCCTCACTACTTTGAAGTTATTACGCTAAAAACTGACTATCTCATATTAAACTGCAGTTTTTTCAGTATTTTTAATGTATAATTCATTTTATGCAACAAACTCAAAAATCTTTCTCTTATTGAGCAATCACGATGGCTTATTGTTCGCACTTGACTGTTTTTGACGTTCCTTTGATTTTTCCCACCGCCACCCTACGCACCATCACCGTCGACGGGCTCCTCACGATGCTGCTCCTATAGCGAAAGCCGTCTCCAGGTTGCATCCAAGTCCTACACACACGCGCATACACACACACACACACACACAAACATACACCTGCACACACATACACAAAAACATACACACACGCGTACATACAGACACCCACACATACACACAACTACGCACACATTCATGCCTGCACACAGACTCAAACACATATGCCTACACACACACATAAACCCCCCACACACACATTTATACACACAACTACCCACACACTTATGCCAGCACACAGACACAAACACACATGCTTACACACACATACATATAACCCCTACACACAAACACACACGCCTACATGCACACACTCGTGATTGCGAAAAACATAATTTGAATTCAAGATGTCAAAATTCAAATTATTATTATTATTTTTTTTTTCTTAAATTTTCATGTGGACGCAATGTTTGGCAAGATGTTAATAGACGAGACTATCACTGGCCTAAGTTTCCAAAGGAATAGGACACTGAAGTCAGGGATGCGTACACGAAAGAATTCACAAATCTGATAAAAGACGCAAAAACCCATCGATTTTAAACGAAGAGGAATTTTGAGATAATGAATCCATCCCAAAACTTAGTTTGCTCTCAAAATTGCCAAACTTTCCCAAAATCGGTTTGTACTAATATTAGTTTTAAATGATTGTCAGGGGCCGTGGTAGCCCGATTGGTAGAGTGTCGAATTCGGGGCCGGAGGGTCCTGAGTTCGAACCTCGACGGTCGAAGACCCACCGTCGTCATTAAAGGGGACTGGGCGACGTTAAATATGCTCGTGGTCTCAATGTCCTCCAAGTGAAACGATACCTCTGGGGGTGCTAGCACCAGGTAGCTATTAGCTCCTGGTCTAGTTCTAAATTCTCATTAACTGTTCGATCCGGGGATAGTGCTGCCATCTATCGGTATAAAAAAAATAATGGAGGCAAGGCACTTAGTATGCAGTCCACGACATAAATACAGTTGTAGTCAGTAGTGACTCTGAATAGGAATAGATCTGCAGGGTCCGACTGACTAAATGTGAGGCCCAAGGCCCACAATGCTTTGGAGGCCCCCCTCTCTATTCTGTCACCTTAAGTCAATGCAAAATAATACTACTACTATTATTAGTTTTACTATTATTAGTTTTAAATGATTGTCAAAATTTTTTCTTCCTAAAAAATCTTGTACTATGTCCTTCATTAGAAGCTGTTTTAAGTAAAAATTTAAGTAAAAGCCTTATACTGTCTGACCACGGATTGCACGGAAAGACAAACATTCGTTTTACAGCCGGAATTGGACAATTCTATTATTTTTTTAGCGATGCCAGCTTTTGCAGAAGCAGAGTCTCATTCAAATGAGCGGAATACCGGCATCAAATTCTTACTCCCCCCCCCCCTCATTCAGATAGATTCTTCTTATCTGGACGTTTGAAAATTCCATACAATCCGTGGTTGGACAGTATATGCGTTAGGAATCAAGTATTTTTTCTGCAAAAACATTTAAATTTTTCGTTCATGTCGGAAAATAAATTCGTAAGCAACCCTCACTCATATTATCAGTTGTTAATGAAGGATTTGACTTAGTGACGATGCTTTATCAAAAATATTAAGTGTTCAAGCCAATGATTGAAATATTAATTTGCGGCTAAAATATGATTTAACGTTTTTTTTCTTCCTTCTTTTACGGGAAAAGTAAAAGAAGCTTTTGGTTATTCTGACGCCTTAAAATTTATTTTAGACGCCATCACGACCCTAAAAGTTAAATTTCCTTTTCTAACGATGGTTATGAGCAATCGTCATTATGTTTATGGGCGAATGAAAAGACAGAAATAACTTGACATACAACAGAAAATGATGGTTACTGTAATGGTTCCATTCTATTTTAATCCACTTTAAATGTATCTTACAGCATATGAGAATATAAAAAGTAGAATCCCAAGGACATAGCTAATCTCCTAGCTGCAGAAAGGTTCAGGCAACTACTTTTACAAGTAAATTTTAACGTAGAACTTCTCAGTATTAAATCCCTAATGCGTTTTTAAGTTCATTATGGAGTAAATTCACAAAATGAAAATTTCAGTGCCGTACGGCTTTTTTCTAACCAGACTGGACTCTTAAGCTTTTTCTTTTTTTCGGGGTTCCGGGAAGATCAAATTCTTCAGAACAAACATCACTGAAATCAAGTCTTTTACCACAACATGTTCTTAAATGTGCTATTGGATTCGTCAGTTCAGAAAATTTCTTAGTAGGCGTCACGATGAATTCCTCAGTGTGGATTAAGGAAATCTGGATGGTAGTACAGTAAAACCTGTAAAGTTGACCACATTTGTAAGTTGACCACCTGTCTAAGTTGACCGCTTTTGTCAGGAACGGAAACAGTCCTATCTTATATAATGAAGGAAAACCTCTGTAACTTGACCACCTGTCTATCTTGACCACTAATATACACCAGATTTGGTTTGGAGTACTGTAAAAAACCCTTTGCAAGTTGACCACTTGGCAAAAGCATTAGATTGTACTAAAAGTTTAATCAATTATGCAACCAGACATTAAAAAAAAAAAAGAATATTTATGTTTCTATCGAAAAACATTGGGCTTATGTTAAATTCCAGAAAATGCGCCAAACTTCATTAAGGAGTTATTTTGTTGAAAAGTAGATTACCATTGTTACAACTGTACAAGAAAACATTTAATGAATAATTTAAGTTACTTCTGACTTGTTATGAATTTTTAGGAATTGTTAATGTCAAGTAAGTAGTTTTTCATAATGAGACATTTTTTTTTTCTTCGAGCGATTTAAAAGACATTTTAAATTTGTATGAAAATTTATGCGTCATTCTGGTAAATAATCTCTAAAAATATTTGAAAACGTTTTACTTATTGTTTTAAAGTAATGTTAAACAATGAAAGTAAGTTTAAAGTATTCCAATTAGTTAAAAAATGAATGCATGGGGCAAGAAATGACAAAAAAAAAGTTTTTGTTACTATACCCTCTATAAGTTGACCACCTGTCTAAATTGATCACCAAAGTACTGCACCGCAAGTGGTCAACTTACACAGGTTTCACTGTAATCCATAGATCACGGTTTACAGCAATGCGATTTTTCAACAGAATGCAATATCTTCAAGTGTCTTTTCAGAATTCTTACTTGAGGAATTCTTCAGAACAAACCTAAGGGGAATCTTGCTTTTCATTAGTATGGTGATTTAAGTGCTTTCACAAAGACAAATTTCTTGGAGCACAAGTGTGCAGGAGTGAGTACACGTATGAGTTCTCAAGTGCTTTTTCAAGTGTTCTAATTGAGAAAATTCCTTAAAATACACTTCATAGGAAAATGTCTTTTCGTACGAATGGGTTCTAAAGTGTACTTTCAGGCTGTCTAGTTCTTTCAGGCTCGCTAATTGAGAAAAAACCTTAGAACACAGTTCAGAGGAAAAAAGGTTACTTGCCAGCGTGGGTTCTCATGTGTGCTTTCAGACTATTTAAATGAGAATATACCTTAGAACACACTTCACAGGAAAATGGCTTCTCGCACGTATGGGTTTTCAAGTGTTCTTTCAGGTGTGCAAATTGAGAAAAATCCTTAGAACACACTTCACAGGCAAAAGGTTTTTCTCCTGTATGGGTTCTTAAGTGCACTTTCAGGTTCGCTAGGTGAGAAAATTCCTTAAAACACAATGTACAGGAAAACGACTTTTCGCCAGAATGGATTTTCAAGTGTCTTTGCAGGTTTGCACGTTGGGAGAATTTCTTTGAACACACTTTACAGGAAAATGGCTTTTCGCCAGTGTGTGTTCTCAAGTGTTCTTTCAGGTGTGCAATTTGAGGAAATTCCTTCGAGCACACTTCACAGGAAAATGGCTTCTCCCCTGAATGGGTTCTCAAGTGCACTCTAAGGTTTGAGCTGTGAGAAAAATCCTTACAACACACTTTACAGGAGAGTGGCTTTTCGCCAGTATGGCTTTTCAAATGCCTTTTCAGGTGTGCAAATTGAGAAAAATCCTTAGAACACAGTTCACAGGAAAAAGGCTTTTCGCCTGTATGCGTTCTTAAATGCACTTTCAAGCTCGCTAGCTGAGAAAATTCCTTAAAACAGAATGTACAGGAAAACGACTTTTCGCCAGAATGGATTTTCAAATGTCTTTTCAGGTTTGGTAGTTTAGAAAATTCTTTACAACACACTTTGCAGGGAAATAGCTTTTCGTCAACATGTTTTCTCAAGTGTTCTTTCACGTGTGCACGTAAAGAAAATTCCTTCAAACATACTTCGCAGGAAAATGCCTTTTCCTCAGTATGGGATTCCAAGTGTTTGTTTAGATGCCCCATCTGAGAAAAATTCTTTTGAACAAACTTCGCAGAAAATAGCTCTTCCCCAGTATCAGTTTTTAAGTCCACTTTTAGAATGGCAAGTTGAGAAAATTCCACAGAAGATGCTTTACGATTTTCGCTAGTAGTAGTAGTTTTCAAACGTCTCTTTAAATCAGAAGTGGAGGCAAATACACTGGAACAATATTCACAAATAATCAGATCTACGCCGGATCTCAACTGCAGAACAGAATGAAAATGTTTCACCAAGCTCACTAAGTGGTGGATTCAAGGAAAGATTTTCAAGCCTTTCAGTCATCGAGTGCATGAAAGTCTTAATAATGAAACTACAAGATCACATTAGGGATTCCAAATTAAAACTCAACTTGTCTTTGGAGCAGTTAACTTGAAAACGGGTTTTGAAGAAAAAAACAAAAATATTTTCCCACTAGTAGATACTCTTAGTCATCGAGTGAATAAAAGTCTTTATAATGAAACTACAAGATCATATTAGGAATTCCAAATCAAAACTCAACTTTTCTTTGGAGCAGTTAACTTGAAAACGGGTTTTGAAGAAAAAAAAACAAAAATATTTTCACACTACTCGATACTCTAATTTATCACAGAAGCTCATTTTTTTTCAACCGAGAGTATGAACTATTTTATTTAGATTAACTTACGAGCCGTTAGCTTTGAGAGTCAATTTGTGGTAAACATTTAGTCTAAATTTGACACAAACAGATTCTTAAGAGCGATATTTCATTAGCAAACGTATATCATCGGTTTCCTATAACATACCAGGATTCTCTTTGATTTGAAGCGTAAGAAAATGCTTTCAAACTTCACTGATGTACGATTTTTCTCTTTGAGGTTAACATTATTTATTATTTGCCAGTTTGAAAGTACTGAAATACTTTAGAGTAGCGATTACAAGAAAATGTACGGATTACCTTGTGTCTTTGTGTGTTCGAACGATGGACAGATAAAACTTTTGCATCAACTTGACAAGAGTATTTGTTTTTGCCGGTCAAGGATCCTCACAAGTATTGTGTTCAGTACTCGACATAAAAAGCTCTTACAGCAAAATTACAAAGAAAATAGCACTGCTCTCTATACTGCGGGACACCAGAGAAGAATTTTTAGTAAGAAGTCATCAAAATTCCAATACTTTAGAGTTCTACCAGCTGTCATAGCTGTGAAACTATTTCGTCAGAATTCACATAAATGCGACTTTTTTCCCTATCAAAAGAAAGAATTACAACTAACAACAACAAACACTTATTTGTCACTAGTTAGTGTATTCCTTGCTAGAGAAATTCAGCAAATCGTTGAGAAGTTTCGTTTGTCTCATTGACAAAAAGAACATCCTGAAGTAATTTCTGTGATCGTCGCTCTCTGATCAAACCAGTGCGTTCGCCTTTTCAGTTCACTGGGGCAGTCAGTGAGTTGACATCGGTTTCTTTCAGTTTTGCAACAAGAACTGAAATTGCATTGAAATGTTTTCAAATAACATTCTTTGGCGACTGTTCGTATGCCAGAACTCCCCCACAGCCTGAAATTAAATAAGATAAAAAAAATGATAGGTTTCGAAAAATAAATAAAACTAATCAATAAGTTTTTGAAAACGATATTTGGCAGTGTTTAAGACAAGATGAATGAAATGAAATAATAGGGAAGTTTTTGATTTTTCAATTTTATTTTTATATGGTAGAATAGCATGTATGAACGTCTTCGGTGAAAAAAAATTTGCGATATAAGTACTTTTTTAAAAAATAATTTTAAAAGATCAAGCGAATGTGACTTGAAATGGCTCAGGAAGTGACGTCATGCGCTCTTCCGCCACGCGAGAAGCCGAAGGACGTGCAGTTGACTTCGAAGACGAAACGTAAGGCTTACCTCCTCGCTTTTCTGGAACATTAAATCTCTCATCCTCTCGGAAATATTCGAAAACCGTCATTGATGTTACTTAAGGAAGATTATTAGATTGTGCTTTAACGAATCCGGCCTCCATAGTGTGTTCAAAAGGATTATTGAATTTCTAAAAAATAAAAATATCAGTGTTCTCAAAATGTCCGTAGCGAAAACAAGGGATCTTCGGCGGAAGGCTGCCCATTAGTGCCTTAGTGTGACGTATGCTCGTGACGTTTCAGAAAAGCGCACTTTTGCGCGTGGATTTTTAAAAATTCATTAAAAGTCAATCACAAGGAGAAGCCGACGGAAGTGCAGTTTGCTTTGTTTAAGATGCACTTGGCAGTTTGGCGATAATCTACAAAAAGCGCAGCAAGTGCCCTTTGTTAATAGCGTGCATGAGGAGGAGCGGTTTTCTTTGTCTGCGATTTTTGACTTCAAGCTTCAAGTTGTCTTTTTTTCTATGATTAAATATGGCAAGCACTGGTACTTAAACACTGGTACAAAACACTTACAAGTATTGTTTTGTACCCCAATGCACTTCAAGTTCAAAGAGAAATCTCGGAAAACGTTTTGTTAGCATTCCTTCCTTTACCAACGATATCCATTACAGTTTCCAAGTTAAATCCTACATACAGCATTAAGAAATTTTTTAGTTTAGTCAGGTGGCATGGATTTAAGTTACCAAATAGAAATCAAATTGCTGTGGATTTACCTGGTGGTTTATTAACAAAATATGTATTTGAATTAACTTTTCATTTTGTTGATGTCAACTGATGTTTTGTCAATTGAAGAGAATTTACTTACTTTTTAACCTTAAACTTGATTATTTTGGTGCATACAAATTTTGCGCCCGCCCCTCCCCCCATTTAATAAAATTAATACATGTCAAAAATAAATAGTAACTGTTAATTTAACATCTGAGAATTAATTTGAACCAAAAAAGAAAATGAGCGGCCAGTGTTCCCCCTCCCCGGTGTGCTTTTTATTGCATATTAAGACGAAAAAGATTTTTAAAAAATGACAACACTTTCAGAAATACATATTTCATAAGAATATAAGACATTTAAAAAAACTGCAAAGGAACTAAAATCCCACGCATTAAATTTGAATAAAAATGGGAAAAAACATCACTATTTGCATTTTAATCCTAATAAAAACATAATTAATACTTCCTTTATAAATATGAAAAATAGCTTTTAACTAATACTAATAAGTGATATTTTAAAAATGCATTTTCAGTTTAGCTGCAAAATACATTTCTATAAACCTTTCGTTCGAGCAAAAAAAAATTAAAGCACTTTTTATATCGAAACTGTTTTTTTTTTTTTTTTTTTTTTGCAAGATTAAAACACAAAAATTTAAAACGGAATAAAATTTAATAGAACTTAAATATTAGAGAATAATAAAAGAGAAAAGGAAAGGAAAAGAACGAAAGAAAGTAAGAGAGAGATTTATCAAAATTTATCGCCAATAAAGCGAAAAACTTTCAAGCGAAAACCGAGGGTTACCATACATCCCGCTTGCAAGTAACGTTGTTTGTTTACCTCCACCCGTTTCTTAAACTTTGAATCTCTCGTTCTCCTGGAAAAAGTCAAATATCATCATCGAAGTCACTTCAGAAAGGTTATTGGACAGTCGTCCTCTCACGAATCCAGCCTCCATTGTGCATTAAACGGATTAATTAATAGATTTCAAGGCTTTAAATGCGGAGCGTTCTACGTACTCGTAGTCTTAACACGGGACCTCGCTCGGAGTGAGTCCGCGTAGAGCCCCTATGGAGCAAGCGTACAACAGCGAAAGCTACTTTTATTGGCAATCATTCGCCAAACAGGGAACGAGAGAGTCGGAGAGCGAAGGTGAGCATTGGCGAAATTTTGGAAACAGTTGGCGTCGTTTTCAGGCTGCCAGTCACTTCGCGGGCTGTTATTGAGCAATCACGATTGCTTATTGCTTTCATTTGACTGTTTTTGGCGTTCCTTTGATTTTTCCCACCAGCACCCTCTGAGACAACCACCGTCGCGTCGACGGGCCTCACGATGCTGCTCCTCTAGCGAAAACCGTCTCCAGGTTTCGTCAATATCCTACACTTACACGCATACATACACGCACCTACACACATATACATATATACACCTACATACATACACATACACAAACACATACACCTACACACTCACATACACACAACTACCCACACACTCATGCCTGCACACAGACACAAACACACATGCAGGGGTAGAAGTGATTGACTTGTCACATATAGGACATTTTCCACAAAAAATATAGGACAAATATAGGACACATTATATGAATAGTTTCGCTATTAAAAAAGAAATAATACATACATATTATTTATTTATTCTTATCAATGATTTTGTTTATAAAAAAAAAACCCTCAAACAAAATTATAACTTACACCTGAAATGACTTTCCTGTTGTTAAAAGAATAATTTTTGAAAAAAGACAAAAACAACTTTGTAGACAAAAAAAAAAAAAAAAGAACAAAGTGAAATTTATTGATAATTAACACAGCAACTCACACTTTTTGCAGGGATAGAAGTGTCATAAACATAGCTTACATAAATAAATAAAAACCGTCTTTGTGTTGAGAACTAACAGGAAATAACCAATGTTTTGTAGCACAAATATACAGATATTTTGTTCTATAACATTCCACAAAAAGAAAAGATTGCAAAAAGACTATTAGAACATTCCAGTCAGAAAATACACTGAACACAAAAATATACCCGCGAAAACCAGAAACCGAAAAAAACCACGCTGGAAAACGAAACAAACTGGTGTTGCCCCCAACGCAAAATTTATAAACCAACTTCAGAATTCGTTCTCGAAACTCCACCCACTACAGTGACGTCATATTGCTGTAGCCAATGAGAGAAGATGCCTGTTGCAGGATTTAGTGAGTTGCGTTTTTTTAATTTTAAATTTGTTTCCACACGTACTTTCGACGCAAAATCCGAAGTCAGATAGTTTATTTGCTGTTGTTTTAAAAAAAGAAATTGAATAAAAAAAAACAGGAATATAGGAAATATAGCAGATTTTCAAAAAATATAGGAAATATAGGACGATTTTCATACTTTTTTTGAAAATATAGGAAATATAGGATATATAGGACCACTTCGACACCTGCACATGCCTACACACACATACCCCCCACACACACACACTCGTGATTGCGAAAAACGTAATTTGAATTCAAGATGAAAAAATTCAAATTAATTTTTTTTTTATCCATTTCTTTTTTCTTTTTGCTTCTGCTGGAAATCTGAAGAGCTGAAATCCTTTTTCGGAGCTGTTTACGCAATTAACAGCCAAACAACCACCCATTTGACTCAATTTAACGCATGCCAAAGAAATGTAAACATCGGCAGCAATGCTAGCGCTACGAAGCACTGGATCAAGTTTGCTCCAAAATGGCGGATGCGTCGGCTCCCCCACTATAGGGGCCTTAAGTCCCCGTACAGCCGTGTGACGTCACCTCAAGGTGCGCTTTTTTGTGCGTGGGATTTTTAAAAATTCATTAAAAATCAGTGTTTTAAAATACGGCGTCGGTGAATTTCTGAGTTTTGAGGGTCTGTTAACAATATCTAATAGTCAAAATAGGAACTTTTAATAGGTTGCAACTTCACTATTGATGTAGGAAAATCAGTGAATCTACAACAGTGATATAGGTTGGGGGGGGGGGGGGTGAACTACTCCCAGAAATGTCACCATTGATCTAGTAAAACCTAAGATGGAAGATGCGTTTAGTAGCTTACATTCATTTCTAATAAGAAAAAAAATAATTTGTTACTCATCAAATGCTAACTTTTAATAAAAAAAATTTTGAAAAAAAAAATAGAACCGACTTCAAAATTGCTCTAAAAAGTGAAAAATAATTTTATTCTTTAAACACCATCGATAATACTTTTAAACATAATTTTTGAAGTTGGCGCAAAAACGATCGATAAAATCATTCACAGCCATAACTCAACTACAAGTATAAATTTAACCAGGTCCAGTTTCTTCACTACCACATGCATTACGCATTGATGACAGCATATTTAAGTAGCGATATAAATGTTTCGTTCCCAACTTTGGATGATGTTTTGATAAAAATATGAACGAAGCACGGTTACAATGGATTTTACGTTTTGTTTTTTGCGCCAACTTCAAAAATTATGTTTAAAAGTATTATCGATGGTGTTTAAAGAATAAAATTATTTTTCACTTTTTAGAGCAATTTTGAAGTCGGTTCTATTTTTTTTTTTTCAAAATTTTTTTATTTCATTCTTTTTAGTGTAAATGTAGATATTTCAGTAAAAGTAAGAAGTTACCTAGTAATAAGTTCGGTTCTATATCACTGTATTGCTTTAGAAAAGCCTTTATTCAAAATTATCATTACAATTACTATTAATGTTACACTGTAAAAAATCTCGGAAAACTCTCTGAATATACAAAAAAGTTTTCCGTAATACACAGATTCGTACGCCCTCCGCAGTTTTCTGCTATAATCAAAAACGTTTCCCGTTTAGCAAGAAAGTAAGAGTCGACGCATGCGCAGGTGACACGGCAATTTTATAGTTCAGCAGCAAATCTAAACTGAAACTTTCGAAAGCACGCAATGAAAACAACTGCTGACTCATGTATGCGAAGTAACACTCATCAAGGGGATTAGTAGAAGTTTTGTTCCTCGCATGAATTCACTGAAGATAATGTTAAAGTCTTATATTTTCTTGCTTATGTATCGTCATGAGATTGAATTTGAAGCTATGTCACTTATTTTTAAGTACGAAGTGCAAATTTTCGACGCATGCTCGCGGAAGGAATACAAACTGAAATTAAAAACCAAATAATTGCCGAGAGGACGCCATGTAACTTCATTGCGTCGCATAACTTGTGTAGGTAATTTTTCTTGGATACTTTTCTTCTTTCTACCAAATGGGTAATTTTTGTTGGCAGAATTTTATTCTGTCATAAAAATCACCTTTTTGGTGACCAAAGCCTGCAAAAGACCACCACCGACGAATAGGTAAGTCGCTTTGCAACTCTATTACTTTAAAGAGATTTAGTTCATATAAATCTCGTTAAAAAAAACTATTTTCTTCAGTATAATTTTTTCGTTGTGAACTATTGCAATTTGAAAATATTTTACATTACATAGAACACATATTTAAAGTGCAAGTGTGTCTAGTTTTATTCTATAAAATTTATGAATTGAAGATTATAAAAAAATTTAAATAAGTGTTATTGTGTACTTTGTTTTTATGTGGAAATCTCAGTTAATATTTGGCTGAACATTTATGTATCAAGCATTATGAATTAAATGTTATAATATGCAAATTGTCAGGTTTGATAGTTCGTCTTTAAGGTTGCATGTTTTCATTTTCTTGTAAACAGTGTAGCTAGATTGTATGAAGTAAAAAAAAAAAAACTATCTCTTGTAATTAGGAACATAGTGCTTCAGTATTATCTAAATGACGATATCTCTTTAAATATTTGCATTAGCGAAACGCTTTAAATTAGTTAAATGTGTATTAATTTATTTAACAAATAAATACATATATGTATTTAAAAGTGTCTTCATTTTTTTCGTTTTACGAGCCTCAATTTTACCAAAAGCAAAAAAAAAAAAAAAAAGACTTAATAAAATAATTTTGTATTTTTACACCATATTAAAGTATTTGGCTTATAATTTATATGATACTTTGATTTATAATGTATATGATGTTGCTTTTTCAAGGGGGGGGGGGGGCGCTTCATAGCATTTTATGGGTGCACCATCACTCTTATGGTGGGGGGGGGGGGTATTCTCGTATATATGAAATGGAAAAATCATGTAATAGAGTTCAATGTTTTAATAAATAAAATATATAATGCATTTTGCGCACACTATAAAAATAAAATCAGTAACCTATTTTGAGTAAGTATTTATATTTGTGATGAGCTGGAAAAGGGCAAGAACAGAAGAATCAACCCGAATGGTTCCAGCAGAGGGGGGACTTGGTGTCATATTTAAATTCATCAATTTCTCTGTTGGTACTTTTCGGTACACTTTGTTCGTCAGAGATATTGACTTGAGGTGAACGAATTCCGGAACGCGAAGGGTAGGTAAGTCCTGTCAAATTTTATCCAAAGATAAAAACTATCAAGTTTGATACAAGATATGTTTTTAAATTCTGCATTAAAAATACAATATGTTGATAGTTTTGTCTTGAAAATATTGAGAGAAAAACTGAAGTTTAAGATTGTTTAACAAACAATCCCCACTTTTCAGAAGGTACCCCCACTCCAATTCCCCGACGATTTTGTGATTAGGAATGAAACTAGTAGATTATTTCATAATTTTTCAAAAATTTATAACTGTGCATATGTTATGCTGTTAACCATGCTATTTGTCATTAGAAATTCCAAAAAAAAAAAAAAAAAAATCCACGAATGATTCTAAAATTGCTTGTATTATTGCTCTTAGATATGAAAGAATTGAAACTGATATGGTATGCAATACTATAATAAAGAATTATATTTTAGAAAAAATCACGGAAAAAGGATTCCGAAATTCTCGGAAACGTTTTTGAAAATTGTTTGGAGAATTCCGAAATACTCGGAAACGTTTTCGAAACTTTCATGAACCACAGCTGCACAGAATACTCAGAAACATTTCTGGAAATTACGGAAAGAGGATTCCGAAATACTCAGAAACGTTTCTGAAAATTACGGAAAGAGGATTCCGAAATACTCAGACACGTTTCTGGACATTACAGAAATAGGATTCCGAAATACTCAGACACGTTTCCGGACATTTCAGAAAGAGAATTCCGAAATACTCAGAAACGTTTTCGAAAATTTCATGAACCGCAGCTGCACGATATACTCAGAAACGTTTCCGAATTTTTTTTACAGTGTACTGTTATATGGCACCAAACTTTTATAACAATGAGTTTCATATTGTCGCGTAGATGAAGATAGCGAAGACAATGTGAAAGCCAAATGAAGTGCTGGAACTTTCCAGACTTGGAAAGATACAGAAATTAATAGAACATTCGAGAAAATACGGGAAACAGTAGAAACGAAATTTTAGTAAAATTCACTTTGTCCTAGTCGGGATTTGAACCCGGGTCGCTCGTGTGGGAAGCGAGAATTCTACCACTGAGCCACCGTTATCCACGGATGAAAAGTGCGAACTTCGCTACAATATCATTTTAATTGCATAAAATTTACTGTTTTTTGCCCATAACTTTTTTTCTAAAGAACAAATATGGTCAAACAAAGTAATGGGACCTAAGTTGAGCCATCCCCTATCCATTAAAAAAAGAATCATCAAAATCGGTTCACTAGGTGAGACGCTATGAGTGGACAAACAAAAAAAAACATACACACGGTATGAACTGATAACCGCCTCCTTTTTGAAGTCGGTTAAAAATAGGAACTTTTAATAGGTTGCAACTTCCCTATTGATGTAGGAAAATCAGTGAATCTACAACAGTGATATAGGTTGGGGAGGGGGGGGGGGGGTTGAACTACTCCCAGAAATGTCACCATTGATCTAGTAAAACCTAAGATGGAAGATGCGTTTAGTACCTTATATTCATTTCTAATAAGAAAAAAATAATTTGTTACTCATCAAATGCTAACTTTTAAAAACTGTTTTTTGTTCTTCCAAATGCTTATTGAGCGAGCAAAAGAAGGAAAAAACGAACCCATATGTATTCGTCACCATCTCAGCCTAAAATAGCTGGAACGTAACGACATAGATTAAAAGTCCCTGGAATGGGGAAACTAAAAAGTTTTCAAAAGAAACTATCTGAAAACATGTATTTTTCAAAATTCGAAGCGTTTCAAGTGGTGATTGCAATACCGAATACCGGTATTTCGAGATATTTTGCAGTTTCGATATACCGTTATTTGATGACGTAAAATACTGGTATTTTCGGTATTAGCTGAAAATAACCAATAATTTTACTTCATTTTACAAAAAAGGAAGTATTGCAAATACTTCCTTAAATACTTCCGAAAAAAAATGTCACTAAAAATCGGCCTTAATTTCCATTTTGCTCAACCCTGAAAGAATATTGAATTTTTTTTTTTTTTTTTCAACCCTACCACACGCGGATGACCTAAGAACGTATAGACCATCGAAATATCCATTTTGACAATCCCCGAGTTAATTACAACGAATTTTCTCGTGACGTCCGTATGTACGTATCTATGTGCATATGTGCGGATGTGAGTATGTGCGTATGTATGTCGCATAACTCAAGAACGGTACGTCCTAGAAAGTTGAAATTTGGTACGTAGACTCCTAGTGGGGTCTAGTTGTGCACCTCCCCTTTTGGTTGCAATCGGGTGCAAAGGGGCTTTTGCCCCTTTTTGGGAGGAAATCATTGTTAATTTCGATGCAAACTCAAGAGGTGTTATAATCTGGCGGACACTTGGCAATCTATCGCTAGTCTTTTGGTCACGAAGTTTTGTCGCCAACTTGGCGACAAATTTGGCGATTTTTTATTTTATTTTTTTTTTAAATCTGGTTTCAATTTGGCCACTGTTGGTGATAATTAGAGAGTTAACTGTTGAATCACATTAAAATTGCCAAAAATGGGGAAATAACATTAAGTTGGTGTTAGAAGAAGTCAGCTCGTTATTTAAAGAGATTTCAAATTTAACTTATTAAATGTATCTTCTTTTATTTAAAATGTACATTTCTTTTCCATGATATCATGCCCAAAGTCAACCTATTGATGTAAAAATTTGGCTTTAAAAGCACAAACTAATAGAATATCATTAAATGAAAGTAAGAAAAAGATTGCAACATATATTCATTACTACATAGTGAGATGAATCGCACTTTCGTGCTCTTACGTGCAGCATGTTTTTTTTTTTTTTTTCTTTTCCCATTTCCCTGATCCCTCACTTTCCTTTTTGTGCAAGTTATTTTCACGAGTAATTTAGAATTCATTTTTCTTATAACTAATTTGTTCCAACCATCAATTATAATAATGTTTCATTAATTTATTGTTCTGAATTTTGACAAAAACTTTTTTCTAGTTAAAATAACAAACAGTAATTTGTTGTCACCGGTATTGGTTTGTTCTCCTGTCTCGCTTTATACTTTTCAAGATAATATTTAGAAATTATATAGTGCTTTTAAAAGTTACTATAGAGGTACGGCACAATCAAGTGGAACCTAGTGTCAGATATTTGCATAATTATTATTAAAGAATTTTGAAAAGAAAACGAGAACAATTAAAATAAACTAACACCATCAAATTTAGTTAACTGCATCCAAAATTTCATACCAAATTGCTAATAGAAGCAAACACAAGCGAAGCCCATCCTGATCAAGAGAAATTTGTTGAAAAGAAATTATTCATTCAAAAATAATACGCAAGAGACCAAATTATTTGAAGATGAAGGAGGCAATTAGAGGAGGTGTATCGCGTGTTGTTAACAGTAACAGCGACCAGCGTGAATTCAGAAAGACGATTTTCATGATAAAATTATGATTTGATTGTAACCATTTACTACTACGCTTGTAGAAAAAGCAACAAGTTACTCGATTTTCTGTACAAGTTCTGAAGAGTCGGCAAATTTTAAGCAATTACTAGCTGCGTGCCCGGCGTTGCACGGGCTACCTAAAAAATGTAAGAGCAGTCCAGTTGATGCTTTTGTAGTACACTGACACTAGTTTCTAGACAAATGTGTCAGGGGCTGTAATAAATGCACTGAGAATCCTACTGGTCAGAAAACAAATTGCAGTAAAATTATAAGCTTGTCATTATTTTCCGTTAAAACACAAAATATGATGTCTTAATTGAATATTTATGACTTGAATTTCTCAATGAGGTTGTTTCCTTTAGTCAAAAGTAATTAATTTGCAGATTACGGCAAAATAATCGAAAAGGAAACAACTTAAACACCCGGATTACAGGAAAAGCCTTAACACAAAAGCCTAATTTTATTTCTTTATATTCGAGAAAAAAAAATTGCAACAGATGTTTCTTTTCAATGATTTTCTTCACGCTGTACATTTTAATGAAAGCGTTCATCCGGAAAGTTGAGTTGAAGCACTGAATAATAATTTGAATGGAGGAAAGCCTTCGAAAAATATGGATTTTATTTTGAAATCTAAGAGTCATAATTAATAATTTTTAATTGATATCTCCGCTAATTATTATCGGAGGATTATGTTAAATAGCCAAACATGAAGACGGGAAGATGACGAATCCATCGATACCTGGTTCGATGGTCAGTTCACTGTCGTTCGGGAGAAGAAGCTTGGACATAGATAGATAGATAGATACTCAGATTTCATATGTATAAGATACGTCCCAATTAAATCAGTTGGAAATGTCTTTAAGGTTTCTTCTTGCACCAAATCATTTTTTACTATTGGAAAACCTAATTTATATGAATTTAAGCCAGCAGACCACTTTCCGGTACATGTCGTTGAAGGCATGCGTTCGAATAAGATCTTAAGAAATGACCCTATTCCATGACAATACAACCATAGGGTCTGTCGGGGTAGTTTGGGTATAAAAATTCGGTATACTTTGAACTTTAAAGTCCTGTAGTAAATTTATATGTACATTTTTTTTTCTTGTTTCAGCTTAGTATTATGACTTTCCAGAATAGTTTTCTGCAAATTACATGCTAATAGACCCATTTGCATATAAATGGCAAACATAAGTTTCACTATACCCAAATTACCCCGTGGATTGGGGAATTTGGGTATAGTAATTGTTAAAGAGCAAAGCATGGTTTTAATAACAATCTTACTCAATGTTTTCAAACTTAGGTTGAATGTAGGTACAATAGAAGTAATTGGATAGTGTGAATACCAATTTTTTTTAAATATTAAGATGGATTTTAGACTGAAATTAGCAGAATATGACAAGCCGTTAATCGACGGAAAGTAGTTTTTGTTGTAGAACATTTAAGCAAATTTAAATAACCTTCCAATTCATATTTAGCACATATTACCTTGGGCATTGAGGATGCACATACATGACTGTGTTTGTAGTCCAATAAAATTATTATTTGTCCTTCTGATTGGTAAAATTTAATGCATACCCAAATTACCCCCATGTTTTTAAATCATTAATTACATGAAAACCAATTACGTTAAATATTTCAATTCAATGCCAAATTAAAGTAAACATATGTAATGTCTACTTACCTAAACCTTAAAAACATAGAAAGGCAGGTTAACTAGTAGCGAAGTTTGGAAATTTTGCTTTGCATTGCTTTCACATCTCCAAAAAGTTGACTTTATTTTTTATTAATTTCAAAAAGAGTGCTGGCAACAGTTTTTCAGCATATATTCATAGGTAAGGATGATTTTTATAACTGAATTTTTGTAAGTGTACCAAATGAGTAGTTTTCGTTTTATTCAAAAACATATAACTTATACCCAAATTACCCCAACAGACCCTAATCTATAGATCTACAGAATAACTCTCCTTGTATACAAATTATTTTTCTGTCGACGTAATACTTTGTCCTGTGTAATTCCAGTCAGCCATTATACCAAAATTCTCCAAACATTTTATAGAGGAACTAGTGGTACCCGCACGGCTTTGCCCGTAATAGAAAAAATCTTTTGGTTCGCCTGTACATTTACAAATAATGTATGGTGAATTTTCTTGCCAATTGGCTTGTACCCATGTTACGGTTCCACGCTGTGATAATTTCGTATCTCGCCAATTGGCTTGTGCCCATTTTACGGTTCCACGCTATGATAATTTCGCATCTCGCCAATCGGCTTGTGCCCATGTTACGGTTCCATGTTATGATCATTTCGTAATTTACTCCTCCATCTTGTGATATTTTTGTTCTTGAAATTGGAATAGAAAAGGAACCACATCGAATTTTCGAAAAATCGCTTCGAGGTGCACATCTCCATGCTACAAACTAACTTTGTGCCATTTCATGAAAATCGGCCGAACGGCCTAGGCGCTATGCGCGTCACAGAGATCCAGACATCCTACAGACATCCAGACATCCTACAGACAGAGAGACTTTCAGCTTTATTATTAGTAAAGATAATGAAGAGTAGATTTTTTATGTGGCAAAATAAGTGATGTTATCTGATCAAGATAGTGCATGAACGGCTAGAAGCATTGAACATAACTTTTTACTACCTTTTCCCGTGAATATCATGATCAGCCAAAAGTCACATGGAATCACCAATTCAAATGCGAAGAGAAGTCCAGTAAAAATAAACTAACACCATTCTGTCCGTATCAGAACTAACAAGAACGATTTTATGATACTCAGAGAGGGATAAATTTTTTGAACGCATCATCTTTTTTAAGTTTGTTTAAGTTTGGTTTAAGTTAACTGTCGAACAATTTTATTCCGGGTGGTTTATTTGCTTTCAAACTTTGCACTGATGAACAAGTGGACGGGCCAAACTCCTTTGCTTTTGAGAGTGAGCGGGCAGTTGTCCCCCCCCCCCCCCCTTGCCTCTCTGTATTAGCCGTCTATGTCAAGGCTTCATGCTTACTACGAAAATATAACTGTCAAAAAGCTTTTCCTTTGTTTGTGTGTAACAAACAGGATGACAATAGTGGACTGAAGTAAAATGTTCTGAAGACAGTGTGAAATTTTCGCAAACGTTGAAAAAGCTGCCCCCTCCCCCCTCCTTGTAAAAACTCTTCAATCATGCATATAAAAAAAAATTGAAAAAAAAAAATAATAAATAATTTCAATTTTGACATTTGGAATTCAAATTATGTTTTTCGCAATCACGACTGTGTGTGTGTATGTAGGAGTGTGTGTGTAGGTGTGTATGTACGAGTGTTTGTGTAGGTATGTATGTAGGAGTGTGTAGGTGTGTATTTATGTGTGTGTGTATGTAGGAGTGTATGTACGAGTGTGCATGTGTAGGTGTGTGTGTATGTAGGAGTGTGTGTGTGTGTGTAGGTAGGTGTGTATGTATGTATGTGTGTGTGTATGTGGGAGTGTGTGTGTAGGTGTGTGTGTAGGAGTGTGCATGTGTAGGTGTGTGTGTGTATGTAGGAGTGTGTGTGTAGGTGTGTATGTTACGAGTGTTTGTGTAGGTATGTATGTAGGAGTGTGTAGGTGTGTATTTATGTGTGTGTGTATGTAGGAGTGTATGTACAAGTGTGCATGTGTAGGTGTGTGTGTATGTAGGAGTGTGTGTGTAGGTGTTTATGTATGCGTGTTTGTATGTAGGAGTGTGTGTGTGTAGGTAGGTGTGTATGTATGTGTGTGTAGGTGTGTATGTAGGAGTGTGCATGTGTAGGTGTGTGTGTATGTAGAAATGTGTTTATGTAGGAGTGTGTATGTAGGAATGTGTGTGTGTATGTAGGAGTGTGTGTGTGTGTATGTAGGAGTGTGTGTGTAGGTGTGTATTTATGTGTGTGTATGTATGCGTGTGTGTGTAGGATATGGACACAACCTGAGACTGTTTTCCCTAGAGGAGCAGCATCGTGAGGCCGTCAGCCAGAAAATGTTTGGGTACCACAGAACTGGTGGAAACAAATAACTTTAGCTTAGGATCTGTTGCGGTAATCTCTCTCTCTCTCCTCTCTATATATATATATATATATGGATGTTGGTAAATTTGTTGGTTAGTTTGTTCCGTAAGATCTCAGAAACTACCAGGCAGATTTGGCTGAAACTTTCACCGTTTGTTATTTTTGGTAATGGGAAGGTTCACAGACCAGTTTGAAAAAAATCCGGTTGATAGTTCCTTATTTATTCTATTTTAAGTCCCAATTTTCGTATAAATGCCCCAATATGAGGGTGAAAAAAAATGCGTGCACATATTAAAATTATGTGTCCATTGAAAGCACTATTTTTTCTGCTGAAGATGGCATCTGTTAGAAAGTACTAAGTTGTATTCTGTTGGGGTAATTTGGGTATAAAACTGATCTACCTTGAACTTTCCAGTCCTGTAATAAATTTATCTATGCATATTTTTTCTTTTTCTTGTTTCAGCTTAGCATTATGACGTTCTAGAATAGTTTTCTACAAATTACATGCTAATAGACCCATTTGCATATAAATGGCAAACATAAGTTTCACTATACCCAAATTACCCCCGTGGATAGGGAATTTGGGTATGGTAATGGTTAAAGGGCAAAGCATGGTTTTAATAACAATTTTTACCCAATGTTTTCAAACTTAGGGCGAATGTAGGTACAATAGAAATAATGGGATAATATGAATACTAATTATTTTAAGTATTAAGATGGAGTTTAGACAGAAAATAGCGCAATATGACAAGCTGTTAATAGACGGGTTATAGGTTTTTGTTACAGAACATTTCAGCAAATTTAAAAAACATTCCAATTAGAGACGTACCAAGTACTCGGCCAAATTTTGATCAGATACTCAGCCAATACCGAGTAGATGCAAAGAATTGAATATTGTCCAAGACAGATATTAAAATTTTAAAAAGCGCAGGAATATAAAGTATTCTGCAATCATTTCAATGTTAAGTTTAAATTTTGAGAACAATAAAGTTTGTAATGCTTCAATGGATTAAATTTTTATTTTATTGTCACCAAAGTTAATAAAACTAATTTATTAAAAAGTGTGCAAAAAGGAGAAGTATAGAAAATATGGAATTTTTACATTAAAAATGGATTTTTGTTAAAAAAAAAATTATTTACAAGAAATATAAAAATACCTTTGCTTAAAAAATAAAAGAAATAAAACAACCTTAAAAGTACAGTGCAGGAACACTGCAGACACGTGTTTTGGCATTACAAGGAATTCCTTTTTCACTGCACAAAATGCGAGTTCCCGGATTTAACGGCATCCGACAAAAGTCGGATTTTTTTGTCGCATGTCTTTACGTTCTTTAGCTCACGTTTTATGCGCTGAAAAAGACGTTCATGGTAACGCAGAAACACGTGTCTGCAGTCTTCCTGCACATTTGTTTTATTTGCTTTAAAAAATTATTTATGTTTGGCAGACTAGAAAGTCTATAATAGATTGGTATAATTTGTTTTAATACCTTTAATTTATTTATTTTTAATTTTAAAAATAATTTTTTTGTAAAATTTTTCACATATAAACAAAATTTTTTAAATAATGCGTAATTAAATTTCAGCAGGAATTTAGTTTCAAAAACTATTATAGGGACAAGGAGGTCTATACTACTATTCCAATAAATTCAAAATTCATCACATGTGTGTCGGTGGTTCTTCTTAAGACATAATTAGTACTCAATAACTCGGTACTCAGCCGAGTACTGAAAAGCCGAGTACTCGGTACTTGGCCAAAGTGCTACTCGGTGCATCTCTAATTCCATTTTTAGCATATATTACCTTGGGTATTGAGGATGCACATAAATGCCTATGTTGGCTATCCAATAAAATTATTATTTGTCTTTATGGCTGGTAAAATGTAATGTATACCCAAACTACCCCATGTTTTTAAATCATTAATTACATGAAAACTATTTACGTTAAACGTTTCACTTAAATGCCAAATTAAAGTAAACATATGCAATGTCTACACATCTAAACTTGAAAATCATAGAGTGGCAGGTTATTTAACAGCACTATTTGGATGTATAGTTGGTTTGCATTGCATTGATATCTCCAAAAAGTTGACTTTATTTTTTTATCAATTTTAAAGAGTTGTCAACATTTTTTCAGCATATATGATGCATGATCAGCATAATGATGTTCAGAACTGTGAATTTTTGTAGGTGTATCAAATGAATAGTTTTCATTTTATTCAATAAAATGTAACTTATACCCAAATTACCCAGAATACCCGAAACAGACCCTATCAAATGTCACTCAAATTCAAAATTCAAGGTTTGATTTTCCTTGAATTCCAAACAGGCCATTTTAATGGCTTGTTTTGTTAGAAAATCAGCAAAACTAAAAGTTCCATTAATGTAAAAAAAAAAGCTAAATGATTATATCGAGCCTTTTAAAAGTAGAATAATCTGCCAAATCAATGTATCAACTCTTTTAATGGGAGGTGATTTTTTTTTTTTTTTTTCGCCAATTTGACCAGCACTCAACTCAATTTGAGTTGTATGCTGAAATGACAACGAAATGAAATATTTAAAATTTACAGGTCTGCGTTAATACGTATACAGAAAAAGAGGTAGAACCAAAAAAAAAAAAAAGTACTTACTTCTACAGTTCATAAAGAAACAAAAGCTATAAAGTTGGGCAAATTGCAAGTTCACTATCGCTTCGATCGAAGCAATTCCCCCCGTCCATCTAAGTCACAAAAATTATTTTGACGCCACAAATTCCAAAAGTATCCTTTTCTTTGCTCAGATCACCCAAAAGAAACAGGTGGAATTTAACAAAGCAAATTCTGAATATAATGAAGCGCAACAAATAATTCAACAACTTTGTTTCGCACAACATACAAGACCGCTCACAATCAACATCCATTAAATCCCCGGTTGCAGTTAATATTAAATAGATTTGAAGAAATGTGGAGAGGAGAAACCAATCGCAGGTTTTTGCAACCTGCATTAGGGCTAAGAACGCTAACCTACTTCAAATGATAATAAAATGAGCACTTCATTTCGGAAAAGTAAAAGAAAAGAAAAAAAATTCAACAGACATAGCAGTTTCTTGCAAATGTGGGTCCATGAACGTAATTTTACTTTCTTTTAGCCTGCGTTCGACGAACCTCACCGGTCGACCGATGGGTAACTGGTTGCTAACCGCAGCGTTCTTGATTGCGTTCGGCAACCCTCACCGGTCTACCGGTAAGTAACCAGTAATTAACCGCGGCGTTCTATGATCAACCGGTTTCCATTCTAAGCAGTTGATTGGTTGATTGGAGCACGTGATCATTGACTGTCACGTGATTAACTAACCGGTCGTGCTCGTCGAACGCACTCTTTGAGAGCTAACGGTTAACTGGTTGCTTTCCGATGTCGTTTTATGAGCCCTACCGGCTGACAAGCATTTTAAAGTTTCACGCGTATAAATAATTGAAATAGTTCAGGTGAAAAAAAATATTGAAAAAAATTGTAACAACTAGCCCCGGTCTCCCCTACTACATTTTTTGTTCAGTTGAAAAGTGATTTTGAATCAAAGTGAAAGCAAGAAAATATTAATGCGATATTTTCAAACGATGTATTTCATTAACGAAAAATACAATTGTACTTTTTAAACATTTACTATTTTTTTCTCAGTATTAAGATACTGATTTCTCAATCATATAAAATATACATAATTTATAAATTAATTGCATTCAACCACTTGAGGCAGTTAAAAGCAAAGGGACGCAAATACCAATATTTAAAAAAAAAAAAAAAAAAATCAGATTATCAGTACAAATTGCAGGTGAACCTCCGCTCTGTGTAGAGGCAAGAGATGGTACTAGCAGCAGTGGTAGGTATACTGCTCAACAGCATGATTTAGAAAAACTTTTCAATGAAAGCCTACCTAGGATGTTATCTTTAAACGCGTTTTATTGAAAATGCCCACTTACATCCAAGGGCTGATACAGAAAATGTTCAAGGAGGGGGCGATTGTTCACTCTTTAGAACTTCAATTTCTAAAAATTTTCGAAGGAGTGCATTGAACCCCTCGTTTACCTATCCCGAATATCATCTAAAATTGAGATTTCGGAACTTCAATTTCGAAAATATTCCTGTAGAAAGTTCGTGCCCCTATCCCCAAAGTAATAAGAGATGTGCTACGATTGCGGTTTAAAAACTTCAATACCGGAAAAATTCCTGGAAAGAGCTCCCTTTCTTCTAACACCATCGAATATCATGTAAAATTACGGTTTTGAAACTTCAGTATTGAAAATATACATGAAGAAATTTCCTGTCTCTCGGCTCGAGGAGGGGACGTTCGCCCCTCCCTTGTATCTAAGGCCCCTATATATACGAGCCGACGCATCAGCTTAAGATTAGCCTTTTTGGATCGGAGCGCGTGTTTGAGTGGTTGCCTTTTCTGGCAAGTTATCGCGTTTGATGATTGTTCACTGCGATCGGTTATTCGCGACACGTGAATTGTTTATTAAATAAAATATTATTTTCGGCAAATTTGGTGAAATCCGAAACTTTGCTGTGGTAACCCTAGCAGTGCAACAATGAAAATCCGATCCAAAATGGCTAAACTTAAGCTGATGCGTCGGCCTATCTATATAGCGGCTCTACTTGTATCCGTCCTTGTTTACATCCCTTTGCTTCTCACTGCTTAATAGGTCTTATCAATGAAAGCCTATCTAGGACCTTATCTTTAACGGGTCCGGGACATTTTGAAATTTTTTTATTAAATACTTTAGAGTTTTGAAAATTTTTGCACTGATGTACCATCTATTTAATAAGCAAAATCATAACATAAATATTAAAAAAAAAAAATTTATTTAAATTCAATTTGTTTTTCTAAAAAAAATGGGGTTGCTTTAAATTGCTATAACTCAACATATTGGTCAATTTTCAATTTTTTAAAAAAATTATGCAAAAATATCTAAGCTTTATTTTTTATTCGGCGATTTTAAAAATATTGATTCAATAAAAAATAAAAAATAATTGAAGAAAAATTTCGGAAAATTCGAAGATACTTTAAAAAAAAAAAAAAAAAAATCATATTTTTTGCAGTAAACTTTTTTTTAAATTCGCCCAATAAAAACTAAAGTAAACTAATTGAAAAGGATATGCTCCAAATTTCATTACTTTATCTTCATCGGTTCCTGACTTATAAGAGTTTGAATGCAAGAAATCGCGAAAAATGGCATCATAGAGAAAAACGCGTTTAAAGTTTTAAAGTTAAATACACATTAGTTAAGTGCATGCAACAAACATAATTATATCTTTCGTTTTAATTAAGATTGAAACAAGATTCAAACGTCTTTTTTAGCAGAAAAAAACCGAGTAATTTTTCAAATGATGAAAAAAAAAAATTGCAAAATTAGACGATTTTTGTGTCCCGGACCCCTTTAAACGCGTTTTTTTTTTTTTTTTTGAAAACTTGAAAATGCCCACTTACATCCCTCTGCTCCTTACTGCTTTATTTATAAAACAAATTTTAAACTTAGAGTTCAACTTATTCCAGTTTAATACAGAAGAACAAAAAATAGTCGTAACATTCGAGAGATAAAAAGATTGTGTCATTCCTCGTTAGGCGCAATCCAAAACCATGCTTGAAACTCCAAGCTCTAATTAAGTTAATCAACATTATAAAAGTTTCAACCTTAGGATGTTACAAAGACTAGAATGTTTCGTACAATGTCAATATTGCAGCAGTAGAAAATGTCTTCTAAAAATAGTAATGAATTCCACCTCTATTGGTTTCTTGTCTGCATGGAATTTCCAGAATACCTTTAAGTTTCTTTTTTCGAGTAAATGGCTTCAAAGAAGTTTGAGAGAAAACGGTCGTTTGACAGAACAGGTTCTCAAGTGTTCGGTTAGAGGGGCCATTCATTAATTACGTAAGGATGATTTTGGCGATTTTTGACCTCCCCTCGCCCCATGTAAAGGTACGTAAGATTTTTCCCCCCCCACCCTATTCTTACGTAAGATTCCATTTCTTTTTTCAAAATAATAAAATAACGAATCTTACGTCACTGGAATCATTATTAAATTCACTATTATTAAATTAAACCTTTTCGTGTAAAGATATATTTACTAAAACGCTGGAGTCTAGACTGAATGTCTTTTTGACGTTTTTTGTATATGATGCGATATAAGAATAAAAAACATGCCAGTGCGATTCTTTTATTATATTTTACACTAATCATTCTTTGTAAAACAAAGAATAATCAGCTCATCTTACTACGTTTTTTACCTTCCAGACGCAAATGAAACATGGTCCCTGCGAAACCCCTAGACCGCACGATTTGATATAAACTATAGACTTGGTAAATATTACGTAAGAATATGTTTGATTCCCCCCCCCAAAAGTAAGGGTATGTAGATTTTTCCAACCCCCCTCCCCCTCGAGACCCTTACGTAATTAATGAATGGCCCCTTAGTACTGATACTGGTAAAAAACATCGTCACGCAAGAATTTGCTTTAGGTCAGAATAGGTTCTAAAGAGTGTTTATAGGTGTATTGCGAAAATTTCCTAAAATTGATAAAGAGACTTCTTTCCAGTATGGAATCTGAAGTGCTTTTCCTGGCTTGTCAGTTTAGAATCTTTCTTTAGACCAAGCTTCACAGGAACAAGAATTTTCGGGAAAACAGATTTTCAAGTACATTTTCAGGTTTACTAGTAGATAAAGCTCCTCGGGAAACTTAATAGAAAAATGGCTTTTCTCCATTATTGGTTCTCAAGGGTACTTTCATGTGTACAAGTTAAGAAACTTCCTTAAAACACACTTTAATTGCAATGGCTTTTCTCCAGTATTGGTTCTCAGGTGTACTTTCAGGTATACAAGTTAAGAAACTTCCTTAAAACACACTTCAATCGCAATGGCTTTTCTCCAGTTTTGGTTCTCAAGTGTACTTTCAGGTATACAAAGTAAGAAACTTCCTTAACACACTTCAATTGCAATGGCTTTCCTCCAGTATGAGTTCTTAAGTGAACTTTCAGGTATACAAGTTAAGAAACTTCCTTAAAACACACTTCAATTGCAATGGCTTTTCTCCAGTATGGGTTCTTAAGTGTACTTTCAGGTTTGCTAGTTGAGAAACTTCCTTAAAACACACTTCAAATGCAATGGCATTTCTCCAGTAAAGGGTTCTTGAGTATACTTTTAGGTTTGCTAGTTGAGAAAATTCCTTTGAACACACTTCAATTGCAATGACGTTTCTCCAGTATTGGTTCTCAAGTGAACTTTCAGGTATACAAGTTAAGAAACTTCCTTAAAACACACTTCAATTGCAATGGCTTTTCTCCAATATGGGTTCTTAAGTGTACTTTCAGGTTTGCTGGAAGTTGAGAAACTTCCTTTGAACAACCTTCACAGAAATGTGGTTTCTCCAGTATCATCATGTGCATCAAATGAATCTCAAAACATGAAGTGCTAGAAAATTGTACAAGAAATACACCGTCAGCTCAGTCATTCCAGCCGAGAACTGCAGCATCGTGCTTATTAGCACTCATCAGCCCGACCAAGGAAGTGACTGAGCTGGAGGTGGAAAACCTATTAAGGAAGCCAAGAGTGCCAAACACACTGGTAGCTAATAAGGCCCTGACCAGACGAGTGACCGAAACAATGGTTCGGTTCAACTTGAAGATAAGAAGGCAAGGCATGGTATTTTCTACTGAAAATACTAGTTGGTTGGTTTATTGGATTTTTATGGCGCAAGAGTCCTTGAGGGCTATACTGCGCCAAAAGATTTTTTATTATTTACTATTTATTTTTCATTTCAGAATAAGTCAAAAAGTAAAAGTAAGCATATTTTGAAATAAAAAGCATAAACGTTCAAGTACTATTATTAAAAAAGGATAGTCTAAAAAACATATAAGGAAAAATTGCTGAAACAATGTCTTGAAAAACAAGGAATGGACGGATTTACAAAATGACGAGAAAAACACCAAAATAAAAAGAAGAATCCAATCTCCTGGAGGAAGGTGTACAAATTGCGACGGGGTGGGTCCCCCAGCAAGTCTTTCACAGATGGATTAAAACCATCAAAATATTTAAAACGTATTTGATTAAAATTTGGGCAGTTGCATAAAATATGCAGCACTGTCTGATTGACGTTACATTTAATACAAGTTGGAGTTGGTTCACGGCATAAGAGGTATTTATGGGTGAACCTAGTATGAATACTAGAAAATTGCTTTGAGTAATGTTTACAGGAAAATATATTCTGACCAGAATGTGTTTTCAGACGTCTCTTTAACTATGGAGCATTGGGAATGCTTTTTGAGCAATGTTCAAAGGAATGCGTTTTCTCTCCAGCATCATGGATTTTCATATGTCTTTTTAAATCTGAAATGTTAGTAAATGCCTTTGAGCAATGCTCACAAGCAAATGGTTTCTCGCCAGTATGAGTTCTCAGATGCGTCTTTAAATACGAAGCGTTGAAAAATGTTTTTAAGCAACGTTCACAGGAATACGGTTTCTCGCCAGTATGCATCCTCAAATGTCTGATCAAATGTGAAGCAGTTGAAAAGGCCTTTGAGCAATGTTCACAGGAATACCGTTTCTCGCCAGCATGGATTCTCAGATGTTTACTTAAATCTGAAGCGTCGGAAAATGCCCTCGAGCAAAGTTCGCAGGAATATGGTTTCTCGCCAGTATGTACTCGAAGATGTTTCTTTAAATTTGAAGCGTCGGAAAATGTCTTAGAGCAGAACTCACAGGAATAAGGTTTCTCGCCAGTATGGACTCTCAGATGTTTCTTTAAATCTGAAGCGTTGGAAAATGCCTTTGAGCAATGGTCACAAGCAAGTGGCTTCTCACCAGTATGGGTTCTAAGATGTATCTTCAAATATGAAGCGCCGGAAAACGCTTTTGAGCAGTGTTTACAGGAATACGGTTTGTCGCCAGTATGGATCCTTAGATGTCTCATTAAATGTGAAGGGTTGAAGAAAGTCTTTGAACAATTTTCACATGAATACGACTTTTCGCCTGAATGGATACTTAGATGTCTTATTAAACGTGAAGAGTTGGAAAATGTCTTGGAGCAATGTTCACAGGAATATGGTCTTTTATCAATATGGGTTCTCAGATGTCTCATTAAATATGAAGCGTAAGAAAATGCCTTCGAGCAATGTTCACAGGAGTACGGTTTCTCGCCAAAATGGTTTTTTATATGTTTATTTAAATCTGAAGCGTCGAAAAATGCCTTCGAACAATGTTCACAGGAATAAGGTTTCTCCCCAAAATGGCTTTTTATATGTTTGTTTAAATCTGAAGCGTCAAGAAATGCCTTTGAACAATGATCACAGGAATACGGTGTCTCGCCGAAATGGGTTTTTAAATGCATGTTTAAGTCTGAAGCGTTAGAAAATGCCTTTGAGCCATGTTCACAGGAATATGGTTTCTCGCCAGTGTGTACTCCTTGATGTTTCTTTAAATCGGAAGCGTTGGAGCATGCTTTTGAGCAATTCTCACAGGAATGCGGTTTCTCGCCAGTATGTACTCTCAGATGTTTCTTTAAATCTGAAGCGTCGGAAAATGCCTTTGAGCAATGTTCACAGGAAATCGGTTTCTCGCCAGTATGTTCTCTCAGATGTTTCTTTAAATCTGAAGCGTCGGAAAATGCGTTTGAGTAATGTTCACAGGAATGCGGTTTCTCGCCAGTATGGATTCTTAGATGTTTCTTTAAGTTTGAAGCAGTTGTAAATGCCTTTAAGCAATGATCACAGGAATACGGCTTCTCGCCAGTATGTACTCGCAGATGTCTGATTAAGTGTGAAGCACTAAAAAATGCCTTCGAGCAATGTTCGCACACATATTTTTTCTGTGAGCCATAATGGATCTCAGAATGCTGAGCCATTGCGAAAGAATATGAAATTGTCCTTTGCTACAGTTCACAACATGATGGATTTTCAAAGATGGACTCTCAAGTGCTCTTTTGATCACCATACGTGTAAATAGATCAGAAAGCACAAGAGGATAACAGTGCTTTTTTGTTTTAAATCAGAACTCTCATATTTGTTGGTATAGAATCTGTTAACCATAAACCTTAACAGTGAATGTTCTGTCAACTTTGAATTGTAAATTAAGTTCTGAAACAGGCTTTGAATACAAAACAAGTCTTTTTACACTAGTACCAATCCTTTAATGGTTATGAGAGAAGGAAGGTTATTAAGAGGAAGGTTTAGTTCATTTATTTTTTTAATGCCCAAGTGTCGGTTACTTTGCTTTGATAGTTGATCTGTGATGAAGGTCTTGTCGTAGAATTGAGACAAACTTAGTTTTTGAGAAGTGAGCTTCATGGGTATGCGTGTATAATGAGATTTTAATCAAAACTCGTCCATACAGAAACTCTTGTCACTTTTTACTGTTTTTGACGTTATCTTTTCAGTTTCGGAAAACGAAGGAGACGGTGTGGTTCTAAGGACTTTTTTTCTTTCCTTTTGTGCTGAGAATTATTCAACTTTAATGTCATTGAATATCGTTCAAAATCTCAGTAAAACTCATATTGCGTGCGTCAGTGCTCAGAAAATTTGACTTTTCAGACGATCGTCGTGCGAATAAGTGGACAGAAATACAGACAATTACACACAAGTGCTTGATTCGTGGTTCTGATGATAACACAAAACATAGTCAAATGTGTTACAGAGATCAAATAAGAAGTTCCCGGTTAGACAACAATACTACATTGAGTTTTCGATCATGATTCACAGCTGATTGGCAAAGTCTTTGTTCATTTAACCATCTTTTGTTGGGAAGGGTTGGCCCTCAGTTTCAAGATTGAAAGAGGAGTTAGTATATTATTTCTTCTGCTTACTTTCGGTTTGGCGAACGAGTGAACCACTAAATCAAAATAAAGTGATACTTGCAAATAAAAAAAAACACCAAATCCTGTTAATAAAGGCGTTGCTGTTTGCTTTTATAACTGATAAACACTTCAGCTGTTGACACTGAAATTTTTTTTTACTCAATGATGATTTTAGGATGAGCAGTCCTTACTTAAGCAAGAACTACTACCCACTACATGAGTTTAAAATATTGATATTTCCTGGAAACATCGCGAAAAGCGATTTCGGACTTGGAGCAGCCTGCATTTAATGCAATTTGCACTCGTCTTCTGCTTGATGTCGCCTCAATTGGTTTCGGAACTTAAAATTCAGGGAAACTTCATTATCGTTGCAGTTCCTCGAACGATCGCTTCGACATGAATCTTCAGACTAAAGCAGAAACAAAGGTCTGTATTGGTATAGGGCGTGTCAGTCCAGCCTTGCATTTGAAGAGTTTCAACAACATGCAATCCTGACTGTAGCTGAAAACAAATAAAAAGAATTAATAATTTGAGTATACTGAGAAAAAAAAAATTTGAATTTTGATCTCTTGAATTCAAATTATGTTTTTCGCAATCACGATTGTGTGTGTGTGTGTGTGTGTGTAGGCATGTGTGTTTATGTGTGTGTGAGGGGGTATGTATGTTTGTGTGTAGGGGGTATGTGTATGTGTGTGTAGGCATGTGTATTTGTGTCTGTGTGCAGGCATGAGTGTGTGGGTAGTTGTGTGTATGAGTGTTTGTGTGTGGGGAATGTGTATGTGTGTGTAGGCATATGTGTTTGTGTCTGTGTGCAGGCATGAGTGTGATGAGTGTATGGGTAGTTGTGTGTAGGCATGAGTGTGGGTAGTTGTGTGTAGGTGTGTGTGTATGTGTAGGTGTCTGTATGTATGTGTAGGTGTCTGTATGTATGCGTGTGTATGTATGTGTTTGTGTGTGTATGTATTTATGTGTGTGCGCGAGTGCGAGTGTGTGTAGTTGTGTATGTATGCGCGTGTGTGTAGCATATGGATGCCGGTCGACGGTGATGCTGCAGAGGGTGCTAGCGGGAAAATAAAATGATAGCACATCAAAACTGTCAGGTGAGAACAATAAGCAATCGTGATTGCTCAAAAAAACTTAACGTACAAGTAGTTAGGTGTTTCACATGTGCCGCTTTAGTCCGG
This sequence comes from Uloborus diversus, assembly GCF_026930045.1. NCBI lineage: Eukaryota > Metazoa > Arthropoda > Arachnida > Araneae > Uloboridae > Uloborus > Uloborus diversus. Next base: position 4,550,857 of record NW_026558098.1, on the reverse strand, counting down.
TTTCAACCATGCTTTTAAGTGTCTTGTCTAAATGTGTTCGGTCGCATTCAAAAGAGGGGGTAGTGCTTTACAAAGACCCAGTCAAAAAAATCTATGTCGGGAGGGGTTTTTCTTTTTTGGTCTAATTAAATATAGTTAACTTTTAGAAATTTAGCACACATATTTATAATTGTATTCCATATAAGTACAACCAAACCTGTTTTTATGCGGTGGATAGGAGCTGCATAAAAAAAATCGCACAAAAAAGAATTGTTCGAAACTTCACGAGCAGCTATAAAAAGTTGTTTTCGCAGCACAGAAAAAAAAAAAAAAAATATGCGGTGGATAGAGCCGCATAAAAAAAGTCTCTCGTAGAAAATAACCCAGAATGTTATATTCAAACGAAATCAAAATAAACCAAGTGATGACAATTTTTCCAACTCCCGAAAAAAAAAAAAATTCGAATAAGGAAATTTTTGCGAGGTCACAGTAACTTCTCATCGGGATGACTCTGTCGTCAATTGAAGACGACAGGGGCATCACTCGCACTCGTTTTATAAATAATTTCCGCTAGTTTTATAAATAATACCACCAAAAAAAAAAAAAGAATTTTGACCTCTTGAATTCAAATTATGTTTTTCGCAATCACGAGTGTGTGTATATGTAGGCATGTGTGTTTATGTGTGTGTGGGGGGTATGTGTGCTTTTGTGGGGGGGGGGGTTGTATGTGTGTGTAGGCATGTGTGTTTGTGTCTGTGTGCGGGTATGTGTGTGGGTAGTTGTGCGTATGAGTGTTTGTGTGTGTGGGGGGGGGGAATGCGTATTTGTGTGTGTAGGCATATGTGTTTGTGTGCAGGCATGAATGTGTGGGTAGTTGTGTGTAGGTGTGTGTGTTTGTGTATGTGTGTAGGCGTATGTATGCGTGTTTGTGTGTGGGGGGTTTGTATGTGTGTGTAGGCATGTGTGATTGTGTCTGTGTGCAGGTATGTGGGTGGGTAGTTGTGTGTATGAGTGTTTGTGTGTGTGTGGGGGGAATGTGTATGTGTGTGTAGGCATATGTGTTTGTGTGCAGGCATGAATGTGTGGGTAGTTGTGTGTAGGTGTGTGTAGGTGTGTGTGTATGTGTAGGTGTCTGTATGTATGCGTGTGTTCGTATTTGTTTGAGTGTGTGTATGTGTTTGTGTGTGTGTAGGCGTATGTATGTGAGTGGGGGGTTTGTATGTGTGTGTAGGCATGTGTGTTTGTGTCTGTGTGCAGGTATGAGTGTGTGGGTAGTTGTGTGTATGAGTGTTTGTGTGTGGTGGGGAATGTGTATGTGCGTGTATGCATGAATGTGTGGGTAGTTGTGTGTGGGTGTGGGTGTATGTGTCTGTATGTATGCGTGTGTGCGTATTTGAGTGTGTGTATGTGTTTGTGTGTGTTTGTGTATGTGTGTGTAGGCATATGTATGTGTGTTTGTGTGTGGGGGTTTGTATGTGTGTGTAGGCATGTGTGTTTGTGTCTGTGTGAAGGTATTAGTATGTGGGTAGTTGTGTGTATGAGTGTTTGTGTGTGTGGGGGGAATGTGTATGTGTGTGTGTGTAGGCATATGCGTTTGTGCGCAGGCATGAATGTGTGGGTAGTTGTGTGCAGGTGTGTGTGTGCGTGTGTAGATGTCTGTATGTATGCGTGTGTGCGTATTTGTTTGATTGTGTGTGTGTGTTTGTGTATGTGTGTAGGCGTATGTATGTGTGCGTTTGTGTGTGTGTCTGTGTGTGTACGTGCGTGTATGTGTAGGATATGGACGCAACCTGGAGACTTTAGAGGGTGTTGTTGGGAAAATAAAATCAGGAATTCAAAACAGTCAAATGAAAGCAATAAGCAATTGTGATTGCTCAAAAAAAAAAAAAAGATTTCACAAAAACAGTGTACATTATTTTTTTATAAATATGACTTGGAAATATCTTTCTAACCGTTCACCTAACAACGCCGTTTAATATCTATTGAACAAAGATAGAAAACATACGCTATAAACTAAATGTTGTGAGTTTTTATACATTTTATCCTTACCAAGTTTTTTAGCATGAAATAAATATCACTTTTAAGTAAAGTAAACCAGTAAAAGAAAGTTTTTGCATTTTATTAATAAATTTGTTTTACAAAGATGAATATTTAAAAATGACTCTCAGAATATGAATCTAGTAGTATTTAAAATAGAAACCTTCATGCTTTTTAAATTCCAAAAAAAATAGCTATATAAAACTATGCACAGTATTCTATGCATGCTCCAAGAAGGGCAAGAGTGGGTAGTTAGACCAGAAAATTCAATATAATTTTTACTTCCTTTTACAAAAAAGGAAGTATTGTGTTTGCGAAAAAAAATTTCACTCAAAAATGGACCTTAATTTCCATTTTGCTCACTCCCGAATGAATTTTGAGTTATTTTTCGACACGACCACACATGCATACACACGTAAGAACGTACAGATGCCCGAAATATCCATTTTGAAGATTCCCGAGTTAGTTACAACGAGTTTTCTCGTGACGTCTGTATGTACATCTGTATGTCGCATAACTCAAGAACGGTATATCTTATAAAGTAGAAATTTGGTACACAGACTCTTAGTGGGGTATAGTTGTGCACCTTTTCCTTGGCTTGCATTAGGGTGTTTCTAAAGGGGTCTTTTGCACCTTTTTGGGGGGAAATCATTGCTAATTTCGACGCAAACTCAAGTGGTGGTATAATTTGGCGAACACTTCGCGATATATCGCCAGTTTTTTTCAGTCGTCAAGTTTTATCGCCAACTTGACGACAAATTTGGCGATTTTTTTTTTTAAAAATCTGGTTTCTATTTGGCCATTGTTGGTGAAATAACTCAAGAACGGAATGTCCTAGAAAGTTGAAATTTGGTACGTTGACTCCTAGTAGGACCTAGTTGTGCACCTTCTCTTTTGGTTGCATTTGGATGTTCCTAAGGGGGTCTTTCGTCCCTTTTTGGGGGGAAATCATAGTTAATTTCGATGTAAACGCATTTGGTGTTATAATTTGCCGGACACTTGGCGATATATCGCCAGTCTTTTTTAGTCGCCAAGTTTTATCGCCAACTTGGCGACAAATTTGGCGATTTTTTTTTCTCTGGTTTAAATTTGTCCACTGTTGGCGATATTTAGAGAGTTAACTATTAAAGCCCATTAAAATTGCCAATAATGGGGAAATGACGTTAAATTGGAGTAAAAGGAAGTCATGTGATGCACACATAGGCTCGTTTTATTCTTAAACAACACAGAAATCAAATTCTTCCAAAGGGCACAATGCGCGTCACTGGTAATAGGTGCTGTAAAAGTGGATCTTGAAAAAACTACGAATTCACATCACCATCATAATTGGCTCGACAGCCCGTCGTGGGCCTTGGCCTTCTTTAGGAGATCCTCTCCTTCTTTGCTCTACGAATTTACACAACCGAAAAAAAAAAAAAAAAAAAACTCTAATTTGAATTCCGAATGAATTTGAATTATGTTTTTCGCAATCACGAGTTGCGACAAGACTCTACTGGTTAGTGTTATTATTTCTAGAAATGGCTCCCCCGCCCAAGCATGTCCCTCCTCCTGGGTGGTTACGTGTATATAGTTGTGTGTGTGCAGGCTTACGTGTGTGCACGTAGGCGTGTGTATGTGTGTAAAGGCGTGCGCGCGTAGGCGAGTGTGTATGCGCTTGCGTGTGTAGGACATGGACGCCCAGCAAAAGTGGATTCCGGGGGACAGTGGTCAGGACCAGCCGCGCCGCCACCAGTGGACGGTGGTGCTGCAGCCCTGGTCCAAGCTGAAAAAGGAACCGGAACGTCAAGGACGGTCAAGTGAGAACAATAAGCAATCGTGATTGCTCAAAAAATTTGAACTTTGACATCTAGAATTCAAATTATTTTTTTGCAATCACGAGTGTGTGTGTCTGTGTATATATGTAGGCGTATTTGTGTGTGGGGGGTATGTTTGTTTGTGTGGGGGGATGTGTATGTGTGTATGTGTTTGTGTGTATGCGTGTGTGTATGTGTTTGTGTGTGTAGGTGTATGTGTGTGAAGGTGTATGTGTGTGTAGGTGTATGTGTGTGTAGGTGTAAGTGTAGGCAAGTAAGTGACGCAACCTGGAGACGGTTTTCCCCAGAGAAGCAGCATCCTGAGGCGGCCGGTCGACGGTGGTGCTGCAGAGGGAGGCGGGGGGGGGGGGGGGGGAAATAAAATCATAGGAATTCAAAACTGTCAAGTGAGAACAATAAGCAATCGTGATTGCTCAAAATAATAATAATAATAATCTGGATTTTGACGTCTTCAATTCAAGTTATGTTTTTCGCAATCACAAGTGTGTGTGTATGTAGGCGTGTATTTGCGACCACGAGTGAGTGTGTGGGTATGTGTGTATAGGTATGTGTGTTTGCGTCTGTGTGCATGCATGTGTGTGTATGCGTGTGCGTTTGTGTGCATGCATGAGTGTGTGTGTATGCATACGTGTGCGTTTGTCTGTGTACAGGCATAATTGTGTGGGTATATGTGTGTGTGTGTATGCGTGTGTGTGTGTAGGATATAGACACAACCGGGAGACGGTTTTTGCTAAAGGAGCAGCCGGGAGGGTCGACGGTGATGCTGCAGAGGAAGGCAGCCTGAAAGAAAGGATCACTGGGGACAAGTATAGAGACAGTTTAGCTGATCAGCTCCATACAACGATGAAAACTTTGTTTCCCGAAAGAAATGGAATTTTCCAATAAGATAATGCAGCTGTCCATGCAGCATAACTTGTCCAATTATGGTGTGATGAACACGAGGCTGCAGTTGACCATGTGCCTTGGGCAGCACTGTCACCTGACCTGAATATAATCGAACCGTTTTGGTCTATTTTAGAGCAATCGATATGGTATCGATATTCTCCACCTCAAGAGAATTTCATGCAATTTCATTTACTACTAGCTGCGTCGCCCGGCTTTGCACGGTCCACCTCGAAAATAAAAGTTATGTCAAGTGACCCGAGTTCAACACTCAGGCTTGAACCAAAAAAAAAAAGTCAGTGAAATTTTGCGGCAGAGATTGCGGAAAAAACCATAAAAAGGAAACATTTTAAATCCCCTGATTACAGGAGAAGCCTCAAAACAAAAACAAGAATTTTACCTGTTCATATTCGAGAAAAAAAATGGCAACAGATCTTTTATCTTAATGATTTTCTTCACGCTATACATTTTAATAAAAGCGTTGTTGCTGAAAGTTGAGATGAAGCACTGAATAATAATTTGAATGGAGGAAAGCCTTCGAAAAATATGGATTTTATTTTGAAATCTAAGAGTCATAATTAATAATTTTTAATTGATATCTCCGCTCATTATTATCGGAGGATTATGTTAAACAGCCAAACATGAAGACGGGAAGATGACGAATCCATCGATACCTGGTTCGATGGTCAGTTCACTGTGGTTCGGGAGAAGAAGCTTGGACATAGATAGATAGATAGATACTCAGATTTTATATGTATAAGATTTAACATAAATACATTTGGGGGGGGGGGGGAGTTGTTTCACGAAAATCTAAAACTTGAAAATTTAACAATTTTTGAGACAATTTTGAAAATTTTGAAATCAATCTATGACTTTTAACGTATTGTAATAAATGCAACTAAATTTTTTATACTGGGCCCATGAAGAGATCAGCAGCAGCTAAATATTTTCAGCAAAAGTAGCAAAAACCTTCGACCTTCCTATCGTCGAAATAAGACCTTCGTGGTTTCATGAATAGTTTTGAAACCATTTGAATATAATCATTCAAATACGTTAAATATTATACATTCATTTAAAAAATTTCAAAGTATTAAAAAAAATTGAATTTAACATCTTGTGAAAATTTCTTTTTTTTTTGCATCAAACTTAAAATGTCTTTAAAACAAGCTGTTTTACAACTCTGTGTTTCTCGTAAAACTTGAGAAGTTGAAAACTATGATGAACATACTTTCATAATTTACATATTTATTAATAAAAGTGTGTGTGTGTGTGTGTGTGTGTAAGTGTTACAAAACTTCTTTGGTTCTGAATCGTTTCGCAACTGTTTTATGAAAATGTAATTTCTCTTCATATGATGTGGAAAAATTATTATTTTAATAATACTATGGCTTTCTAGACCAGTCACGTGTACTCGAAAACCAAAAGGGAACTAATCATAATTTATTCATATTAAACTCACATAAAAATAAAGTAAATATTGTAAAACATATGTACATAATATATTAGCCAGATACAATGTGAAGCAATAGATATAGCTACGAGAAAGAAAAGTTATACGATAAACAATTTATTTACTGGCACAAAAGCAAATTATATTAGAAATTAGCATATATAAAACTACTCACAATACGTATTTGTTATTAACTGAAACGGTAATAATTTCTTTACGAACAGCTGTTTAAATTGCATTAAATATCATTAAGAATATGAAAAATTGCGGAATTCGCTTTTTAATTAACAAAATGATTTACCATGGGAATTGTTTTAAAAAAATTCAAATTAAATTAAAACATTGTCGTAAAACATGCATTTTTTGCTTAAAGATGGCGCCACCTATTATTATTTCGAGGCATATTTTCTCAAAGGCAGCTTTCATTTGTTTTGCAAAGGATGAAATTGATTGGAAATAAGAATGTTGTTTTTGTCAACAACATTCAATATAAGATCTCATATGCAAATGCTTATTCGTATTTAGCAGATTACAAACAAGAAACACACTACGAAAGACGACTTGCAACATCACAGGCGTCACAGCTTTGAAGCTTTGATTGACACTCGAATAAGCCAATGAGAGGGCCTGAAATTTTCCTACGTCCGAACAGAAGTAAAGGTAGCTTATATGCTCCCCAGTATGGTTTCTCAAGTGTACTTTCAGGTTTGATAAGTCAGAAAATTCCTCAGAACACACTTTACAGGCAACTGGCTTTTAGACAGTATGGGTTCTCAAGTGTTTTTTCAGGCTATCACAATTTGAATATTCCCGAGAGCAAACTTCGCACGAAAATGATTTTTCGTCAGCATGGGTTCCAAAGTGGTTTTTCAGGTATGAAAGTCGAGAAAATTCTTTTGAGCAAACTTCACAGGAGAATGTCTTTTCCCCGGTATGGATTAGTAAATGTGTTTTAAACTCGACATTTGAGAAAAATCTTTTGAGCAAACTTCGCAGGAAAATCGCTCTTCCCCGGTATGGGTTCTCAAGTGTGTTTTGAGATTCGTCATTTGAGAAAATTCTTTTGAGCAAACTTCACAGGAGAATGTCTTTTCCCCGGTATGGGTTCGCAAATGTGTTTTGAGATTCGTCATTTGAGAAAAGTCTTTTGAGCAAACTTCGCAGGAAAATCGCTTTTCACCGGAATGGGTTCTCAAGTGTCCTTTCAGGTTTGATAAGTCAGAAAAATCCTCAGAACACACTTTACAGGCAACTGGTTTTTAGACAGTATGGGTTCTCAAGTGTTTTTTCAGGCTATCACAACGAGAAAATTCCCTAGAGCAAACTTGGCACGAAAATGACTTTTTGACAGAATGGGTTCCAAAGTGGTCTTTCAGTTGTGTTAGTCGAGAAAATTTTTTATAGCACACTTCCCAGGAAAATGGCTTTGCCCCAGTATGGGTTCTCAAGTGTGTTTTGAGATGCGTCATTTGAGAAAATTCTTTGGAGCAAACTTCACAGGAAAATCGCTTTTTCCCGGTATGGGTTCGCAAATGTACTTTGAGACTCGACATTTGAGAAAAATGTTTTGAGCAAATTTCGCAGGAAAATCGCTTTTCACTGGAATGGGTTCTCAAGTGTACTTTCAGGTTTGATCAGTCAGAAAATTCCTCAGAACACACTTTACAGGCAACTGGTTTTTAGACAGTATGGGTTCTCAAGTGTTTTTTCAGGCTATCACAACGAGAAAATTCCCTAGAGCAAACTTGGCACGAAAATGACTTTTTGACAGAATGGGTTCCAAAGTGGTCTTTCAGTTGTGTTAGTCGAGAAAATTTTTTATAGCACACTTCCCAGGAAAATGGCTTTGCCCCGGTATGGGTTCGCAAATGTATTTTGAGATGCGTCATTTGAGAAAATTCTTTGGAGCAAACTTCACAGGAAAATCGCTTTTTCCCGGTATGGGTTCGCAAATGTACTTTGAGACTCGACATTTGAGAAAAATGATTTGAGCAAATTTCGCAGGAAAATCGCTTTTCACTGGAATGGGTTCTCAAGTGTACTTTCAGGTTTGATCAGTCAGAAAATTCCTCAGAACACACTTTACAGGCAACTGGTTTTTAGACAGTATGGGTTCTCAAGTGTTTTTTCAGGCTATCACAACGAGAAAATTCCCTAGAGCAAACTTGGCACGAAAATGACTTTTTGACAGAATGGGTTCCAAAGTGGTCTTTCAGGTGTGAAAGTCGAGAAAATTTTTTAGAACACACTTCACAGGAAAATGGCTTTTCCCCGGTATGGGTTCGCAAATGTATTTTGAGATTCGTCATTTGAGTAAAGTCTTTTGAGCAAACTTCGCAGGAAAATCGCTTTTCCCCGGTATGGGTTCGCAAATGTACTTTGAGATTCGACATTTGAGAAAAATCTTTTGAGCAAACTTCGCAGGAAAATGGCTTTTCCCCAGTATGGGTTCTCAAGTGTGTTTTGAGATGCGTCATTTGAGAATAGTCTTTTGAGCAAACTTCACAGGGAAATCGCTTTTTACATGGCTTTTCGACAGTATGCGTTCTCAAGTGTCGTTTCAGGCTATCAGAACGAGAAAATTCCCTAGAACAAACTTCACAGGAAAATGACTTTTCGCCGACAGAGAAAGGGTTTTCGTCAGCGTGAGTTCTCATATGCCTCCTTAAAGCGGAAGCGGATGCAAACGCTTTCGAACAATGTTCACATAAATTTTTAGATCCATGATGGATCTCGGATTGATATGCCATGGCGGAACGGTATGAATAACTCTCACAAAACAACTCACTAAATGATGGGTTTCCGCACTGAAAGAAATCACGAAATCATAAATGGCTTTTAAATAAAATCTCATATATTTGTCCTGCAGTAAACTTTAAAACAGGCTTCAAAGAATTTAAAAAAAGAATAAATTCTTCACACTAAAATGCATTGCTAGATTTTATGTCACACAAGTTCATTTTGTCAACCAAAAGTCTTAAAATCTTTTTATCTCAGTTTGCCTGCGTGCCGTTTGCTTTGGCAGTCAAATTTTTATGAAGACCTCGTCCAAATTTGACACGACCTCAATCTCGTAAGGCATTTCATAAGTATTTGCATTATCGGTTCCTTATAACACCTCCAGTATACACAATTCTTATGGTCTCTATATTCATCGTAATCATAAATTTGAAGCACAAGAAAAAATTTTCCACCTTCACAGATACACGATTTTTTTCTATACGGTTAATATTATTCCTCCTTTGGCAGTTGCAAAGTACGGAAAGATTTCAGAAGGTTGGAAGTAAATGTACGAATTATTTTGTATCTTACGAATCTCCATACAAAACTTTTGTTTAAACATGACACAAATATTTATTTGGCCAGTCTGGATCATCACAAGTATTGTGCTTGACACAAAAAACTATTACAACAAAACAGCCAAAAAATTGTACACAGCCTGTACATTGCCTCCAATGGCACGACCCAAGAGAAAAATACTTTTTTAGAGAAATCACGCGGACAAGAGAACTTACTTAGATAAATTATGTCAGCCTGGTACCAGTTGTCGAAAGGGGAGAAAATATTTCATCAGAATTCGCAAGGAAGAGAAACGAAAAAATTTCTTCTGAATTCATTCATTATCATTGATTTGTTGTTAGTTAATGGATTTCTGGTTATAAAAATTCAGCAAATTTTTGAGAAATACACAGCACAGCATTTCACTTCGTTTCACTCATTTGCCGAATGAACATATTGAACCAATTTCCAGCGTTCGTCGGACTCTGATCTTCCAGTGAACTCGAGTTGACATTTCAATTCTAAAACAAGATCTCCCGACTTAAAATTGTTAAAATCTTTCTCAGATCTTCGACGACTGTTTGTATGCCAGAGTCCACGGTCTGAAATGAAGTGAGATAAACATGTGATAGGTAAAAGTAAAAGTAATCAATAAGTTAAAAAAAAAAAACAATATTTGAGAATTATCAAGTAGATAATAAATCAAACACGGAAAAAGTATGAAGCAGAGCAAATAGAGCAGCGACGTATGGAATGAGGGTGAAGCAAGGACGGATTCAGGAGAGGATCAAAGGGCCAGCTGACCCCCCGTGACAAGATTTATGTTATGACTAGCTGCGCTGCCAGGCTTTGCTCGGTCTACCTTGAAAAAAACCGTTGCGTCAAGTGAAGATCTTCAATAACCAGGAATAAATGAAAGAAAAAAAAAACACCATGGAAAATTTTCTCGCCAAACAATGACGACAGATACTAAAATACTTTTAAGAAATTAAAATAAAATGAGAAAGATAGATTTAAAAGGCGTAACCATGGAAACACAAAATAAAATAAGTTTAAGAATTGAAAATGAGAAAGATGGAAATAAACAATGGATTCAAAAAGCGTTACCGTGGAAACGCAAAATAAAATGGTTAAAAACTTGAATAGAGAACAGATTTTCGAACTTCATTTAATTCGCTTGTAACTTTTTTTCTAATGGAGATAGAGGGTTAATTTTGCTACCTTAGGTCGAGTTAGATCTGGAGTAAAAAATGCAGCTCTTTCCAATGGAGTCAAAACGAAAACTGTGGGACAATTCCTTCACTTTTTATTGATGGATTTAATGAAGAAAGTAGTGCCTAAATTTCAGTTAAGCCTAAAAAAATTCGAGCTAAAAACGTAAAAAATCCCGCTGAAATTAAGTTAGAGCATTGGAACAAATTGCGTAGAACGCGGAAAATTCTTCCCTTTCCAACGATATGCAATATTGCGAGTAATTGTTCACCCCCATATTCGGGAATTTATGTGAAAATTGGGCCTAAATTGGAATAAAAAAAGAACAATTCATCGAATTGTTTTCGAACTGGTCTGCAAACCTTCTCAGGACTTAAAGGAACAAACTGTGAAAATTGCAGCAAAATCGGCTGGGTAGTTCTCGCGTTTTGCGAATTCAAACACACAGACGCTTTTGGGAGACTTCATTTTATACTATGTAGAGATTATTTTTGAACTTCAAATTTTTAAATCCGAAAATATAGTACCTGGAATCAATGTTAATATATATATATATATTTTTTTTTTTTTTTTTTGCTTGCTTCTGTTCGGTATTTCTTCTTAGCGCGTCATAATTCAAAGAACTGACTGGGTTCGTTTACTGGGCCATTGCTATTTTTAATTTTTTGCTAATTTTCAAAAGAAGAATCATTTCTAATGAGCTTAAAGTTTTTTCAAAGCACTCTTCCAACTCAAACCACATGTTGTCTGAGCTTTTTTCAACTATTTAATAGCTGTAATCTTATGTATTCAGAGCTTAGGGTAACGTGATTAACCTGTCTACCTAAAGAAATATGAGTTTTGATGAAAATGTAAAGGAATATAATCTATAGCGCAAGCTGCGGCATTGCAAAATGTAGCGGGAAAATATTGACAAGGTTTCGATCGCATTTGGGGGGGGGGATGGGCACCCCTGCTTAACTGATACTTTTAAGGGGTTACAGTACCTGAAAAATGACCAAACAATAAAAAAAAAACTATTTCTTATTTCAAAACTAAACACTAGTCTAAACACAGGGGGAAAGTTTCATTGCTTTAGTTTAAATATTTAAAAAGTTACTAGAGGACCCGACAGACGTTGTTTTGTTCAAAATTTGTAAGTTTGAAAGTTAAAAAACTTCAATAAACTATCAAATGTTTGAACCGTTTTGTTGAAAAAAAAAATAAGTAAAAAGAAAATGTTTTAAGCTGCTTGATGTCAGAATGCGTACATTTATTACAACTTGATTTATCTAATCCCCACTGGGCAGTTGTTTTATTAACTATTTTTTCTCCCGTGCTTGATGGTGTGGCATCTTCAGTCCTGTGCCCTTTTTGATGCCGCGCGTCCATTGTGCGACGGGGATGCCCGACCGTACTCTGTGGAACTGACGGACAGCTATTCTTCTTCTACGCCTTTGTGCCTTTGTTGGAATACCGCTTCTAAATAAAGGACTAGACTGTCTGGCACCACTTCGGACAGTTTTAAAACCAGGTGTGACGAGTTTGCCTGACAGCCCTGGACGGTGTCCGACTTTGTCGTTGCCGAAAAACCGCAGACGGGGAGGTGTGCTCCATGTTAATGAGGCGCCGGTCGACCAACGAATCCGGGCCCTGGTTTCTTCTACAAAAACAACGTAGCAGTGTTCGTCACCAAGTTTCCACCAATGGGATATTTTAAGGGGGCTTAGTGGACAAGCCCCGTTTCTTCGAAAAAGACCTCGATCCACACTTTTGAAAAGCAGATTGCTCTAGGACTTGAGAGAAACAGGTGCCCTTAGGCATTTCTCCGGTTTCGTTGGAAACCGTGATTTTTTTTTCGTGACCACCACTGAGGCAACTGTGTTTGCCTGAATTTGTAACCCCATCAATGTAACGATTTTTATTTTTTTTTTTGTAAATAAATTTTTTTTTCGTTAATTTTAAAAAGGGGTTTAGTCCTTCCTTGTTCGTGGTGTGTTTTGATTTAATGAAAAGATTGGAATTGTTAATCTTTACATCTGTGACTCACGACGTCACAATGGTTTGTTTCTTCAGCCATACTCAAAGGATAAAAACCGTCCTCAGATATTAAGTGTAAAAAACTAACTACCCATTTAGAACCAACAGAAAATCCCGCTGCAACATCCCCCATATGAAAAAGAATAAAACAATCGAAAGGATATCGTTTAAAAAAATGATAAAGGTAAAAACAGTTCTTTGAATAAGCGAAAATCACCCCCCCTCCCCCTCCTCCGATGTAAAATAAATACATTCTTCAATCAAAGTGACGAAACACTCTTTAAAAACGAAAAACAATTCTTTGCAATTCGAAATATTTCGCCAAATAAACAAAAAATACAATAAATTACATTAACAGTAGCTTCAAAATGTAAACAAATGATCACCCAACTCTATTGTTTAAAGCCAAAGTCGCCAAGTCACCACGTTACTGTAATCCAGCGGATCAGTGAGCGAAGCTAACTCCGACCGATTAGCCGTCTGATCTTTTGCAGGAAAACTTTTAAAACTTCAAATATTGCCTAATTTGTTCTTTCCACCAAAATTAAAGATCTTCCACTGCACTGATCTTTTGTGTACAGAACTAAGCTGTTGTAATTTACCTGAACGAAAATAAAATTTGTTTCGTCTTTAAATTCCATCATCTTTTCCTTTAAGGATTATCAAACTAATCAGTTTATTATTAAAGTATTCTTGACATTGGTGCCAAAACTGAGATGGATTTGAGCCGAGAAACAAATGTTGCTGGGCACGATACTTTCTGATCATTTGGTCAGGAAAACCTAAAGCACCGACCCGGTCACATGGTTCAACTACGGCGACAGAGCACACGTTTTGCGTGAACTTTACTTTACCAGTACTTTACTTTAAAATATATCTCGGGACCTAAAATCGTTGCTTTCAAGAAATGAAGGCTTCACACACACACACACACACACACTTTCTCTACGTTTTATCTATTCTCAATTGACATATCACAGTAGGAAATTTCATTACAAAAAGCAGAACTGGCTTTCTTATTGTCCTTTGGCAACCGGTTAAATATTTATTTCAGTTCTCGCTCAACAATAGATTAAAATAAATATTAATCATTTGGGAGATATAGCCAACCAATGTTTAAATTAATTAATTAATTAACAAAAACGTTTCCGATTCGATCCATCGCGCTTCAAAACCATGCTTGCCACACTTCAATTACACACAAAAAATTTGATCAAAATCGGTCCAGCCATTTAAAAGCCTTATGGTGACAAACGTCCGCACAGAAGATTTTTATATATTAAGATGAATGATTTTAGGTAGTGCTCGCTATGTGTTCTTATGCAAAAAGAAAACTTTAAATTGATTTTTCTCGATGATCGGTTTTTTTTTTTTTTGTGTTTTCGTGTCATAACCTACACACATATACATATACACACCTACACACACAGTAGTATGTGTGTAAGTGTTTTTGTGTCATAAGAATCCCTAAGGATTTTTTTCTATGAAAGATACAGCTTTAAAGTAATACTTTTTGCAATTAAGATAATATATTTAACAAAACTGTGCATTGGATAAGCATTTTATAAATTATTCAAATGTTTAGAGCATGTTATACCTTTAAAAACCAAATTTTTTTGAAAAAAAATACGATTTTCTCCGTAATTGATCACAGAAAATTTTCTAGTAAACACAAAAGCAAATGAATGCACAGATTTTTAGAGTTGATGATTGTGATCGTTTAGCAAAAAGATTTTTTTTATATTAGTTTAAAAACAAAAAAAAAGTCATAGGGATTTTAAAAAAATTGAAATTTTCCTAAATGTTTTGAATTTTTAAAAAAAGTAAGGAATATTTTAAAATTTTTTAAAAAAATTATTGATAACAAACTAAGTAATCATGTTATGGTTTGAACAAAAAATAGAATTTACTTAAATTAAAAAAAAAATATGCTTGAAAGGTATTGTGACCCCTTAAGTAGGAGGCGTAACGCTGACCATTACAACCTGACCCCCCCTTACAAAAATTTCTGGATCCGCTCCTGGGGTGAAGGGAGCACTGGGGTCTAAATTGATGTGGCATAACTTCACGGGGGTCACAGTTTCTTGTATCTTTGTATGTAAGGCGATACGGGGGTTTCAATTTTTTTTAAAGTAATTTTCAATGAATTTCTTTGAAATTTTCAGCATATTTACATGATGCTAACACTAACTCAAATATAAAATTTCATTGAATTATTTTGAAATTTAATTTTTTTTTAAATTTAAATTTAGATTTTATAACGCTTTTGTTATATTACTCCTTGCAAACGAAAATTCATCAAATTTATAAAATACTAGCAAAATATGATACGTAAAACAACCGAAATTAGGACGTTGGAATTACTTTTTCAAAATTTTGTCCTAAAGATAAATAATGAGGAGAAAAGCCGAAAACTAGACGTTTTCGATAAAATAAGTTCATATTTCAATAAAATATAGCAAATATACTCCACAAAACTAATCAAACAGAAAAATCTTTCACAACAAAATATTAACAAACCACTTAAAAACTTGGCATAAAATTTTCAGCAAATTGAAATGATAATTCGTTTGCAAGGAGCAGTTTGAATTTTGTAATTATGTCTATTTTCTGTTTTATTGCCAATTTCATTATTGAACAAACAAATTAGTTTTAAATACAAATTCACCACAAATAAGGTCTTATGATTCATTTAAAATGGTATTAGTATTAAAAATTTAAATATTATATGCTTTTTTTTTACTCATGCATTTTATATGCATTTTTATATGCATTTTTTAATAAAAAAAGGGGGCGTGGCTCCTACAAAAAGTGTCATAACTTCGCCAGTTTTCCACCGATTCAGCTCTTTTTCTTTTTAAACGGTTCAGCTAAAGGTCTAATTTTTAGAAATATAATGAATGAAAAAACGTTTGTTTGACCAATTTTTACTCATCTGAAAGCCCCTTATCGCCTTATTGCACAAGCTCTTTTACCCAATGAGCAGAAAAATCCACAAATTTATTTCCCCACAGTCCCAGAGAATAGGAATGGCGAATTATTTAGTATAATGAATGGTACTTCAGATCTGAAATTGAAACAGGGTTCGTACTCAATTTCAGAAATAAAATAAAGGAGTTTTGGAGGAGTTTTGAAGGAGTAAAATAAGATTTTGGATTAGTACTATAAGCTGTCATTATATATATATACCTACCCCTCTATCATAAAGTGTCACATTTTTACTAACTCCTCCTTTTGTCACTTGTCATATTTTTTATGAACATATTGTTGCAATAACTAAATAACTGTGTTGTCGCTTTTTGTCACTCTCTTTCTTTTCCTTGTCACAATTTCACGAACCCGTCTCCTCCTCAAGACATGACATCACTTGTGGAAGACCCTTTTTACAATAACATAACTGCGATTTACTAAACAATTGTGTTTTTAATACAATCACTAAATATAGTACAGATATTGTCGGACTGGTCGGACAGTATACTGTCCGACCACGGATTGTATGGAAAGACAAACATCCGTTTTACAGCCGGAAATGGACGAGCCTGTTATTTTTTTAGCGATGTCAGCTTTCGCAGAAGCAGAGTCTCACATAGACTAATAATAAGAGTAGACCGAGCTATGGCAACCCTTTTGCTGCTCATAAACCAAACCATGTGACTGGTGGATATCCTAGCGACAGCGGGCGTTGATCGTAGCAGACGATCAACGCGAGCAAGAAATAAAATAAATAGAATTGATGGAACACGGAAGAATGATCTTTTATGGAGTCGGATTTGTAAATTTGTTATTCTAGGTTGTAAATATTTTGGTAATATAGTGAGATTTTCGTTTAGATAGTATTGTGCATTTTCTTTAGTCAATTTCAATAACTCTCTAAGCAATAAAAGATGCAAGCGACCAAGAAGAATCAGCAAACGGTAAGATTTTTACCTACAGTTTCAATTTAAGATACCGATGAGTACATTTTTACGTTAACGCAAAACGTTTACGCCATTTCGTTCACGCCAACGCTGACAGCTCCAAAGGAAATAAAAGTTACCGAAAACTGATCAAAAACTATTACTAATGTCAAAATAATGCATAATTAAAAGAAAAACAGTTCAATCCCTGCAAATGGAAGTTTTTTTTTAATGAAAACACATTGTCGTAAAATACATGTCGAGTGCCAAACTGTAGATAATGCTGCCATCTAGCAACCATGCTGCCAAAGTCTTCGCCAAACCCTTCCACTAGTCACATGATACATCTATGAACCAATTTTCTTCATCAGCAAGAATGAGAAAGCTCGGTCTACTCTTATTATTAGTCTATGGAGTCTCATTCAAATGAGCGGAATACGCGCATCAAATTTTTACTTTTCCCCCTCATTCACATAGATTCGTCTTATCTGGATGTTTGAAAATTCCATGCAATCCGTGGTTGGACAGTACTTATGTATTTTTTAAATATTTAAGTAACAACTAGACAACCTGACTTTTGCAGCTGAGAGTGCTGTGGAAAAACAATAATCACAAAATTTGAAAAAAATAGCCAAGCAACATTCAGGCATGTTTTACTTCACTTATGAAATGCCTTAGTCTTCTAATAAAATTTTCATCTTCAACTTTTATGACTTAATTACGATCAATTCACTGTTAAAAATTTTCCGGAAAATTTACGGTAATTGTTACTGGCATCCATGTTGCCAGTAACTATTACCGTAAAAATCAAATGTTACTGTAAAATTTTACGGTTTCCTCGGTAGGCCACAGCAACCAGTTGGCGCTAGGATCGCTTATTTCTCCGGTATAAATTACCGTAAAAATCAGCGATGCGTCGGCGATGCAATTTTACAGTAACAATTACCAGAAAATCTTCCTGAATTTTTAACAGTGTGTAAATCACATCTTTACGGAAAAAATAAATGCACGAAATTACTACATTGAAATTGCCCTTGTGACGAAATTAGTTGTCGATCAAAGTATTTTAAGTTACTCTCATAGAAGAAGATTTTGTAGTTTTGAACTAAAAAAGAAGGAGTTAAAACCAAAATGAAGGAGTTTGAAGGTCCCTTAAAAAAAATTTCCCAAATGAAGGAGTATTGGAGGAATTTTGAAGGAGCGTACGAACTCTGTTGAAATAATGTGTTAAAGATCTTTAATAAAAGTATTTACGTAGTTGTCAATGCAAAATGAAGTTTGCTCGGTACAGTCTCAGTCCTCGGTGGGCATTGCTTAAGACTTAAAAAAAAAAAAAAATAATTTGAATTTTGTCATTTTGAATTCAAATTATGTTTTTCGCAATCACGAGTGTGTGCGTGTATGTAGGCGTGTGTGTTTGTGGGAGGGGGGGAGGTATGTGTGTTTGTGTGTGCATGCATGAGTGTTGGTAGTTGTGTGTATGAGTGTTTGTGTGCGTTGGGGCGGGGTATGTGTATGTGTGTAGGCATATGTGTTTGTGTCTGTGTGCAGGCATGAATGTGTGGGTAGTTGTGTGTGTGTGTGTATGTGTTTGTGTATGTAAGTGTATGTTTGTGTATGTGTGTAGGTGTATGTGTGTGTATGTGCTTGTGTGGGTGTATGTGCTTGTGTGTGTCCATGTATGCTCGTGTGTGTAGGACATGGATGCAACTTGGAGACAGTTTTCGCTATAGGAGCAGCATCGTGAGGAGCCGGTCGACGGTGATGGTGCGGAGGGTGCTGGCGGGAAAATAAAATGATAGCACATCAAATCAGTCAAGTAAAAGCAATAAGCAATCGTGATTGCTCAAAAAAAGGTAGTATCCAAGGGCCAGTTAGCCAAAAAAGTTAGTGCCCAATTCAAATTGTGTTCCAGTTACGATCCCACTCCAATTTGCATATAATTTGGCCCCTCATTTTGCATATAAACATGTAATAGGTACATGTATGTACCTATTACATAAGTAAATACAGTGGACTCTCTCTATCTGAACACTCGCGAATGTGAACACCCAAATATTCTGAACAGATTCTAATGGTCCCGGGAGCACATAAACTGTCGCAACACTTATGTTACGACTTGTTGCGTGTTTTCGTACAAGTCCAATAACTTCAACCAATTTCATTTTTTCCATTTTATTCACAATCACAACACTACTATTATATACCACAACAAACAATACTACTAACACATATATACAACTATTTACAAATGTTGGGTTTAGTTTCCATAATTCCACTCGGATCCTTATTTGATCCGAGCCAACACATACGCGTCTTAACTACATGCAGTGTCCGTTTCATCTGATTGGAATTCCCCTTCGGATAGGGAAGATGCCCTTCAAATCCCCTGCGTAGGGATTATCCCTTTCCCTGTGGCTTAAGTTGCCACATAAACATTAATTTCGTCTCCCTCTATAATGAACACCAGCATAATCTGAAGACTTTTGTTCAGTCCCATGAGTGTTCCGAATAGAGAGAGTCCACTGTACATACGTTCAAAAATGATCGAAACTAAGTGTAATGTTTGCTTAAACAGGGGAGGGGGTAAATATAAAAAACGAGCAGATGTGTGCATCACATGACTTCCTTTTACTCCAATTTAATGTCATTTTCCCATTATTGGCAATTTTAATGTGATTCAATTGTTTACTCTCTAAATATCACCAACAGTGGCCAAATTGAAACCAAATTAAAAAAAAAAAAAAATCGCCAAATTTTTTGCCAAGTTGGCGAAAAAACTTGGAGACCTAAAGAATGGCGATATATCGCCAAGTGTCCGCCAAATTATAACACCACTTAAGTTTACATCGAAATTAACAATGATTTCCCTCCAAAAAGGGGCAAAAGACCCCCTTAGAAACATCCGAATGCCACCAAAATGGAAGGCGCACACGTAGACCCCACTAGGAGTCCACGTACCAAATTTAAACTTTCTAGGACATACCGTTTTTGAGTTATGTGAGATACATACACACATACGCACATACATACGTACATACAGACGTCACAAGAAAACTCGTTGTAATTAACTCGGGGATCGTCAAAATGGATATTTTGGGTGTCTGTACGTTCTTATGCATATATCCACGTGTGGTCGGATCGAAAAAAAACTCAACATTCAATCGGGGGTGAGCAAAATGGAAATGAAGGCCGATTTCTGAGTGAAAATTTTTTCGCGAATACAATACTTCCTTTTTTGTAAAATGAAGTAAAAAGCTTTTCAGAAAAAAACCATGTGATCAGGGTGGAAATCAGCGATCATGGGTCAGTCTACTACAAAGTAGTTGTACAACAAATATTTAGCCTACTGGCCCATCCCTCAATTATTTGGCTTCGACCGAATATCAAGTTTACTATTCTGCCTCGGACCAATGCTGTGCAAAAAATGTTCACAAACACATTTCTATTTATGACTAGCTGCGTTGCCCGGCTTTGCCCGGTCTACCGTGAAAATAATCTTTGTGTCAAGTGATGTATATTCAATAACTAGGCTTAAATGAAAGAAAAAAAAACTATCAAGCAAAAAATTTCCCTTCCAAACAATGACGACAGATATTAAAATACTTTTAAGAAATTAAAATAAAATGAGAAAGATGGGTTTATAAAGCGCAACCATGGAAACACAAATTAAAATAAGTTTAAGAATTGAAAAATGAGAAAGACGAAAATAAACAATGGATTCGAAAAGCATTACCGTGGAAGTTCATTTAATTCGCTTGTAACTTTTTTTCAAATTGAGATAGATTGTTAAACTTTCGACCTTAGGTCGAGTTAGATCTGGGGTAAAAAAAAAAAAAGGCTCTTTCCAATGGCATCAAAAAGAAAACTGTGGGACAATTCCTTCACTTTTTATTGGTGGATTTAATGAAGAAAATAAAGCCTAAATTTCAACTAAGCCTAAAAAAAATTGAGCTAAAAACGTAAATAATTCCCGCCGTAATTAAGTTAGAGCGTTGAAACAAATTGCGTAGAACACGGAAAATTCTACTCTTTCAACTATATTTAATATTACTATGTGCACGTAATGTACACGTTTCATTGTGCAAATGGATTGTGCGACAATCCATTGTGCAAACAGATTACAATACAGCAGCAATGTTGACTTGACTGAAGAAAAACTGTAGACGTTTCATTGTGCAAATGGATTGTGCGACAATCCATTGTGCAAACAGATTACAATACAGCAGCAATGTTGACTTGACTGAAGAAAAACTGTACACGTTTCATTGTGCAAATGGATTGTGCGACAATCCATAGTGCAAACATTACAATACAGCAACAATGTTCACTTGACTGAAGAAAAACTGTACACTTTTCATTGTGCAAATGGTCACCAAGTGAACCTTTCGTAAAGTGGCACGTATCAAGTCAAAAAAAAAAAAAAAAAAACTGTCTTGTTTCACTTGCTGCAACATGTAATGATCAACGGTTGTTAATTTTCCAACAAGACGAAGCACCTGACCTATCTCCAAGCAATTTTTTTATGGGCTTACATCTAAGATTGTGTGTTAAACTGTGTGGTTTACGAGACATATGCCAAAAGGATGACAGCTGCCTTTTCTATCCATTGATCATGACATGTTATAGAGACTGAAACAGGAATTAGAATCTGCCACATCACAAACAGTTCATGCATCGAATGTTTGTGAAACAAAACATAATTTCTCTCTCCAGTAAAGTCAACACTGTAGCTGTATTGGTAATAAGTTCCTTTTAATGAACCTTCAAAACCCAGAAGGGAATCGTGACACACCGTCTACAAAAGGAAACACGCAAATATTAAATTTTGCAGCATTTTAATTGTTGAAGCTTTAACCAATTTAACCAATTATGAAATTTTCAAAATTCTTTTAAAAAACAAACTAGTCAAATTAATTATTGTAGTCAAAGTACAAGAACGGTAAGTCATGGTGCAGGAACATTACGCATTAAGGTTCTTATTTACGTATTAACATATGTATTGATTATTAGTCGTCAAATCATGTAGTATCAGTGTCAGGAAAGAAACTAATTATCGCAGGTATATTTTTGTATTGGAACTAATTAAAATGTGCAAAAAGTACAATTTCAACCACGTGTTATTCAGGCATTCATAGGATTTTAAAACAAGTTTAAATGTTACTTCAATTCTTTAGTTCTCATCCACCAGATGTCAGAAAAATGAACATAGAAGTAGAAACCATTTTCTCTACTAGCATCAGAACTAATGTTCGTTAATCAAAATTACTTTAAAAAATGATTCAAAATAGGTTTATTTCAGTACGTAGCAAATCCATGACATTCAAAGTTTTGAAATTAATATTCACTAGTTCTTATGTGAAAAAAAAAAAAAAAACATTTAGAACATGTAAGAAATATTTTATTAATCTCTTATCGACTTAAGATTATTTTAAACTTTTTCTTTCATTTTTTTTTCTTGTAAGCCCGTCATGGGGGGGGGGGGTTCCATTGACCCAAACCGGCTTTGAAAACCTAATAATTTTTTGCATCAGTTGTCGTGGTTCTTGCTGTTTCCTATTAAATTTATTTAGATTAACCCTCCCCCCCCCCTAAAAAATTCAAAATAACGGGCCAATTTCTTTGTAGAGGAGAATCAGAAGAAATGGGATCACACTGCATTCATGCCGAAATAAAATGAAAAATGTTTTCTAGCTTCACCAGTAGATAGCAATTTTAGATTCTCTCTCCTACATTTACTAGTGAAGTTTGAAAAGCTTTTTCACATTTTATTTTGGAATAAATCCAGCACTGCCGCAAACCCTTCCGACTGCCCCTTTCTGCTTCTTCCCATAATCAAACCTTTTAATAAAACAAATCGAAAAAAATATATTGAATTTCATTTAAACGTAAGATTAACCTTTAAGAACATGGACAGCGTACCGAGTACATCAGCCAGCAAGAAAACGACTGCGAATTTCAGAGTAGTCACTTGACTAGTGATGTGGATCGGGTAAATACCCAGTGGGTAGGTAAATATTTTTTAGGTATTTACCCGAGTAGTTACCCAAGGCCTGGGTAAATACCCAAAAACTGGGTTAAAAAAATGCATAAAGTGAGTCGTTTTTTTTTTTTTAAATCTAAATATGAAAGAATTGGTAAAACTGACACATACATATGTATTACACAGTTTATAATATTTTTTATTGGAAGACTTGATGAAATTATGAAAGAAACATATCGTGAACCAAAGAATCTTTCTTTTCAATATCGTAATTGGACAAGTATAAGCAATTCAATGATGAACTTCAGGATTTCAAAATCACAATCTAGGTTAGTCATATCCAAAATGAAAAAAAAAAAAAAAAGAAGAAGAAGAAGAAGCATGAGGGATGCTTGGAAAAATTTACTGAGAAGTTATTAAGACTATGATGTTATTTATTTATTTATTTTAACTGAAAACGAGTGGTGTGAATAATGATGGTGTTACGGTGCTACAAGCACACTAAGAATTTGT
This sequence comes from Uloborus diversus, assembly GCF_026930045.1. NCBI lineage: Eukaryota > Metazoa > Arthropoda > Arachnida > Araneae > Uloboridae > Uloborus > Uloborus diversus. The sequence goes on along the minus strand of NW_026558098.1, from coordinate 4,527,793 downwards.
CCCAGTGTGCGAACTTACGGGTCAAGTCTTTTGCTAGTGGGCAGCATTGCGGCGCGCTCTTCTAAGTGTTGCTGATCTGGAAAAAATATATGAGGGTTTGATTTGTATATTAAATGGGAGGCATGATAGTTTTGAATGCTTTTGGGAATTGTGTTTAAAAGGAAAACCTTCACAAAATGATGATCCTTTCGCTTCCTCGGAATCGACGTATACCAAAGAAGTATGAAAACAACGAAGCCAGCTCACTGCACACTTTCAAAATCCCAAAGTACTACAAGGCAATACATTGAGGTTTGTGAAATGGTACAATCTTGCATTATTGGGCGGTTTTCATCAACTGGACTCACATAGGTCATTGCAGTTGAACAAGAGTGCTTGCTTTTATTAAACAAAAGTGAAACAAATTTTGAAAAATCAAGTGAGTTTTTCAAAAATGACCTAGACAATGAGAAACTGCGTTTACACTTGAATATGTCAGCCGATATCACTTATGAAAAAACAACTGGTCTTAAAAAACATGCGTTAATTAATTTACCTTTTTACAAAAATACTGTGCGTGTTTGTATTTATTATTTCCTTTTTTCAAAGCAAAAATATATGTGTCAGGATTGTTGAGTTTTCAGGGTTCTAATGTTGATTAAATGACTTTAAAATGCTTAAAAAAAACTTTGAAGTTCACTATTTTTGATCTCAAATTTAGAAAATTTCCCGCGGCAAGACCCCCCCCCCTCCCCTTCACAATATTTTTTTTTAAAGCCGACATCTCTAGGAGTGCCCTTCCATATAAGTCAAGTGCCCTACTTTTTTCAATACCTCGCTACGGCACTGCACGGCTCCCCGTAGAAAAGAAACAAAAACTCTCTTTCTAAGACAAGTGACATGATCTAGTTGAACTAGAAAATTTGTATACCATTTTTTGGATTGTTTTACGTTAAAAACGCCATGTCACATTTGTTTGTTTAAATTAAACACCAGAAAATATGTAAACTGGCATTTTCAAGGTACAAAAATCTGACCTTTTTTTGGGGGGGGGGGGGGGAACCTCCGTGGGATTGCATAACCACCTAACCCCCCGGTGATGTCTAGCCCCCTCAATAATTTTTGCAAGTCGGTGCCTCTGGGGTAAATCCCCTAGTAATTGCGCATTTTGCCAAAAAAAAAAAAAAAAATAGGTGGTATCAAAAGGTGATGATTTTCTTTTTAAAACATAAACTGTAAAATGAAAGATTAAATATATAAAAAATTTTAAATTATAATTTTTTTAATTAAAGGCTTAATGAAATCTTATCAAAAAAACTGTCAGAATTTAGAATGAACTATTCTAAAACTTAAATAGGATGGCAGGATAATTCAATTTTTTATGGGATAAAGCAAAGGGATTTAAGTTTAATTTTGTCACATAGATGGCACTAGCACAACTTATCATCTTTGATTTTTCATAATATCATGCTACTAGATAGTTTTGGCTTTGATTTGTGATCAGTTTGTCCAAAGCCTCCTAAATACTAAATGCCTATCACATTTGCTTTAAAAGTGATCCTCCGCCGGTACACAAACAACGCTACCTGACGGCAATACATCGATGTTGTTGCTATGACGATGGATTCAAACAATTCAATCAAATCGTTAAAATTTAAATTTAGAAGTTAACCAATTGTTTTCTCTGCTTTTAATTTCTAATGCTTTCGACCTTTGATAGTTGGCAGTAGCCAGAAGACCGAAATTATGCTTACTGGGATCATTTTGCTCTATGTTAAAAGGGAGAACGCGATAGGCATTTAGTATTTAGGAGGCGTTAGTTTGTCACTCGCTTTGTATTTGTACTGGTAACACTTTAAATTTTGCTTTGAAAAGTGAAAAACAAAAAAGAAAGATGGGGACATTGATTGGGCATATCCTACACATTTAATGTGAATATCATATTAGATTGCGAAGTTGTTTCACACAGTAAATCTTTAAATATGTGATCAAAATACAATTTTTGGGCAAAAATTTATTGTTTTGTATACGGTTGGTTATATATATGCATAGTGGAATACATACAGAAAAGTATTTTAGTTGAATATAAATTTTTGAAATAAATACCCGGGTAAATACCCATTTTGGGTATTTACCTGGGTATATACCCTGGATATTTACCCCTAAAAATAAATATCCGGGTATTTTACATCACTAACTCTGACAGAATTTCATAGAATCAAATACGATCAACTGTATAGTAACCAGTAGCACAGCCAGAAATTTCCTTTGAGTAGAACCAAGAAGTAAATTTCTCGCTATACAACTGGGATAAATAGAACTTGATCGAATCAAACTTATAAGGTGATACAAAACATTTAAATAATTGATATAGCATTTTTCCTAATATGTGAAAATCAGAAATTCACAAAATGGAAATACATAAGAAATTCTCACTGTGTAGTTAGTAATAATGACTTCAATGTTTTATTGAGCTACTAGTGGTACCCGCACGGCTTTGCCCGTAGTAGAAAAATTAAAAGGTCTTTTGGTTCACCTGTATATTTACAAATACTGTATGGTGAATTTTCTCGCCAATTGGCTTGTGCCCATGTTACGGTTCCACGTTATAATAATTTCCTAATTTACTCGTCCATCTTATATTTTTGTTCTTAAAATTTTAATAGAAAAAGAACCACATCGAATTTTCGAAACATCGCTTCGAGATGCACACCTCCATGCTACAAACAAACTTTGTACCAAATTTCATGAAAATCGGCCGAAAAGTCTAGGCGCTATGCGCGTCACAGAGATCCAGACATCCAGACATCCTCTGGACAGAGAGACTTTCAGCTTTATTATTAGAAGAGCAGTTTTGCTGCCGCGGGCCAGATATTAGATGCTTGAGGGCCACTTTTGGCCCACGGGCCATAGTTTGGAGACCCTTCATTTACGATGTAAGTTGGAAGTGCATGTACATTTCACAAGCCACAAAATAGATAAACATTTTAAAATTTAAATTGGTCTAAATTAAAAATACACAAGTTACGGTCAAAACTTTTTAACCAGATAATCCATATTTGGGCAAACATTTCGTTTGAATTTCAACCGAGTCTCTTATTCGGTGCACTCATGAAGTAAAACACAAAACAGATTGCAGAGTCTCATGGCTCTGAACAACAGTAAACAGATATAACCTGTATTTGAGGATGGTACATTCGTAAAAATGAAAATGGAGGTTTTTCCGCAAACTTTTCACAAAATTCCAAACAGTAAAAAGGGAATCCAGCTATAGCGATCAATAAAAGAATTTTATTTTGTCAACACAGTTTGATCAAATTATATATATTTTAATTGAATATACAGTGTAACATCAATTTTACATCCCCTGAATCTATGCTTTTCCTGCATTCAACATTTCTTTTATCCCACTTTTTCCATACACCAATAATATTAATTTAACTCAAATTGTAAGTTTGTTATTTATAAATTTCCCGCATATTATGTCCCCCCCCCCCGTAAGTTTAAAAAAAAAGAAGTATTCAAAATAAAATATGTTTTATTTGTACTTTTTTAAAGATTATCCACATTATTAGAGTTAATCTATGAAAACAGCAACGCTACAGCTCCATCCGTAGCCAACCTCATGGAGTTTTCATCCACCAATGAGGATGAACAAGAAGAACCTGAAGCACAGCCAGTTCCTCTTTCAGTATTGCATTGAAGAGTTTACAAGCAGTGAAAGACTATTTTCTTTCTCATAAAGACCAAGAAAAAAACTTATGAAGTCCCGGAAGATGCTGCATTTACTTCGAACTCAATGACTTAAAAGCAATCCACTATATTAAAGTAAGACAAAACAACGTAAGCAGAAGCACAAATTTGTAAATTACAGCAGACATGTGCTTCGGTAACACCGAAACTTCTTAATCCACTATATTATCTTAATCCACTATATTATTCAGTAAGTTACCGCCCTATAGCCAGGGCTAAGGCAGAAATACATGAAATACACCGCCAGCTCAGTCAATTCCAACCGAGGACTGCAGTTTTGTGCTTATTAGCACTCAACAGCCGGGCATAGGAGTGACTGAGCTGGAGGTGAAAAACCTCTTAAGGAAGCCTTAGAGGAGCCTTAGGAGTGCCTGATGAGTGCTAACAAGCACGAAAATGCAGTCCTTGGTTGGAATTGACTGAGCTGGCAGTGTATTTCATGTATTTTTGCCTTAGCCCTGGCTATAGGGCGGCAACTTACTGAATATACTTTCCTTGTCTTCAAAATTCGAGTAAAACCGAACCATTGCTTCGGTCACTCGTCTGGTCAGTGCTAATTCTGTATTAGCTACCAGTTTGTTTGGCACTCTTGGCTTCCTTAAGAGGTTTTCCACCTCCAGCTCAGTCACTCCTATGCCGGGCTGATGAGTGCTAATAAGCACGAAACTGCAGTCCTCGGTTGGAATTGACTGAGCTGGCGGTGTATTTCATGTAATCCAGTAAATTACTGTCTATTTTCTACCTAACCACCCATTTTTGCAACTATGTGATTTAAAATGATCTAAAATGATAATGCTGTTTTCCTAAAATACACCCAAACTTGTTTTTCGTGTGGTAGATAGGAGCCACAAAAAAAAAAAAAAAAAATCATATAATAAAATCGCTCAAAATTACTCTATTAAGCTCTCATTTTAAAGATAGTTCAGTCAATCCAGTCCCAATTTCTGTGAAATTTTGATTGATCACACACAAAAAATTGCACAAAAACAGGTTTATGTATACAGGCATCCTTCGTATAACACAGTACTTGTTCAACACAGTTTCAATATTACATGGTACCAAATTTGCGATTATTGCAACATAGTTTCAATATTACACGGTACGAAACTTGAATTCATAACTACATGGTTTTGATGCAACACGGGAGTTATGTTTAAAAAAGATGGAATTTCATTTTTGTTTAATACATTCTCTTAGCAGTTGATAACTCTAATAAGTTTTTACTTTGGTTCTATGAAACTTGGTTTCGACATAACATGGTACACATCCCTTGATTTAGGGTCACACGGGGGAATTAAGGGTCACGCTCTTTCCGAGGTAAATAATGGTCACCAACTTTTTACTGTTAAAAAATGTTTTTGCAAAAAAACTAAATTATGCTATATCATCCTTATACATTCAATTTTCCTATACCAAGGCCAAAAACAATGCAACAGTAAAGTAAATTAGAGAGAAAAAATAGTTTTCACACTTCTATAAAAACATCTTCAAAAAAGATTGCCTCGGAAAATCATGATTTTTTGCAAGATTCGTGTTGGTGAAACACTGTTGAAGGAATAATTTTGTTGGTGCTGTTTTTGAATAGCAAATGGTCTAAGCTTATCATACCTACATACATTTTTCTTCTTTTTAAAAAAAAAAGTTAGCATTAATGTATGCTGATTTATACCCCAGTTTAGCGGGGTAATTCTGGGTCACCGGGGTAATTCTGGGTCAGTATATATTTTTTAAGTTTAGATATTTTTCTTATTTATTTCTACGTGAATAATATAAGTATTAACTTCAACTTATCCTTTTCTATGCCAAACTCTCTCTTAAAAAAAAATTTCAATGCTCAAAGTGCAACATTAGATATTTTATCATCCTCAATTGCTGCTTAAGTATAGTGCCTAGAAAGAGTAGTGTGCCGATCGGCGGGGAAAAAGTGAGGTCAGATCTGAGGAAAATCCAGGTGGCGCTGCACTCGAGTAGTACGTTATGCTCCTCAATCAGACTCGTTTTAAATCAGCGATTGCATGCTGATTTCGCAGTTTAAAAACCCCGTTTTTCGGATTAAACTTATTTCTGTGCAAAAGACAAATTCTGTAATAAGTGCTAATTGTTACATGGGTGTTCGTTTATTTTTTGAAGCATATAAAATTACCTTATTACCTTATTATAAAACTACCTTACTTCAATGAAAATAGTAGACCATAAGGGCCCATTCATTAAATATGTAAGGGTCCCAAGGGGGAGGGGGGTTGGAAAAACCTCTACGTACCCTTACTTGGGGGAAGGGTCAAACTCATTCTTACATAATATTTTCCAAGTCGATATTTCACATTAGACATTGCGCGGTCAAGTGATTTGGCAGAGATTATGTTCCATTTGCGTCTGGAACGTAAGAAATGTGTTAGGATAAGATGTTTTTTTATTTGTTTTACAAAGAATTTATAGTGTAAAATATAATAAAGGAGTCGCATTGCGTACGGCATGTTTTATTTGTAATTAATATTATATCAAAAAAAAAAGTTGAAAAAACATTCAGTTTAGATTCTTTTCAGTAACTATTTTTTACGCAAAAGGTTTAATTTAATAATGTGAATTTAATAACGATTCCAGTGATGTAACGATTCAAGATTTGTTATTTTATCATTTTGAAAAACGAAATGGAATCTTACATAAGAATGGGGGGGGGGGGGGTGAAAATTCTTACGTACCCTTACATGGGGGAGGGAGGCTCAAAAATTGCCAAAATCATCCTTACGTAATTAATGAATGGCCCCTAAGTATTCAATAACAGAGCATCTCTTATTTCCTCTACTAATAATAAAGCCGAATCTTTCTGTCTGGATTTCTGTCCGGAATTCTGTCTGGATCCCTGTGACGCGCACAGCGCCTATACCGTTTGGCCGATTTTCATGAAATTTAGTACAAAGTTAGTTTGTAGCATGGGGGTGTGCACCTCGAAGCGAATTTTCGAAAATTCGATTTTGTTCTTTTTTTATTTTTAAATTTTAAAAACAGTTTCCGAAGCAGAATTATCATAAGATGGACGAGTAAATTACGAAATTATCCTGACGTGGAATCGTAACATGGGAAGAGCGAATGAACATAGCCAATTGGCGAGAAATTCATCATCCATTATTTGTAAATATACAGGCTAATCAAATGACCTTTTAATTTTCTCCTTCGGACGAAGTCGTGCGGGTACCGTTAGTTACAAAATAAAACTGCTTCTAAATTCTTGAAGCTAATTAAAATTATCAGGGCTTCTCAGTCTGAGTCTAAGAACAGGATAATCTACTTTTACACCTTTGACCAAAATAGTAGCATTGATTTGTAAATTTTCTTCTACTTCAATAATGATCTTTTTATCGTCAATATTATTTTCCACATAATTTTCATTATATACAAAAACTACAATATTTGGAGATTTTTTAAATTTCATTACAAACCCAATATTCGTTAGGCAAATTAATATGAACAATTTCATCTATAATAGATTTATACGTGGTTATTTCAGTTTCATCAGCAGAAAGATCAAGTTTTATTTTTTTCAAACAGGGAACATTTTTCTTAACTGCATAATTCCTGATGGACCTTTGCTTTGGTATTTTTTTAGTAAAGTATGTTGGCAGATTTGGGAAAATTGTCGTAATTGCCGCGTCTTTTAAAAAAAGTTTTCCCCGGGGAATCAAAACTTCCCTCACCATTTATAATATGCTCATTATGCGTTTCAATAAAATGTTTTTTCGAAATGCAGAGCACAAATTGAGCAATATTTATCAAAAACTTTATCTAACCTGGGAATTAACGAGTTCCACTTCTTTAGTTTTTTTTCATCTGCTGGAGCTTTAAAAAGCGAAACTTTTTTTTTTTGCATGTTTTGTATCCACTTTTGCACCCTGGTACGAAACAAGATAAAGCTTTACTTCTTCTAATATTAAACTTTGATGCCTCCATTAAAAGCCTTAAAACGATGTTTCATGAAATATTCACGAAATAAAGGTAAAAAAGAGAAACGCGGAACTAAATTGTAACAAAATCCTGCGTCTATTAATGTAAAACACCCGCAAAATTGAAAGTACAACTCGACCGCACTGCCCTCTAGCGGTTTTCATACATTTTGTCTTCAAGAATCGAAGGGGAAAAAGCGCCGATCGGCACACTATTCTTTCTAGGCACTATAGCTTAAGTATCATGCCCTTTTGGCTAGCAAATCAATTTCAGCTTTGAAGATAATTTATATCAGCATGCAATTATGGCACCCATAAAAAAAGCAACAAATTAATGCAAACCACTTTAGTACCAAGTAAGGAGATACAAATTTGATAGTTATAACAAATCAAACTCGTTTGTCTATCTTATAACTGCAAGAGAAATCGAATTCACAAATGTAGTCAATGAGAATAACCCTGCTTGCAAAAAAATAAAAGTACCTCAACAAGCTGATATAAACAGCATTTAAATGAAAAATGAACTTATTTTGGAATTGTTTATGACAATGAACAAAAAGAGGGAAGAATTTGCAATTACACAATTGCAAAAACAATCTTGTTTTATAAATGTTAAAAGATGGTGCTTAAAACAAATTCATTCTGTACTTGAAAAACAGTTATACTTTGTTGTGTATGATGATAAGCAACATATTCTACAATGGGAAAGTAACTCAAGTTTTGGACAAAGAAAAAGCAGAAATCAATTTTCTGGAACAAGGTGTCGGACTTTTTATTTTGTTCAAGCGAGACATTTCTAGAGGCAATTTGAAATAAGCGCATTTTTTTCAGTCTAGTTAATTGAAATTGAAAAGAAAAATCCTTGAAGTTGATAGAAACATGAGTGGTGAAGGAAGCATACAAGTATTAAAGAAATTTCTTCATCGAATTATGGGCTTAGAGCAAAGAGCAATAGCCAGTTGTAGTCGACAAGTAAGAGTAACATCAAATTATTTCAATTATAATGCCCTTAAACATAAAACTTTTTGCCATTAAAAATTCTCTTAGTGGGCTAACAAATGATAATTTATTACAGTTAATTTCTTTTGACATGGATTAATTTAAAAAAAGAGGGTGACCCATATTTGCCCCATGTGTGACCCATACTTGCCCCGATCTGAGGTAATTCCTAGTCACTCATTTAATTTAAATAAAATAAATAATAATATAGTTTTAGGTAAAGGGGGATTATTTGAATGATTTCTAAATTGTGTAAGCTTACTCCATGCCAAATTAAATCATTTTATCTTTTATACTTAAGAAAATATTAAGATGTTATAGTATTTTGACCCATAATTGCCCCGTCTGACCCTACATTACTTCTAAGTCTCATATAAAACGGTTTCGATTTAACACAAAACACGGTTTCGATATACCACGATACATCTTATACAGTCGACGCTCGATATAACGACCATCTCCGTCCCAGAGAAAAAGGTCTTTATAACGAGTGGTCATTATAAGAGGTATAATTAAAAAAATATACACAGTCATCTTGCATGCCCCGTTGTTCCGTAAAAAAATGGTACTTTTTCAAACATTCCAGTTAAATGCCCAAATTGTTTTTATCATAGGAATTTTTAGAAAAATCGTGTGCAAAATACTATGACAGAACATTATAGAAATTTTAAAGTAGAAAATATAGGGAGGAAAATGTTACCCACTTACAAATCTGCTACTACTACCACTACATTTTCTGAAGATAAAACCAGAAACAGATGGTTGCCTTTTTAGCAGACGTCATTTTTGCAAAACATTATTTTCCATTTCAGACATAGGGTGATAAATTGTTTTTTTTTGCTTTTCAAAGAAACATTTGAAAGTCCCTCGAGAACCGCAAATCTTAAAAACCGTTACATTCAAACACCAAACTACCAACACATCTGTCAACTCCCTTTTCTTAGGAACCTGGAAATTTCTCGATTTTTCCTCCCATTATTATTATTATTATTATTATTTTTGTGCTAGCTGCGGTGAATGGTAATCCACGCGCACCCCCTCTCAAAGTTGGATTTGACATTGAAAACTTCAGGCAGATGTCCGTAAACAATAATCAAGGCCATTTCAAGCTACAAATTTGTTTTATTGGGAAGAACACCCGAAATAGCGTCCGCTGAATTCGGTCGTTGTATTGCATTAGACGATACAGAATGGTCGTTATAACGAAGGCAAATTAATGTAGTGTTCATAGGAACAAATTTGGGACTTTTGCCACTGGTCGTTATAGTGGGACGGTCTTTATAATGTGTGGTCGTTATAATGAGTGTCGACTGTATATATGTATATAACCTGGCTTTTCTCATGCACATACATAATTAGTATTAAAAATAAGTAAAAATGTTATCTTTAAAAAAGTCTTGTATAACACGGTTTCGATACGACACGGAACGAATTAACCATGTTATACGAAGGACGCTTGTATAAGATATTATGCCTTTTGAAAGAGTCATCTTTAATACCTTTAGTATTTTTATATTGATTTTTGCTTTCTGTGTACTTTCTGTATTTTATGTTTTCCCATATTTTATGTTAAATTAAAAGCCTAGTGCCTTGAGAAATGTCAAATTGGGTTTCACTGTATGGGGGAAATTATCGTAACATGGTTAACTCTCGGCAAATTTCAACATTTTTTGCCAAACTGAAACTAGTCATTGAATGAAGGTACTCAGCTGTTTGTCAAGCATTGCTAAGTCAAAATCAATATTGCTCAGATTTTAAATTTAATGTTAAACTGCTTTTAAGTGGAGTATAAGTTGCATTAAAATGGAAATAAAATTCCTTCAAACAATTGAGTCATCAAAATATGAAATTATTTGAAACAAAAAAAAGAAACCACAAAAGTCATTAAATTCATGAAAAGTGCCATCAAAATGTAAAATTAAAGGATGAGAACCGAAAACAGAGACAGAAAAATTTCAGCCATGGGAGACTTATTTGGCAAGTCCCGTATTATAAAAACTCCCCGTCCTAACTTTTTTCTTAAAACTAAGGTTCAAAAAATTCATGAAGTGAATTCAAATACCCTGAATTGTAAACATGTACTTGAATTAGATGCATTTGGTTCAGATTAATGCTTCATTATTGCAGTATGCCACTGCACCAGATTGCTATTCAATAATACGTTACAGCACTGCAGCATACATCAAATAAAGGAAGCTAAAATATTACACTCTTCGAATTAATTTTTAGTCGACTGATCACAGAGTTGGAGTATCTAAAACTATTAAAAACAGGGGTAGAAGAAAAATAAGTTAATAAATAAAAATAAAACTTACTTCTGCTAAAGTTAAAGAAGATACGAAAGCTATAAAGTTGAGCAAATTGCAAGTACACTATCACTTCGAACAAAGTCCATCTTAAACAAGAAATATTATTGAACCGCTTTAAATTCAAAATTAATTCATTCTTTTGTTGCGATTGTCGAAAAGGGATGGGCGAAAGTTCGAAATGCAATTAGTAAACATTATTTATCAATCTCCAAGAATAACTCAACATATTTTTCTCGGATAACAAACTACTCTTATACAGAGTCACAACTGACTACAACTGTATTTATGTCGAGGACTGCATACTGAGTGCTTTGCCTCCATTATTTTATCTACCGGTAGATGGCAGCACCATCACCGGATCAGATAACAAACAAACAATCAACATTTTTCAAGTCCGCGATTGCAGTTAAAATGAACACATCAAAAGGAAGGAGATAAATGCGGAGGATGTAACAGCGGATTTTTGCAGCGTGCTAAAATTATTTAAAACTTACTGAATATGAAGAAAAAAAATTAGCACTTGAGTGATGAAAAGTAAAATAAAATAACTTTAAATAAGCACTGCAGTTTCCTGCCATGACTGTTGACGTTGTTTTAGTTTCTTTATTGAGCATATTAAGCCAAACTCCCTTCAATTATCTCTGTAATTTCGCTGCAACCGTTAGAAATAGTTGCCATAACGTTCGGTTAGCGACCGAAATTATCCGAGTGAAATAGTGTAATCATGTGCAATATGTTCGCAATTCTGCTTGATTTTTCTTATCGTTCATGCTGCCATCTAGTGGATAGATAGCAATCTTAACGAAAGTTCGCTTTTTTTTTGTATTTATTTATTCTTTATAATTAGCAGAAATATAAATATTTGGAAAATTACGTAGTTTAAATTTGTTGTTTACGATGGTAAAAAAAATAAAAAATAGACTTTTTCATTTGCATGCATGATTATGTACATTAGATAGCGCAATCTTATAGAGAAAAGAGAATAATAGTGTATAACAGTTGGTTACACTTGGTGAATGGATGAATAAATAAATTTTCAAATTCAGTAATATATAAATATGATATGACTTAAAAAACAAGAAAAAAATTGAAATTAGATAATATCTTCCAATCGCGAAACGAGCCTAAAAATTCGGAAAAAATGGAAAATTTTACATTTTTTTACAGATTTTTTAAAAATTTTTTTTGAATGTTTTTTCAAATGCTCTAAGACGGAAACGTTGCGTACGTGAAACCTTGAGAAGTTAAAAAGAATTGTTGAAATCGAATAATACTTTCTAATTCAGGAACAAGCATAAAAAATCAATAAAATTGAGAATTTCAACTTTTCTTTGAGATTTAAAAGAAATGTCTAATTTTTTTTTTTTTTTCGTTTTTTCTTCAGTAATATAGGGAAAACCCTTTGAAAAAGTACTATATTACACATAAACATTAATTTATTTCTTGATTTTAAAGGTATCTTCTAACCATGCAGAAGTCCCATTCTTTACAGTACATAATTAGCCATTTTCAGGTTTTTAAAGATTATAAAATATTTAGCAAAATTTCTACCATCCAGTACACAAGTCTTATTGTTTTCAGTGTGACTTGTTAAATCTAGTTATTCAGGTTTTTTGGAAACCTCGACACAATTGATCTGGATTTCAATGTTGCTCTTATGTAGCCATCTCTTGATTTAAATCTGAAAACTTGAAGCGAAGCCACGTGTCTTCTCCAAACTCCGCATCAGTCAAAAACATAGTTTCGAATCTAAATAAACCACTAGACGACATAGACATCATAGGTTACGATGGTACTAAAATTTATACCAAGTGGAAAAGTACGCGATTCGTCAATTTGAAATTTATGTCGGACAACCATTGCATTCGGCCATTTTTTATTCAATTTCATCAAATTGTCTTTTCGTCACTTTCTCTGCACTTGAATGGTGAAACAACTGGTTCATGTTTATTCTTTGGACCAAAAGGAGAACGTCTCAGAGTTGTGAAAAATAGATTTTCAAGTAATTGATTGTACAACTACAGAAGTAAACATAAAAAGCTTGAGTGAGGATCAAAGGTATCTTTTGTACGTATCTCAAGCAATAAAGAATTGCAATAGGGAAGTTTTCGATTTTTCAATTTTATTTTTATATGATAGAGTAACATGTATGAACATCATAGGTGAAAAAAATTTTGCGATATGATAAGCAGTTTTTTTTAAATTAATTTTTAAAGCTCAAGCTCTTGTGACGTCAAATGGCATAGGAAGTGACGTCATGCCCTCTTCCGATAGGGGAGAAGCTGAAGGTCACGCATTCGACTTCGAAGACGAAACGTAAAAGGCTTAACTCCTCGCGTTTCTGGAACATTAAACCTCTCATCCTCTCGGAAATATTCGAATATCCTCATTGATGTTACATGAGGAAGATTATTTAGATTGTGCTTTAACGAATCCGGTCTCCATAGTGTGTTCAAAAGGATTATTGAATTTCTAAAAAATAAAAATATCAGCGCGCTCAAAATGTCCCTAGCGAAAACAAGGGATCTTCGGCGGAAGGCTGCCCATTCGCGCCCTGTGACGTAGGCTCGTGACGTTTCAGAAGCGCGCACTTTTGCGCGTGGATTTTTAAAAATTCATTAAAAATCCACCACAGTGTTTTAAAATTCGGCGATGGTGAATTTTTTAGTTTTGAGGGTCAACTAGCAATATCCAATAGCCAAAATATGAACATTTAATAGGTTGCAACTTCCCTATTGTTCAAATGATTAGTCAAACCTTAAACCGCGGCCCACTCTCACATTCCAGATGTAACGATCCCATCAGATGCGTTAAAAGACATTGTTACTTTTATCTTGAAATGCTACATGCCAGTCTGGTTTGAAATAAAGAAGACCAAAAACTTCACGAACGGTCCCCATTCATGTTTACAAAACAATTCACACTTATGGATACTTGCCCGAGAACCTGAAACAAGTTGTTTTACTGGGGCCGCCGCGAAAGTAACGGAGACAGCTCTGCTGTTTCTTCGGGCCCGGTACTAAGGAATGATGACTCATGCTAAGCGATGGAAGAAACGAAAATATTTTGACGATCTCGAGATGTACGGCGTTTTCGCGTCAGGAAGAAAATGCTATTTGAAGTAGAAATTCATCAAGAGCACAAATTTATTGATGACCATTAACTTATTTGGATCAAAAACCCTTTGCCTATCAACTAAATAACAGCTTGTGCAATTGTGTAATTTTAATTTAACAAATAACCATAATTTTTTTTTTTTTTAATTTTTTTTTTTGGATTAATCAAAGTAAAACAGAGATTTAGATAATATGTCAAACGTTTTACAGGTGGTAAAACATGAAACATTATTTCAGTCAATAAACACTACAGTTATATTAAAATCAGGTTTATTGACATATTCAGGGATCAAAGTGAGTAACTGACAAAATTTAGGAATTTATTGAAAAAAATATAGGTTACATTTTGAAAAAATATAGGATTTAAAGGGCACCAAAAAAAAAAAAAAAAAAAGATTAAATTTTGCATATACATCATAAAAAAGTTACCTTTTAGTGCCACATATGAAAAAATATGTTTTCAAAAATTGTTAGTCATACCTTATTGATTCTTTACTGTCAAAATATTAAAATTTAAATTTCACACATGCAAAAAATAAATAAATAAAAACGATGATAATATGTTGGGAAATAACAATTTATTTCAATTAAAAATCAAAATTGTTTAGCAACAAATTACATAGAACTGCTTGACTCTTTCTGAGCAGCTTTTAAATTTTTTATTGCCAGCATCTATTACGGCTTGCCCAGCCTCAATGTCAATCATGCATTTGCATTTCATTCCAAATTTTTAATTTCACATTCCCCTCATATATCACTGTCTGAGTTGAATTAAGCTTTCTTTAAATCCTTTCAGTTTATCTCAAGAAGATTTTTTTGTTACATCGTTCGATTTTGTTTTTATATTTTTCTTTCTTCTTATTTCTTCCAGATTTTTTTCTTCCTGTTCCTCATATTTCAAGTGTGCTGCTTTGCACAACTGCATCATTTTTTTTTAATTCACATCAACATTTACCACGGCGTTTTACAAGTCTTTTATCACTCTGAAAGCAACAATAGTGTCAAAACTCATGTTTGATTTGTCACAAGTCACAATTTGTTGTTAAACCTCTCTCCAGGCCATGAGAGAGTTTAGCCATGAGAGAAAGTCAGGACAGCCTTAAGAAGTTTAGTCAAATTAAGTTAGCGCAGCTTTTCATCCTTCAGGTTAAAGATGAAATTTCAATACTTATTGACGGGGTTATCTGCTATATTCTTAAGAATATCTTCATTCATGATGTACATTAGGCTGTATCCAAAAAAAAAAAAAAAAAAAAAAACGAAAAATTATCTTTCAAGTCGCATTCCCTCTTATATTTTTCCTTTTATGTCAAAATAATTGTAAAAAAATTTATAAATTTAACAACGCCAACCCGTGCTGACTTGCGTCTGAAATTGTGAACTAGTACTTAATTATTTATTAGGCTAAATCGAGATTTTTTTTTGGGGGAAATTCAAAATTTCATGTTGAAAAACTTTGCTCCTGTAGCCCATGTGTACCACAAAAACATTAATCCAATATTAAGATACACAGCAGGAGACCTTTTTTTTTTAAATTATTTTCTTTATTTATTTTTTTTAAAATTATACATACATTTATATTAAAAATCAATTTCAAAAATTATTAGCGAACACATATTTAAATCAACATTTGAAAAAAAAATGTATTTAAAATGAAAAATTTAACTGAAACATGAAAAAACCCATATTTTTGAGTACTTTGTGGGAGACTTAAATATTGCATGAGAGCAAAATCTCCTACTTAATGCTAATTACCTACTTTATTGTTTCTATTTTTCAGCTTTATAACTTCTGAAAATTAATCTTATGTTTTTTTAAAAATATATAGAAAAGATTAGTTAGATTTTTTGAAGAAAATTATAAATTTTAGGCCAAGTGCGGGATACTTTAGCATTTTTTGCATTGAATAAATGTTTTTATGGTACATTTGGGGTTATCGGGGCAATGTTTTATCAATATGAATTTCAAATCTTTTATTGGATTTAAATCAAGTAAACTTTCACCAGTTTTCCCTTTAAGAACTTCTTTTTGATGAAGCAGGATATAATTTTCAATGAAAGGTCACATAATTTGTTATGCATAAGGTGTAGAATTCCTCTGGGGTACCAAAAATATAGGTTTTTTTTGGGGGGGGGGGGCTTTCTGCCAGTATGGGCTCAATAGTTTTTTCAGGCGTGCAACTAGAGTAAATTTTTCAGAACACACTTCACCGAAAAATAGCTTTTCGCCAGTACGGATTTTTAAGTGTCTGTTCAGACGTCTTTAGAAAAAATACTTCAGAGAAAACTCATCGGAAAATGACTAATCGGCAGCATGAGTTCCAAAGTGTCTTTCCAAGTGTGCAAGTCGAGAAAATTTTTTCGAACACACCTCACAGGAAAATGGCTTTTCCCCAGTATGAGTTCTCAAATGCGTGTACAGATTTCCTACTTGGGAAAACTTTCTTGAGCAAAGTTCACAGGAAAATGGCTTTTCGCCAGTATGGGTTCTCATGTGTCTGTTCAGCAGTGCTGTTTGAGAAAATTCTTTTGAGCAAACTTCACAGGAAAAGGACTTTCCGCCGGTATGGGTTCCATAGTGTTCTTTCAGGTGTGCAAGCCGAGAAAATTTTTCAGAACACATTTCACAGGAAAAGGACTTTCCGCCAGTATGGGTTCCATAGTGTTCTTTCAGGTGTGCAAGCCGAGAAAATTTTTCAGAACACATTTCACAGGAAAATGTCTCTTCGCCAGTATGGGTTTCATAGTGTTCCTTCAGGTGTGCAAGTCGAGAAAATTTTTCAGAACACATTTCACAGGAAAATGTCTTTTCGCCGGTATGGGTTCTCAAGTGTACTTTCAGGTACGCTGAGGTAGAAAATTTCTTACGACACATTTCACATGAGAATTGTTTTTTGCCAGCATGGGTTCCAAAATGCTTTTCCAGGTGTGAAAGCCGAGAAAACTTTTTAGAACACACGTCACAGGAAAATGGCTTTTCCCCGGTATGGGTTCTCAAGTGTGTTTTGAGATGCGCCTTTTGAGAAAATTCTTTTGAGCAAACTTGACAGGAAAATCGCTTTTCGCCGGTATGGGTTCGCAAGTGAACTTTCAGGTTTGCTGAGGTGGAAAATTTCTTGGGACACATTTCGCATGGAAATGGTTTTTCGCCAGTATGAGATCTGAAATGCTCTTTCAGGAACGAAAGTTTTGAAAATTTCTTAGAACATACCTCACAGGAATGTGGTTTTTTACCAGAATGGGTTCTCAAGTGGTCTTTTAGGTTTGCTAGTTTAGAAAATTCCTTGGAGCAAGTTTCACAGGAAAATAGGGATACGTCAATGTGGGTTATCATGCGTGTCCTTAGCTCAGAAGCGGATGGAAACACTTTTGAGCAATCGTCACTGTAGGTTATCATATGTGTCCTTAGTTCAGAAGCGGATGGAAAAACTTTTGAGCAATCGTCACTGTGGGTTATCATATGTGTCCTTAGCTCAGAAGCGGATGGAAACACTTTTGAGCAATCGTCACTGTAGGTTATCATATGTGTCCTTAGTTCAGAAGCGGATGGAAAAACTTTTGAGCAATCGTCACTGTGGGTTATCATATGTGTCCTTAGCTCAGAAGCGGATGGAAACACTTTTGAGCAATCGTCACTGTAGGTTATCATATGTGTCCTTAGTTCAGAAGCGGATGGAAAAACTTTTGAGCAATCGTCACTGTGGGTTATCATATGTGTCCTTAGCTCAGAAGCGGATGGAAACACTTTTGAGCAATCGTCACTGTAGGTTATCATATGTGTCCTTAGTTCAGAAGCGGATGGAAAAACTTTTGAGCAATCGTCACTGTGGGTTATCATATGTGTCTTTAACTCAGAAGCGGATGGAAACACTTTTGAGCAATGTTCACATAAATTTTTAGATTCATGGTGGATCTCAGAATGATATGCCATTGATGAACAGTATGAAATAGTTAATAAAACTCACAGTGATCGATTTTCGCAAAGATGGATTCTTAAAAGTTCTTCCAGTTACCAAACGATTGAAAAGGTCTTTGATTCCGAAATCACAAGATCATCAAGAGTTTTGAAATGAAATCTCATATATTTGTCGGCTCAGTAAACTACAAAACAGGCTTAAAAGAGCATAAAACGGAACAAATTCTTTACACTAATATTTATTCTTAGATTCTATATCACAGCTTATTTTGTCAACAAAGAGTCTGAAAATATTTTGATCTCAGTTTGCCTACATGTCGTTTGCTTTGGCAATCAAATTCAGATGAAGACCTCGTCCGAATTCGACAAACTTCATTACTTAAGAAGAGGTTTCATAAGTATATGTTCATTACCGGTTCCTTATATCATCTCCAGCACACACAATTCTCATAGTCTCTTTGCATGTTTTGAAGCATAAGAAAATATTTTCCACCTTCACAGATGTACGATTTTTCTCTACAGGGAAGACATTACTAATCCTTTTCGATTTGTAAAGTAAGGAAATACTTCGGGGGGAAATGTTACAAGAAAATATATGAATTATTTTGTAGTTTTGGATTTCCAGACAAAACTTTTGCTCACACTTGAAAATAATATTACTTTTGGCTGGTCTGGATCATCACAAGTAGTTCAACACACACACAAAAAAAAATCTCACAACAAGCTAGCCAAGAAAATGATACTTAGCCTCTG
The DNA here is from genome assembly GCF_026930045.1 of Uloborus diversus. Lineage (NCBI taxonomy): Eukaryota > Metazoa > Arthropoda > Arachnida > Araneae > Uloboridae > Uloborus > Uloborus diversus. Next base: position 4,509,031 of record NW_026558098.1, on the reverse strand, counting down.
TATTGCCTCAAATGGCACAACAAATTCTTCTGTTCGAAAATTGTCCAAACAAGATATTTTACCAACTTGATTACGTCAGAGTAGCATCATTTGTCATGAGCGGAGAAAGTATTTCATTAGAATTTGCACAAAAGGACTTCTAACGTTCAATACACTGATTTCTCACTAGTTAATGGATTTGTAGTTAGAGAAATTCAGCAAATGTTTGAGAAATACACAGCACAGCACTTTCCTTGGTTTTACTCATTTACCTTAAGAACATCCTGAACCGATTCCCATTGTTCGTCGGACTCCGATCTTCCAGTGAGCTCTTCTTTTCAGTTCACTGGATCAGTCAATGAGTTGACATCTGCTTATTTCCATTTTAGAGCAAGAACTCCGAACTGAAATTGTTAAGATGTTTCTTAAATAACATTCATCGGCGACTGTTCGTATATAAGAGTTCACTGTCTGAAATGAAATAAGATAACAATACGATAAGTTGCTGCTAAGAAGTAAAAGTAATCAATAAGTTTTAAAAAGCAACATTTAACACCAAAAGTCACGCGGGGTAATTCCTGGTGACAGTTCTTTTTATGAATGAAAAAAATCACAGAGAAACTCTAAATTATCTTCATTAGAATTTATTACTTAATAATGAGCTTATTGTTAATTTATTATGGAAAAAGAATCGTTTTGAAATGGCTTGTCAAATTTCTCAAAAAAACATTGATACGTTTCATTTTTAAAGATCTTGGTCGCAACTAAAGTTTTTAATATTTTTCTTTTTCGTTGGATTGTGAACTAGTTCTGACACTAAAAAATTGTTTTGGATTTACTATTATTATTTCAAAGGAGTGCCTCAAATACTGCCCCCTGTTTCCAGGGGGTAATTCTTGATCCATTGGAGCAATTCATGGCCAACGCTTTTTGTAGCATTTATGCATTGTTGTTTTGCCTACTATATTGCCATATTTAATTTACTTTATTTGCAAGATAACGCTTAAATGCTAAATTAACCGTAATCGCGGTGTAACGTTCCTTACTATTAAAGATTGTTTTCAACAGTCTGAGACGCAGATAAAAAAGCCCCAAAATAGTCTCTCTCATCTATCCGTGCATCAATTTTATTTGCTTCTAGTTTTTCAAGTGTTGGCATAAGCAAAACATCTCCAGTTGTCACTCTGTGACTGCATCCTCCTCGTTTGAATACTTGCTACGCACATGGCTTAGACAAACAACAAAAACAGTGTAGCAAGCTTACTACCAAACTTCACGAACTTGAAAGTCACGGATTTGGACAAAATTCTAGATATAGGTCAATTCCAACTAGATATGAGCCCTGGTATAGCGGTTTGACTGCATAGGCACTAGTTTAGCTGCAACGAGGATCCAAAGTTCATAATTTGGACCCAGAAATGCAATGGTATTTCCTGTAAAATTACCATTTTTATCGATTTTTTTGCTGTTGTACTGCAGAATGAGTCGTTTGCATGCTTATCTTTGAATTAATTAAGTTGAACACTAGTTTTTAATAATCCGTTCTCAAATTCAAATTGGCTACTGTTTTTAATTTCAATAACTTGAATGCCGAAATAACATAGTAACAGGATCTTTATCGTTTTCAAATGAAAAACTAAATATTTTCATTTTATATTAATCCTCTGCTATTAACAAGTATTTATCGTTTGCTAATAAAAACAGTTACTTTAACTGGATATTTATTGCCTGCTATCAAAGATATCCCACATTGATAGGCAAAAAATGGGAGAAGAGAAGGCACTCTGATTTATTGCACATGGCAGGCACACAAAAGAACAAAAATACAAGATTGTTTCGACTTTTCAACTAACTTAGATCATGCCCATAAATAAATGCGTGTCCTCCCTTATACACAATTTATTTACAAAAGATGAAAAAGATGTTGGGAGATCGAACATAGTGTCAAATTAAGAAATTCCAATGAAAACGCCATTGCATTTCTGGGACCAAACTAGCAACTTTGGACCCTCGTTGCAGAGAAACTAGGGCCTATGCAGTAAAACCGCTTTACCTGCGTTCATATCTAGTTGGAATGGACCTATAGCTAGAATTTTGTCAAAATCTGTGACCCTCAAGTTCGTGCCGTTTGGTCGTTAGATGTTCGGCGAAAGGTTGATACAAAAGTTGCAGTTATATCATTGAGACAAAGATAAGGCAAGTGGGAGTGGTTGTGGAAGGCAGGAATCTTTGCGGGTGAGACCACGTGTCTGCGCCCTTCCACGGAAGACGTTTCGCCAGTCTTGTAGGGATTTGAAAAGTCATCGATTTTAATTTTTTACCTTCTGTCTGAAATGTTTTGGCACATTTTTTTTTTTTTTTTTGGTCACCCGCAAGCGCATGGTTTACTGATTCATGGATAAATATTTTTTTCTTTTTCCATTTCTACGTAAGTTGCTGAGTTTAATTTAAAAATAGCTCTATAAGTTGCTCTCATTGAGAAATCGAGTTAGTATTTCGTGCCGAAATCGAAGGACTTAACCACGTGGTACACGCCGGCGAAATTGTTAAATGTTTTCCCCTGGAGATAAGACCTGTCGTCTTTACTTCTGCTTCAGCGCATACAATAGCGAATGGATGGGAGGGCACGTCTACACTAAAAAATCTCGGAAAACTCTCTGAATATATAAAAAAGTTTTCCGTAATACACAGATTCGTACGCCCTGTATAGTTTTCTGCTATAATCAAAAACGTTTCCCGTATAGCAAGAAAGTAAGAGTCGACGCATGCGCAGCTCACAATTTTATAGTCCAGCAGCAAATCTAAACTGAAACTTTCGAAAGCACGCAATGAAAACAAGTGCTGACTCATGTATGCGAAGTAACACTCATCAAGGGGATTAGTAGAAGTTTTGTTCCTCGCATGAATTCACTGAAGATAATTCTAAAGTCTTATATTTTCTTGCATATGTATCGTCATAAGATTGAATTTGAAGCTATGTCACTTATTTTTAAGTACGAAGTGCAAATTCTCGACGCATGCTCGCGGAAGGAATACAAACTGAAATTGAAAACCAAATAACTACCGAGAGGACGCCATGTAAATTCATTGCGTCGCATAACTTGTGTAGGTAATTTACTTTTTTCTTGGATACTTTTCTTCTTTCTACCAAATGGGTAATTTTTGTTGGCAGAATTTTATTCTGTCATAAAAATCACCTTTTTGGTGACCAAAGCCTGCAAAAGACCACCACCGACGAATAGGTAAGTCGCTTTGCAACTCTATTACTTTAAAGAGATTTAGTTCATATAAATCTCGTTAAAAAAAAAAACTATTTTCTTCAGTATTATTTTTTCGTTGTGAACTATTGCAATTTGAAAATATGTTACATTACATAGAACACATATTTAAAGTGCAAGTGTGTCTAGTTTTATTCTGTAAAATTTATGAATTGAAGATTATAAAAAAATTTAAATATGTTATTGTGTACTTTGTTTTTATGTGTCAATCTCAGTTAATATTTGGCTATGTATCAAGCATTATGAATTAAATGTTATAATATGCAAATTGTCAGGTTTGATAGTTCGTCTTTAAGGTTGCATGTTTTCATTCTCTTGTAAACAGTGTAGCTAGATTGTATGAAGTAAAAAAAAAAAAACTATCTCTTGTAATTAGGAACATAGTGCTTCAGTATTATCTAAATGACGATATCTCTTTAAATATTTGCATTAGCGAAACGCTTTAAATTAGTTAAATGTGTATTAATTTATTTAACAAATAGATACATATATGTATTTAAAAGTGTCTTCATTTTTTTCGTTTTACGAGCCTCAATTTTACCAAAAGCAAAAAAAAAAAAAAAAAGAAAAGAAAAGAAAAAAAAAGACTTAATAAAATAATTTTGTATTTTTACACCATATTAAAGTATTTGACTTATAATTTATATGATACTTTGATTTATAATGTATGTGGTACTTTGATTTATAATGTATATGATGTTGCTTTTTCAAGGGGGGGTGGGCGCTTCATAGCATTTTATGGGTGCACCATCACTTTTATGGTGGGGGAGGGGTTATTCTCGTATATATGAAATGGAATAATCATGTAATAGAGTTCAATGTTTTAATAAATAAAATATATAATGCATTTTGCGCACACTGCAAAAATAAAATCAGTAACCTATTTTGAATAAGTATTTATATTTGTGATGAGCTGGAAAAGGGCAAGAACAGAAGAATCAACCCGAATGGTTCCAGCAGGGGGACTTGGTGTCATATTTAAATTCATCAATTTCTCTGTTGGTACTTTTCGGTACACTTTGTTCGTCAGAGAAATTGACTTGAGGTGAACGAATTCCGGAACGCGAAGGGTAGGTAACTCCTGTCAAATTTTATCCGAAGATAAAAGCTATCAAGTTTGATACAAGATATGTTTTTAAGTTCTGCATTAAAAATACAATATGTTGATAGTTTTGTCTTGAAAATATTGAGAGAAAAACTGAAGTTTAAGATTGTTTAACAAACAATCCCCACTTTTCAGAAGGTACCCCCACTCCAATTCCCCGACGATTTTGTGATTAGGAATGAAACTACTAGATTATTTCATAATTTTTCAAAAATTTATAACTGTGCATATGTTATGCTGTTAACCATGCTATTTGTCATTAGAAATTCCAAAAAAAAAAAAAAATCCACGAATAATTCTAAAATTGCTTGTATTATTGCTCTTAGATATGAAAGAATTGAAACTGATATGGTATGCAATACTATAATAAAGAATTATGTTTTAGAAAAAATCACGGAAAAAGGATTCCGAAATTCTCGGAAACGTTTTTGAAAATTGTTTGGAGAATTCCGAAATACTCGGAAACGTTTTCGAAACTTTCATGAACCACAGCTGCACAGAATACTCAGAAACATTTCTGGAAATTACGGAAAGAGGATTCCGAAATACTCAGAAACGTTTCTGAAAATTACAGAAAGAGGATTCCGAAATACTCAGACACGTTTCTGGACATTACAGAAAGAGGATTCCGAAATACTCAGACACGTTTCTGGACATTACAGAAAGAGGATTCCGAAATACTCAGACACGTTTCTGGACATTACAGAAAGAGGATTCCGAAATACTCAGACACGTTTCTGGACATTACAGAAAGAGGATTCCGAAATACTCAGACACGTTTCTGGACATTACAGAAAGAGGATTCCGAAATACTCAGACACGTTTCTGGACATTACAGAAAGAGGATTCCGAAATACTCAGACACGTTTCTGGACATTACAGAAAGAGGATTCCGAAATACTCAGAAACGTTTTTGAAACTTTCATGAACCACAGCTGCACGATATACTCAGAAACGTTTCCGGATTTTTTTTACAGTGTATCTCTCAATGGTCTAAGGTTATAACAAATAATAATTTTCTATAACTGGTAGCGGAGCAAAACAGAGATAATCTTTGGATGATAGTAGTTGACCAATCACTTAATTTTAATGTAATACAAAAAAGCGTGGGGTGCTATTTACATTTTTGCTTGGACAACCAATGGAAGAAATTCAAGACAACTGATAAGAAGCCCCCATGCTTTTTTGTATTACATTAAAATTAAGTGATTGGTCAACTACTATCATCCAAAGATTATTTTTCACTTTTTAGTTCATTTTGCTACGAAGGCGTGTTTTTTTAGTTTTCTAAACTATTATTTTATTTTTCTGTTTTTTAATCTTATGTTGGAGAATTATCAGGCGATGAAATTATTTATAAAACGAGTGCGAAGTAATATCTTAAAGTAAAGACAAGGGCACCCCGATGGGAAGCTACTGTGAGTCATCGATGTATGTGTTTGCGGAAATCATATTTATCTCTTATATAATTAAAAACTGGGCGTATCTATGTATGTCCAAGCTTCTTCTCCCGAACGACAGTGAACTGACCATCGAACCAGGTATCGATGGATTCGTCATCTTCTCGTCTTCATGTTTGGCTATTTAACATAATCCTCCGATAATAATTAGCGGAGATATAAATTAAAAACTATCAATTATGAAGTTTGGATTTCGACATAAAATCCCTAATTTTCGAAGGCTTTCCTCCATTTAAATTATTATTCAGTGCTTCATCTCAACTTTCCGCAAGAATGCTTTTATTAAAATTTGTAGTTGTAGCGTGAAGAAAATCGTTAAATGTGTGAAAGATCAGATGCCATTTTTTTCTCGAATATAAACAAAAAAAAAAAAAAAAAAAAAGGTTTTTGTTTTGAGGCTATTTCTGTAATCGGGAGATTTAAAATGTTTACTTTTTGGTTATTTGCCCGCAATCTGCAGCAAAATTTCTGATTTTTTTTTGTTGTTGTTGTTGTTCAAGCCTGATTGTTGAACACGCGTCACGAGACATAACTATTATTTTCGAGGTGCACCGTGCAAAGCCGGGCAACGCAGCTAGTATTACTTTGAAAATTTGAGATGCATTTGAATAAAAGTTTTGTTCAACAATGGTCTGATCAGCAATGAATTTCCAATTGAAGGCTCACCCAAATTTTGGCATGAAATTGGTTAAAACAATTATATTTCATGTTCTAATTACCTTGGAACATTGGAACAAATTTTGTCTAATGCAGAAAAAACAAAAGATTTTTGTAGATATTTTTAAATAATTTTTGCAAGCATTTTGATATGTATTTTTTTAAATTTTTCCTTTTTCACATTGTTGAATTTATGCCAAAATATTGATTAAAATTGGAGGAAACTAACAATTAAAAGAGTTAATTAATTTGATCATAGAATATTGCATTGTCATCGGGTCTGAGGTGGCGTGCAAAATTTCAAAAGTATCCGATCGCAGGAAGTGGGCGAAATTTGAGCTGCAAGATTCCGTTACAAGATACATACATACATACATACATACATACAGCTGAAGCTAATAAAAGCATGTTAAAAAATGATGACGGTCCCTTTTTTAAATTTAAATTTGTGGAGTAGAGAAACAGTTGGAAATTTAATTTTTGTTGACGCCAATATGCTGTCACTTCTGAGGCATATTTCGAGTAGCTTAAATTCAAAGGGAAGTTGCAACCTATTAAATGTTCATATCTTGGCTATTGGATATTGTTAATTGACCCTCAAAACTAAAAAATTCACCATCGCCGAATTTTAAAACATCGTGGTTGATTTTTAATGATTTTTTAAAAATCCACGCGCAAAAGTGCGCGCTTCTGAAACATCACGAGCCTACGTCACAGGGCGCGAATGGGCAGCCTTCCGCCGAAGATCCCTTGTTTTCGCTAGGGACATCTTGAGCGCGCTGATATTTATATTTTTTAGAAATTCAATAATCCTTTTGAACACACTATGGAGGTCGGATTCGTTAAAGCACAATCTAAATAATCTTCCTCGTGTAACATCAATGATTTTATTCGAATATTTCCGAGAGGATGAGAGGTTTAATGTTCCAGAAACGCGAGGAGTTAAATGCGAGGAGATAAGCCTTTTACGTTTCGTCTTCGAAGTCGAATGCGTGACCTTCGGCTTCTCCCCTATCGGAAGAGGGCATGACGTCACTTCCTATGCCATTTGACGTCACAAAAGCTTGAACTTTAAAAAATAATTTAAAAAAAACTACTTATCGTATCGCAAAAATTTTTTCACCTATGATGTTCATACATGTTACTCTATCATTTAAAAATAAAATTGAAAAATCGAAAACTTCCCTATCAATGAAAGCGACGTCGATAAGGGGACATTTATTGATTACGTTTTTACCCCCCCCCGAGAGGGAGGGGGGGGGGGTAAAAACATCTCTACATAATCTTATTTGGGGGAGGAGTCCCAAACCAATTCTTAAATATTTTTCAAGTCAATATTTTACATTAGAAATTGCGCGGTCAAGTGGTTTGGCAAGGATATTTCATTTGTGGCTGTGGAAGATAGAAACTTATTAGGATAAGCTGTTTTTTTTTATTTGTTTTACAAAGAATGAATGGTGTGAAATAAAATTAAAAAAATCACACTATGTGTGGCATGTTTTATTTTTAATTAGTATCGCAACATATACAAAAAAAAAAAAAAAAAAAAAGTCGAAAAAACATGTGGTCTAGAATCCAACTTTTAGAAAATATTTTTTGATGCTTTTGTCGGATGTCTTTTCATCCATAAGCTCATTATTTTTGCATTGAAAAAGGCGTTCCCTGTAACGCCGAAACACGTGTCTGCTGTAATTTATAAATTTGTGCTTCTACTTACGTTGTTTGGTCTGACTTTACTATTCAGCACAAAGGTATTTATTTATTTTATCTAATAAGGTTTAGTTTAATAATAGTGAATTTAATAACGATTCCAGTGATAAGAGATTCGTTATCTTATTATTTTGGAAAACGAAACGGAGTCTTACGTAATAACAGTACGGGGAGGGGGGGGAGCGGTTGAAAAGTCTTATGTACCCTTACATGGGGGGAGGGGGTCAAGAATTGACAAAATCGTCCTTACGTAATTAATGAATGGCCCCTAATGACAAATGTGAAGAGTTTGAAACTGAACCACATTCAACGTCAAAGGCAGTTGATGTGTAGAAATGTTTTAACCTTTTTTCGACCAAGTTTCGATTTTTTTCGAGTACACAAGAAAGATACAATAAGACAACACGGCAGTTTAAAGCAAATTTACCAGAAATAATAATGATAATAATTATGCAAGTGTGTATGGAATTTTTAATAAACTCGTTTTTCATGAGCACTGCGTTAAAACGAGCAAATTTTGCAGCCCCTTTATGGACGTTCTAAGCGAGTTCGACTGGAGTAGAATTAATTATGCAAAGAATTTTAAGCAAGATTTATGCAATGATTAAATTTTTGCTTTCACACTTTTATTTACTTCATTTCAAGTTTATATTCATAAAAATAATTTTATTTATGTATTCAGTACTGCTAGGACCTAATAGATGTTATTATCATTCTTTATTTCTTTATTTATTATTTATTTTTGTCTTTACATTATTTTTTTGCTACTAAAAAATGTATTCGTACTTGTTTGATAATTTGTTTTACTGTTTTTTTTTTTTTTTTTGAGCAATCACATTGCTTATTGTTCTCATTTAACTGTTTTGAATTCCTATCATTTTATTTTCCCGCCAGCACCCTTTGCCAGCACCATGCTGCTCCTCTTGCGAAAACAGTCTCCAGGTTCCATCCATATCCTACGCACACACGCCTACACACCCATACTCATGACTGCGCACAGACACAAACACATAAGCCTACATACACACACACACACGAACGCCTACATACACACACGCGTGTACACACACAGCACTGCATACACATGCATACATACACACACACGCACCCACAAACATTCGCCTACACAAACACACACACATGCGCTTACAAACACTCACGCGCATTCATACACACACACGCTCGTGATTGCGAAAAACATAATTTGAATTCAAGATGTCAAAAATTCAAATTAATATTTTTTTTTTAGCAATCACATTGCTTATTGTTCTCGCTTGACTGTTTTGAATTCCTATGATTTTATTTTCCCCCCGTCTCCCTCTACAGCACCACCGTCGACCGGCCCCTCCCGATGCTGCTTCTCTAGCGAGCAAAGTCTCCAGGTTACGTTCATATCCAACATACACACGCATACATACACACACCTGCAGACACACACTCATGCTTACACACAGACACACACATTCGTGATTGCGAAAAACATAATTTGAATTCAAGATGCCAAAAAATGCAAATTAATATATATTTTTTTGAGCAATCACATTGCTTATTGTTCTCGCTTGACTGTTTTGAATTCCTATGATTTTATTTTCCCCCCGTCTCCCTCTACAGCACCACCGTCGACCGGCCCCTCCCGATGCTGCTTCTCTAGCGAGCAAAGTCTCCAGGTCGAGTTCATATCCATCATAAACACGCATACATACACACACCTGCAGACACACACTCATGCTTACACACACATTCGTGATTGCGAAAAACATAATTTGAATTCCAAATGTCAAATTAATTTTTATTTATTTATTTCATTCTTTTGTATATCCTATAACACAATAAATTTATTGTCATTTTAGACATATTCGGTACGGTAATCGACAACCAGTTCAAAAAATTCAAGAAACCATTTATAAAGGAGAAAAAAGAAGAAAAATGAAAAAGTGTGTACGAGAGTACATATAATAGTGAGTATAAACAATTGTTTACCTCCTTTTTTAAAAAGTTAAGGAGGTGTAAACCTTGTGAAAAGTATGGCAAGAAGACTTAAAATGCTCATCAAGAACAAGGGAATGCATACCAAATATTAGATAATTATTTCACTGTTCGTTAATGTGTGTATAGTTATGTAATCACTAAAGAATTTGCTTTTAAAACAGTCTTAGTCTAATAGTTTAGCCAGCACTGTAAGTTCACAGGAATATGGTTTGTCTCCAGTATGGGTTCTCAGATGTAATTTTAAGCTTTCCAGCTGGTAAAATGCCTCTGAACAATGTTCACAAGAATAAGGTTTCTTTTCAGTATGGGTTCTCCGATGTAATTTTAAGCTTTCCAGCTGGGGAAATTCCTTTGAACAATGTTCACAAGAATAAGGTTTCTCTCCAGTATGGGTTCTCGGATATAACTTTAAGCTTTCCAGCTGGTAAAATGCCTTTGAACAATGTTCACAAGAATAAGGTTTCTCTTCAGTATGGGTTCTCCGATGTAATTTTAAGCTTTCCAGCTGGGGAAATTCCTTTGAACAATGTTCACAAGAATAAGGTTTCTCTCCAGTATGGGTTCTCGGATATAACTTTAAGCTTTCCAGCTGGTAAAATGCCTTTGAACATTGCTCACAAGAACAAGGTTTCTTTCCAGTATGGGTTTTCAGATGTAATTTTAAGCATTCCAGCTGGGAAAATTCCTTTGAACAATGTTCACAAGAATAAGGTTTCTCTCCAGTATGGGTTGTCAGATGTTTCTTTAAATCTGAAACGTTGTAAAATGCCTTTGAGCATTGTACACTACAGTGAGCAGAAAAAAACTCTTTTTTTCTATTTTGAAGTTGTAATAGCGCGGAAATAGATCGACTTCTTCCGTTCGCGCCTAGGGCCTAAATTTTGACAAAATGTTAAAAAAAAAAAAAAAATCATAAGTTTTTTTTTTTAAATTATACATTTTTTTACTGTAATAGTTTGTAACGTCTTTAAACAGAGCCTCAAAACATTGTGTTTGAATTTGGTTTCAATCAGCAAATATCTTTCGGTCGCACATGGACCCCAAAATTTTCCAGAATAATGAAAATGTTACATTTTTATGTGTTTTCTGTATATGATGAATAATCAGTTTTTAAATATAATAGACGAAGTATTTCATCAGTCGAACTGAAAATGAGATTTAAAAAAAAAAAAAATTAAAAAAAAAAACTGTCCGGTTCAGCCAATGTTTTCCCGTAGCGCAAAAGCCTTAGAAACTCTCGTGCGCAGACGTCGGACAGCAATCCAGACAACGTCACTCACCTGGCTGGAGACGCTCTTCTCCACGCCATCCCCACCTTCCTAGAACCATGTTAGCTGTCTCCCAACATTGTTTTTTCTGTCTTCATCTGTCAGTAGTGATCTCAGTAAACTATTATTTAGTTCGATCTAGCTGTTTTCATTCTGCAACTCTTGTAGTTTTTAGTCATGATATATGCCTGTGCAATGGGCCGTTTGTCTCCACCATTTCAATGAGTTACCATTTCGCCACAAGTTTGAACTTTTGGATGTCAAGACAACGGAGCCCAGTACCTCTAAAGGGTCAAATGGCCTTGGGGAAAATTTCGTTGGCTGACTGGAACGTTATTTTCAAGCAATTCCCAGCGCACAGGCAGACTATTGAACGCTGAGTAACACTCGTCACGGTAGTCACAGGAAAAGTTTGTGGAGCTGAATCTCGAAACGAATTTATAAGAACCACACTACTGTTCACATCATACATGCCTAGCTTCACCAGCAAATAGGTCTTCAAAGTCAGGGATTGAGTCACTGTCGATGTGTGATTCGATGGCGTCGTCATCACTTATATGTAGCAGCAATGGGGAAGAAGATAATTTACAGTACATCCAGTTGTTATTTCTGTGTATTCTTGCACATAGACGTTGACTTTTGCGTAAATGTTCTGTTTTTCTTCTTGTATCTATCTTTCTTGACTTCAGAATTCTTCGAGCCCCGAACATTTGCGCATTTATTGTAATCCTGATTAGAGGCTAAACAGTACGTTTTCTGGGTGAGCGAAAAATCTATTTTGTTCGATCGCAGGGTTGACAACATAAGCAAAGGTTTTGGCAAGTACCTGATATATTGGCTTGGTAAACAAGTTTTGGGCCATCTTAAAATGGTTTGATAGAAAACCACACTGGCATGAATGACTTCACTGTAAACTATACTAATTCTTGAAGTTCAGATGCGAGGCTTTCTTCACTTATATACACAATCTGAATTTTCTGTTCGCCTTTGTCCACCACCTCGAATGTGATAAACGCCAAGGATTTCGTGCAGCCAAATCTTCTTTACAGGTTCCTGATTCAATTGCCTTTGAAATATCAAATTAATGGTGCTGATCTTCGCTAAACACGTTTCGGTCCATCTCTGGGACTAGGCAATCAATACTCTGAAAGTTAACTACCGGAAGATTCTGGCAGTCAACTAATTTGCCCCTAATTGACCTTTTAGAGGTACTAGATCCCAATGTCTTGTCATCCAAGAGCTGAAACACGTGGTGGAATGGCAACTCATTGAAATGGAAGAGACAAACAGTTCATTGCATAGTTATTTATCATGACAGAACACTACAAGGGTTGCAGAACTAAAACAGCGTGGTCGAACTAAATAATAGTTTACTGAGATCACTGCTGAAAGATGCAGAATGAAAAAACAATGTTGGGAGACAGCTAACGTGGTTCTAGGAAGGTAGGGATAGCGTGAAGGAGAGCATTCGCAGCTTGGCGAGCGAAGTTGTCTGAATTGCTGTCCGACGTGTGCGTACGAGAGTTTCTAAGGCTTTGCGCTACCGGAAAACATGGACTGAACCTGACAGTTTTTTTTTCTATCTCATTTTCAGTTCGACTAAAAAATTCGTCTATTATTTTTCAATACTGATTCTTCATCAAATACCGAAAACCCATAAAATGTAACTTTTCATTATTTTGGAAAATTTTGGGCCCATGCACGACCGAAAGATATTGGCTGATCGAAAATAAATTTAAACACAGTGTATTGATGCTAAGTTTAAAGACGTTACAAACTATTACATTAAGAAAACATCTTATTAAAAAATTTAAAAAAAAAATTGAAAAATGATGTTTTTTTCATATTTTGTCAAACTTTAGGCTCCATGCGCGAACGGAAGATGTCAGTTGATTTCTATAATTTTTACAATCCTTTGTCTTTATAATTCGCAACTTCTCCGCGCTATTACAACTTCAAAATCAAAAGGTTTTTTCGGCCAACCCTATTGTACACATGAATACGGTTTATCTCCAGTATGGATTCTCAGATGTCTCTTTAAATAAGAAGCGTAGCAAAATGCCTTTGAGCAATGTTCACATGAATACGGTTTATCTCCAGTATGGATTCTCAGATGTTTCTTTAAATAAGAAGCGTTGCAAAATGCCTCTGAGCAATGTTCGCATAAATACTTTTTATATCCAGTATGGATTCTCAGATGTTTCTTTAAATAAGAAGCGTGGCAAAATGCCTTTGAGCAATGTTCACATGAATACGGTTTCTCGCCAGTATGGATTTTCAGATGTTTCTTTAAATAAGAAGCGGTGCAAAATGTCTTTGAGCAATGTTCACATGAATGCGGTTCCTCGCCAGTATGGGTTCTCAGATGTGATTTTAAGCTTTCCAGGTACGAAAACTCTTTTGAGCAATGTTCACATGAATACGGTTTCTCGCCAGTATGTGTTCTCAGATGTTTATTTAAAATAGACCTGCTGGAAAATGCCCGCGAGCAATGTTCACATGAATACGGCTTCTCGCCAGTATGGGTTCTCACATGTTTCTTTAATCCTGCAGCTCTGAAAAAATGCCTCGAGCAATGTTCACATGTAAATTGCTTCTCGCCAGTATGGGTATTTATATGTCTCTTTAAATCTGCAGCGATGGAAAATGCTTTTGAGCAATGTTCACAGGCATATGGTTTCTCACCAGTATGGGTTCTCAGATGTACCTTTAAATGAGCAATGCTGGTAAATGTCTTGGAACAACATACACAGGTAATTGATTTCTCTCCAGTATGGGTTTTCAGATGTTCCTTGAAACGTGAAACGTTGGAAAATGCTTCGGAACAATGATCACAGGAATACGGTTTCTCTCCAGTATGGATCCTCAGATGTACCTTAAAATGTGAAAGGGTGGAAAATGCTTTTGAACACTGCTCACAGAAATAAGGTTTTTCTCCAGTATGGGTTCTGAGATGTGCCTTTAAATGTGAACCGTTGGAAAACGCTTTAGAACAATGATCACAGGAATACGGTCTCTCTCCAGTATGGACCCTCAGATGTACCTTGAAATGTGAAACGTTGGAAAATGCTTTTGAACAATGCTTACAGGAATACGGTTTCTCGCCAGTATGGGTCCTCAGATGTACCTTGAAATGTGAAGCGTAATTAAATACTTGTAAACATTGTTTACAGTAATAATTTTTTTTAGTTTTATGCATCTGAGTATGGCATTCCATTGTTTAGAGTAAGGAAGTGTTCATGATGAAAAAAAAGAAAAAAAAAAAAGCACACACACTGCACGTTTTTTTTTTTTTTTCTCTCTCCAATGATGGATTCTCAAAAATTCTTTCAGTCACTTAATCATAACCCAGCGCAATTAATCAAAAATCCTGACAGAGTAGTGGGTCTTTTTTTCTTTCTTTTTTAAAATACAGACCCTCATATTTGAGACGAAAAACATTAAGTCAGATTGTTCTGCTAACTCAAATTGGTCGATGCAGTTTCAAAACGGGATTTTAAGGACATAAAACAAATCAAGTTTTTTTTTTTTTTTTTTTTTTTTGTACTTGTAATTGTTCTTAGATTTCGTCACAGGTGTGAAGTTTTTCTCAATTTGAGTCAAAAACAGTTCTTAATTCTTCTTCAATTCAATTGTGTCCCGGTTAACGCACTTCGCTTTGACAAGTTAATATGTGAACGGTCGTTTAATAAAACTGACGCAACCCAATTTTCAAGAACGATGTTTCATGAGTACATATCCATAAGCCGGCTCCTATGACTTATTCCTTGCAGAGTGGAGTAATTTAAACTTGCACACACACCCAATAAAAACTTACATTCAAAACATGCTTTTGCAAAATAATATCAAAGTGAATCCTCTTTATCTAAGCAAGAACTGCCACTACAAGAACTTGAATGCATAAAATTAGAGACCCCATACTGCGACATAACGAAATGAGAGTCCAGATTCGCAGTACCAGATTAAGCTTACACGTTTTGAGATGCACTGCAAGTTTCTGTTGCTGTTGCGCGACTAGATTAGGAATGCATGAAACTCTTTATAAGTACAAAATTAAAAAGTTTGGAGGGATTTTACTGTTCTTGAATTTCTTCACACAATCACTTCGACAAAATTCCTGAGACGAACGCCCAAACAACGTTGAGTACTGGTATAGGGAGCGTCAAAGTCTGGCATCAGACTTGTGGAAATCCAACAGCATGTATTTCAAATTGTTGCTGAAAAAAAATTAGGACCATTAGAGTACATTAAAAAAAAAAAAAAAAAAAAATGAAAAGATTAATTTGAACTTTGACATCTTGAATTAAAATTATGTTTTTCGCAATCATGAGTGTGTGTGTATGTAGGTGTGTGTGTTTGTGTGTGTGGGGGGAGGAGTTATGTTTGTTTGTGTTTGGAAGGGGGGTATGTGTATGTGTGTGTAGGCATGTGTTTGTGTGGTTAGTTGTGTGCATGTGTCTTTGCGTGTGGGGGAGGGTATGTGTATGTGTGTGTAGGCATGTGTGTTTGTGTCTGTGTGCAGGCATGAGCGTTTGGGTAATCGTGTGTATGTGTAGGTGTGGGTGTATGTGTAGGTGTTAGTATGTATGCGTGTGTGTGTATGTGTTTGTAGGTGTGTGGGTGTATGTGTGTGTTTGTGTAGGTACGTGTATGTATGCGTGTAAGTGTAGGACATTGACGCAACCTGGAGACGGTGGTGCTGCAGAGGGAGGCGGTGGGAAAATAAAATCATAGGACTTCAAAACTGTCAAGTGAGAACAATAAGCAATCGTGATTGCTCAAAAAAAAAAAAAAAAATGTAAAAAGAACACATAATATTTGAAACTGTGCATTGGAAAGAAAACTATTTGGACGGATGGAAAAGTCGATGTATTTTAAAATGAAAAAAATTACTTCGACAATCAGTAATACACGCATATATTGTGAAGACTGTCTTTTTATATATATGCAGTGCTGTAGTTAGGGGGGGAAGGCAGGGGTACGTACAGTGGGTGGACCCTAAAGTAAGTTTGGACATTAGGTGGAAAATTAAACCTTTTAATATTACAGGGTGTCCAGCAAAGGACTCCCTGGTTTCAAAATTAAATATCTCGAAAACCAAGGACGATATTGGAATAAAATAAACGGTATGTTTATTGTGAAACCCATAAAAATCATATACAGGAATACGGAAATTAGTTTGGCGCTGCACAATATAATTGCAATAGAAGTCTAAATAAATAGTGCTGTGAAGAGGTTTGTTGCTTCAGCAGTAGTTTAGTCTCTCAGATATGCTTACATATACGCTAGAAATTATCGTTCAACCTCTTCGCAGCACCATTCATGGAGACTTTTATTGCAATTACAGCGTACAGCGCCACCTGTTGGAACTTTTTAAAATTAATTTAAATTCTTGCATATGACTTTTATGGGTTTCACAATAAACATACCGTTTATTTTAATCCAATATCGTCCTTTGTTTTCGAGATATTTAATTTTGAAACCAGGGAGTCCTTTGCTGGACACCCTGTACATATTTACTGTTGTATTGACAATCTAAGAACATATCCCGAGTAAAGTAACTAATTTTTAACATCATTAGCCGAAGATAATACCTTGGATTCGAAGAATTAATTTGCTACTTCGTTGGCAGACAATTTTGTAAAAAGTAAGTAACTTGCTTAAAAACTCAACAAATTTAATGCTGTGATGTGCTATGATATATAAGGGGGGACCCAAAAATAACCGGATTTTTGTTCTAAAATATTTATGTATTAGTTTATTCACAAAATTTGTTTTGTCTCCTTTAAAGTGTTCACTCTTAGATGAAATACACTTGTTAATTCTTTTTTTCCACTGTTAGAAGCTTCCCTAGAACTCTTTAGCTTTGACCATGTTCAGTGCCCGCTGCGAAGTAGTTTTTACAGCCTCTACATCATCAAAACGCTTAATTTTCAGATTTTTTTTCATCCTCGGGAACAGAAAAAAATCACAGGGGGCTAGGTCTGGCGAATACGGGGGTTGAAGAACGACTGGCCACCCCTGAGAGTGGTTAATAGTAAAGGTTGTGTGTACGGGAGCGTTATCATGGTGAAGGAACCATTCTTCCCATCGCCTGATGAGCTCCAACTCACTCCTGTTTCTTCTAAATTTTCGTCAATCATAAAACGACCACTGTCGTTGATTTTTTGGCAGATTTTTTCAACGATTTCATCATTTTGAGACGTTGAAGGGTGCTCAGAGCGAGCATGATCTTCAACATTCATGCAACCACGTTTAAAGCGCCCAAACCACACGAAAACTTATGTACGGCTCATAGCATCGGTCTTGAAAGCTTGTTGAAACATTTGGTAAGCTAATCCGTTGCCGACTTTTCAAGCAGGAGAAGCAAAATTTCAAGTTTAGTTTGTTCTTTTAAATCTGCCATGTAATGAGTTCGCAGGCGGAAAGAAACAGCACCTGAGAAAACCAACCCTACGATCAGACAGTATCAATTAAACTGACGCCACTTGCACAGCTGGTTTAAGAAGGTCTCTACTTGAGCCATCTAGCTGGAGAACACTCTACTACATCTAGGATTGGCATCGCACCGTTAGTCCGGTTTCTTTTGGGTCCCTCCTCGTATGTGCCTTTAATAAATAACAAAAACACACAAAAGTTTCATACAAATTTAGAAAATTTTGGAGACTTTTTTCAAAATATTTTGAATGTATTTTTGAATGATGAAAATCGCTAACAAAACTATTAAATCTCATAAATTATAACGAGTATTAGCTTTTAAAATTCGGTTTCAGTTCTTGCTTAAACCTGCCTATTCAAAAGATACTGACAGTTAAAGCCAAGTAAACATGCTTACATTTTTCAGTTTGTTTACTTTGTATTGTAAACCCTTTCAATTAAATTCCTCGGAGAATCAGTTTCAGTGTGTCCTTTGTAGGCTCCCATAAAAGGTGCTTAGAAACATGGTGTCGTTTGCCAAGTTCGGGTACTACAAAAAGTGGTATTTTTCTAAGTTTTCAGTATTAATAAATGAAAAAAACATAATGCTTTCAAAAAATAAACGAGCTGATGTGTGCATCACGTGACTTCCTTTTACTCTAATTTAATGTCATTTCCCCATTATTGGTCATTTTAATGTGATTCAATAGTTTACCTTCTAAATATCACCAACAATTGCCAAATAAAAACCAGATTAAAAAAAAAAATATCGCCAAATTTGTCGCCAAGTTGGCGACAAAACTTGGCGACCAAAAGATTGGCGAAATATCGCCAAGTGTCCACCAAATTGTAACACCACTTGAGTTTAGATCGAAATTAACAATGATTTCCTCCCAAAAAGGGGCAAAAGACCCCCTTAGAAACACCCGAATGCAACCAAAAGGGGAGGGGCACAACTAGACCCCACTAGGAGTCTACGTACCAAATTTCAACTTTCTAGGACATACCGTTCTTGAGTTATGCAACATACATACGCACATCCGCACATACATACAACGTACTTACAGACGACAGAGAAAACTCTTTGTAACTAACTCGGGAATCGTTGTTACAGATATTTCGCGTGTCTATACGTTCTTAGGCACTTATCCACGTGTGGTCGAGTCAAAAAAAAAAAAAAAACCTCAACATTCATTCGGGAGTGAGCAAAATGGAAACTAAGGTCGATTTTTGAGTGAAATTTTTTTTGCGAATACAATAGGGTCACCCGGGGTAAAATGGGTATAAAAAACAGCATTTTTAATTTCAGTGACCCATAGCAGAAATATCATGAAATATAACTGTGTTTTTGTTCAATATTCTATACATTGTGTATCTTAGGTCTAATTTGGACATAGTTTGTGTTAACTTTTTGCTTTAAATTTAGTGTAAAGGGGTATACCTATTTTACCCCTGGTTATACCCATTTTACCCTGTGCTCCGGGGTAAAATGGGTATACACCGGGGTAAAATGGGTATATGCTGTTTAAAGTTGAACTACACTGTAACTTTTGGTGAATTTTTTTTTAAAATTGAGTATAATTGCATTGGAGGATAAAAACTTTAATTCAAAATAACCACAAACAATGTTTACAGAACCAAATTTATGAACAAAAGGCGCATTGGCAAAGACTTGCGGTTTGGCTGAGGTAGTATTTTTACAACTTTGTGATGCCTGCACAACATCGATGTCATCTTTCTTAGGGAGCACGTAGGATAATTTGGCAGATGATTTTGTAGCAAACTTCTCAGTATATTCACCTTCAGCTGAGATTTCAGTGATTAAACCTATGAATTCCACAAATTAAACAATGTCCCTGTCACCCGTTGCTGGGATTAACAACTAGGAGGACCACTAGTTTTCACTTCTACTTCATTAGTTATTTTATTAATTATTGTTAATGTTTTCTTTTTTAATTTATTTATTTTATGCGTATTTATTTATTTTTTCTGCTTTTGTTTGTCTCTTGCCTGTTCGTGTACAATCCTGCAGCCGCCTGCTCTGTATTTAAAACTTCTCCCACCTTTGTTTGGACTCTCACTTTTTTTTTTTGTAAATTTTTCATTTCTTTACCAGTGCTAAAAAATGGCTGTGAACCAAGAGGTATAGGAGGATTTAGTTATTTAGCACAACTTTGCTATGAGGCATAAGGATTCTGTTGTGATTGTGTGTGAGGTTGTACTTAGACTATGTTTTGGGCATGGGGTTGGTGGTTTTAAAAGGAAATTAAAAAGACAGCATACTAGCTATCAAAACTTACAATGTTTTATAATGTGTAGCAATGAACCATATCTTACTAATATTATATATGCGAAAGTTTGTCTGTATGGATGTATGGATGGATGTATGGATGTTTGTTACTCTTTCACGCAAAAACTACAGAACGGATTTTGATGAAACTTTACAATAATATAGCTTATGCATCAGAATAACACATAGGGTAGTTTTCGTCCCGTTATGGGGGGCAATAAAACACAATTTTTGTATAAATTCTCTAATATTGGGATGAAAAAATACTTGCACATATTTACATTATATGTCAATCGAAAGCTCTGATTTTTCTGCTGAAGATGGCACCTGTTCGAAATTTCTAAGTAGAATAAAAAACGAGTTATGAGCTTTTTAGATCCATGTTCGAAGGCTTTCCTCAACTCAATACAGTATTTAGTGTATCATCTCAACTCCCTGTCGATAGCGACAATTGTTGTATTGTTGACTTTCTTTGCTTTTCGTGATTGTTCAAGGCTTTTCTCAAGTCAAATCTTGAAGTAAGAGTTTTGCACAAGATTGGCAAATAATACATGATTTGGCTGATGATTTTCCATTTAAACGGAACTTTAATGTAATTAATGGTTTTTATTATTATTTATGCTGATTGAACACTTACTCATTATCCAAACAACCAGCAGATCGCCAAAATTTTTGCAGAAAGATTTCCGTAGCTGATGCATTTGGCAGTTCTTTCAACGTTGCTGTTTTTGAAGCCGAAGACTACGTCATAATGTTTCTCAGCTTTCACCATGTAAACAAAATATCGCCAATCAAAGAATTTTCAAAAGACTTTTTTTACTGTGTTAAATAATCCAGCAACTAAATTAGGCAAATCCATAAACAGCACAAAAACTTCCATTAATTTTCCTTTTTGCACAATTTCAAACAATCACCAAATTGTATTACTTATTTTGGTAACATTTCGGATGAAACTGTTTAGCGCCATTTTATGGTGACCAAAAATATCTCAGCATCTGGCAACGATATCTCTGTAATGAAAATTAATATCATCGTTTTACAAAGTAAGGAAAGAATGGGGGAGCATCATCGAAGGTACCTCGAAACGACTTTCGCAAATTCGGTAAAATCGCACCAAGAGCCACAATGATTGAAATTTCCCGAAATAACTAAAGCAAGTATAAGGGGGTTACGAGCGCAGCTACTTTTTTTTAATCACTTCGTACTTCATTAGCCATACAGAGAAGGTTTTAGACTCCATGTTAAAAAAAAAGTATCAACAGATTAATCTTTTTAAATATGAGAAGATTAATTTCATGTTTTTTAAATTTGTATATGCTTAAATATAGTGCTTTCGTTTCTAAATCAATACTACTTTGTTCTTTATACTTATTGCTATTTTAGTTTTATGGGTAAGGAAGAAACCCGATTTTTAATCACGTCAAAAAGATGTGTTTTAAATTCTTTCACTTAAAACAGAAAACAAAAGCAAGTAACGATTTTTTCTAATAATTATTACTGACCCAGGCAACGCCGGGTATTTTTGCTAGTACATAATAAACTTACAGTAAATTATTAACCTACAATAATCATGAACTATATCGATAATAATCGAAAAATATAATGCCTTTAAGTACTAATTGGCATAAGTTATAGTAATTAAAATAAAATAAATAAATGAAGAGTAATTATTTATAAAACTTTTTTAAAACATACTTTTTGTTTAAAAGATGAATAATATCTAACATTTGTCTTGAAAAGATAATTTAAGTTTTTTAATCTTCATGCATTCAATGTCTTTAACTCGAAAATGTTGGCTATACCTATTTTACCCCGTGAAACTAAAGGTACTGCAAAATTTTTATAAATATTAAAATTTACTTGTTTTTTGAGTTTTCTGTTAGAAAAATTATTTTTCTATCAAATCCAAATAAAACTTCCGAAACTCTTCCTGTAAATTTTTCTAGAAAGAAGTTTATCACTCACTATAAAGGCATTGTTTTGCATTCTGAAAAATAAAATTGTTGCTAAGCCTGGTAAATGAGTTGCAAGATTTTTTTTCCTCAAGTCAAAATGTTGCCTGATATGTAAACACTTTCATCATATTTTTTTATTTTCAAAAAATGATGGCCAGTAGAAAAAAATCAAGAAAAATGCAACTATACCCATTTTACCCCGGGTCCCCCTACTTCCTTTTTTGTAAAAGGAAGTAAAAACAAAAATAGTGTGTCATGACTTTTTTTTGACATACAAATTGATGACAAAATGAGTGAAAATGAAAATCAAGCAGCGAATATATTTTGAACAGATAAAAAAATATTTAAAAATGTTATACAAACATGCACTGAATTTTTTTTCATAAGCAAACACTTGTCCATAAATATTAATTTCTTAAAAATATATATTAAGAGACCTTACAACAAGCTATTTACTTTTAAATTTTTTTAATTACTTAGTATTTTTTTTATTTTTATAGTTTAAATAACAAAATACGATCTAATTGTTTAGTAGAAATTGGTTTTACTGAAATGTCCAACCTCTCCATGCACTCGCCCCAGTATGAGACGCTGTCCTCGAAATATCTGGTTTTTATTGTGAAAACCATGTAAATGTACCGTATTTTAAATGAACCATATTTTATAGAAGTGTGGAGACGTCTTTGAAACTAATCTATGCAAATTTTTAGCATCCAAGATCCAAATCCTAAGGTTCTAGGATCTCCCAAAAATGTGATCCGAAATGGCGGTTCAGCTCATTGTGAAAGATTGCAATCTTAAGGCTAAGATTGCAGAAAACTTTATCACACTAGAAACCTGAAATTATGGGAGCCTAAATAAAGAATAACTTTGCTGGAGACAGCATCTCATGGAAGCTGAGAGTGTCAACAAACTGGTAGCTAAAGTGAGTTTAGCACACAAGTTTGTATATTGCACATATTTCTGCCTTAACCCTGACTTGAGAAAGTAACTAACAGTACTCTGAAGTTCATAGCATCGGTTCCACTTTACGGATACGGATTAAACTTCAAATATTTGCTATGAAGATTATACGAACGAGTTTATATCTCTCTCTTGTGACACGACAGCCCGCTCCGGTTAGGTAGCAGACTAGTTCACATATCGGCCGTCCGTTCCGTCCATCCCATTTTTTTCCTCCCGAAACACGTTTTCTATGCTGGTTGCCATGACAGCAAGCCATCTTGGATGGGATCGGTTTCGATCAGAAGAACCTTGATATCTGACGGCCGTCAAAAGTAGAACGGCATTTCATTGGTTTCCGCCAAGCAGCGCGCTTTTCTGTCCTGGCGGGTGAATTCCAGTCACGTGATTGATGTACGGCGACCGTATGTGAATGCTATTCTGCTTTCGTCGGCAGTCCGTCACGTCAAAAAACGGGACGGACGGCCGATAAGGGAACTGCAGCACGAAGCGCTACCACTGAGCCACTGGGTTTCATCTCTCTCTCTCTCTCTATCTATCCATCTATCTATATATATATATATATATTATGTTTTTTGTAATCACGAGTGCGTGCGTGTATGTGGGTGTGTGTAGTTGTGTATGTAATGAGCGTGTGTGAAGGATATGGACGCAACCTGGAGACTGTTTTCGCTTCCGGGCCGGTCGGCGGTGGTGCAGCAGAGGGAGGCAGGGGGAAAATAAAATCATAGGACATCAAAACAGCCAAGTGAGAACAATAAGCAATGTGATTGCTCAAAAAAAAAAGGACTGAATGGTATGTTCATTAAATAACATAATGCTTAGATTAGCCATCCATCAGATTTTAATCGTTACAAGCTGCGTGCCCGGCGTTGCACGGGCTACCTAAAAAATGTAAGAGCAGTCCAGTTGATGCTTTTGTAGTACACTGACACTAGTTTCTAACGCGTTAAGGAATAAATAAATGCGCGTAAAGCAAGGTTTGCAAAACACCAGTAAAACATATTTTTGCCAAAACACCTCATCAACGTTAAAAATCGGTATCAATGATACAAGTTATGAGTACATTTTCAGTCAGCACAAAAGGGGAAAATATATGCATTATCAACTATAATCTTTACTCACGTTAAACTGAATTACATCTGATAGACTATATCGGAAATATTTATGCACAATAACAATCCGCTTTTTACATAAAATAGTCTACTACCCGGCGTTGCCCGGGTGTTTATTAATGCAACATACCACTCAGATAAATATTTGGATGGATTCTATCCACATGGTCGTACAAGAATTACATCAATCCGTTTTCCAGGTACAAACCCTCAAAGAACTCAAATAACTTGTAAATCACTCATTTACTTTACGACGTGCACGGTCCTCCTCGAAAATGAAAGTTATGTCATGTGACGCGAGTTCAACACTCAGGCTTGAACCAAAAAAAAAAAAGTCAGTGAAATTTTGTGGCAGATTGCGGAAAACCCCCATAAAGTAAACATTTTAAATCCCCTGATTACAGGAAAAGCCTCAAAACAAAAACAAGAATTTTACCTGAGCATATTCGAGAAAAAAAATGGCAGCAGATCTTTCATCTCAATGATTTTCTTCACGCTCACATACATTTTAATAAAAGCATTGTTGCGGAAAGTTGAGATGAAGCACTGAATAATAATTTAAATGGAGGAAAGCCTTCGAAAAATAGGGATTTGATTTTGAAATCTAAGAGTCATAATTAATAGTTTTTAATTGATATCTCCGCTAATTATTATCGGAGGATTATGTTAAATAGCTAAACATGAAGACGGGAGGATTACGAATCCATCGATACCTGGTTCGATGGTCAGTTCACTGTCGTTCGGGAGAAGAAGCTTGGACATAGATAGATAGATAGATAGATAGATAGATACTCAGATTTTATATGTATAAGATTAGTAGGAGTGTGGTTTGAAGAAATTAACAAGTCATCTACCAAAACTTTTCATAATTAATAGAAGCAAAGGGATGCAAGTAGACTAGTGAAATCTCAATAAGTAGTCGACCGGTTAAGTGGTCACTCCGTTTAAGTGGTCGTTTTTCTTTGGTTCCGAAAAGGTCTCATTCAGAGTAATGTAAAATGATCCTCCTTTACTGGTCACCAAATTTAATTTTACCCGGTTAACTAGTCACTCAAAAATTGTTTTCTAAAATTTCTTTTCTTTATCGGATCTTAGAAAATAGCGTCGGATAGTTGAAAGGCTGTTTGGTAGTCATTTTTCCTTGAAATCTCGATCCTCGGTTCTGGTCATTCGAAGCATAATTCTTGCTGTGACTCTGCCGAGTGCCAAGAGTATGAATCAAACTCCTTCCAGCAAGACATACAAAATCTAATACCTGGAGAAAGTTAAGTCAGTATTTAACATCCGTTCAAGGAACTACAAACACAGAATTTAAAGCTTGATGTATGTTAGAAGATATCATTCTTTTCCGTAAGCAAAAACTTCATGAGTCAACATTGAAGGATTGTATTAATATACCGTAACTACATTAAAATAAGTTGTTGCTATTTAGTAATGTATAAGTAAGAGAAAATAAAACAAAGTAACTACTATCATTAGTATTTTCCCCCCTTTTTAATATTTCCACTAATTTATAAACATTTATTACATAAGCTATTGTTTTTCTCACAGAATTCTACTGCAATTCATGAATATTTGCAAGGCTTTTTTTTTTCTTCCTCAATTTCCCACTCCACATAAGTAGTCACTCCGCATAAGTGGTCAAAAATTTTTGGTCCCTTGAGTGACGACTTAACGAGGTTTTACTGTATTTTAAGTTTCGAGTAAAACGCGTTTAAAGATCAGATTCTAGGATGGCTTTCATTGAAATTTTTTTCTGAACCATATTGTACAGCAGCATCTACCAGGGCTACTAGTAGCATCTCTTGCCCCAACACAGAGGAGAGGTTCACCTACCATTTGTACTGGTTATCTCCAAATTTTTAATTTTGCCACTTGCATCCCTTTGTTTCTCACTTCCTCAAATGTATTTATAAATGTGAAACAAGTGATACATAACTTAAGTAAGTGTTGAAGTACCACAGTAGTATTTTATATGGTACATTATGCTTTTGAAGCACAAAAGAAAAATGCTCAACACTGCTTTTAAATTCACAATCACTTTGCAGATAAAACAATCGTCAATTTTTATTTACATTTTCGCATTGAAATTTTAATTACATTTACAGAAAAATGAAAATCATAATAAAAAGGCTGAATGCTCAATTTTCATTAAATAACATCGTCATTGCAGCTGAGTGAACATCGAGCAGAGAAAAATGGCAGGGTTGCAGAGAAGTTAATGATCCAGAGAAGCATTTCTTAATTTTTTACTATTTGTGGAACTATTTTAAATAACCAGTTTTTTCGTGAAACTCCTGTTTCTTTCGTAAGTAGTATAGTTTGAAGCAACATTCTTGAAATGTTTTATTTACAGTCAAAGAAAATTATTTCAAACAACATTATTTAATGTCAAATCGTAATTTCAAAAATTAACAAAAAATAAAATTCGAAAGCAACGTGGAAAACAGAAAACTTCCCGGAACAAAATTAACATGAACAGGACACGTCTTTAGTATGAATTTTCAAGTGTCATGTAGGCCTGTACATTGAGAAAATTTCCCGGAACAAAATTAACATGAACAGGACACGTCTTTAGTATGAATTTTCAAGTGTCATGTAGGCCTGTAAATTGAGAAAATTTCCCGGAAGGAAATTAACATGAACAGGACACGTCTTCAGTATGAATCTTCAAGTGACATGTAGGCCTGTACATTCAGAAAATTTCCCGGAACAAAATTAACATGAACAGGAGACGTCTTTAGTATGAATCTTCCAAGTGTCATGTAGGCCTGTACATTGAGAAAATTTTCCGGGACAAAATTAACATGAGCAGGACACGTCTTTAGTATGAATTTTCAAGTGTCATGTAGGCATGTACATTGAGAAAATTTCCCGGAACAAAATTAACATGAACAGGAGACGTCTTTAGTATGAATTTTCAAGTGTCATGTAGGCCTGTACATTGAAAAAATTTCCCGGCACTACATTAACATGAACAGCACACGTCTTTAGTATGAATTTTCAAGTGTCATGTAGGCCTGTACATTGAGAAAATTTTCTGGGACAAAATTAACATGAACAGGACACGCCTTCGGTATGAATTTTCAAGTGTCGTTTTAGCGTGTTAGAACGACTAAATACCTTAGAACACACTTCACAGGCATATGGCTTTTCTCCATTATGGATCCTCAAGTGATTGGTAAGGGAGTGCTGATGAGAAAATTTCCTAGAACAAACTTCACAACCAAATGGCTTTTCGCCAGTATGGGTTCTCAAATGTCCACTTAGGTGCCCAATTTGGGAAAATGCTTTAGCACAAACTTCACAAACATATGGCTTTTCGCCAGTATGGGTTCTCAAGTGTGCATTCAGGCTTTTTGCGTCAGAAAATTGCTTAGAACACTCGTCACAGGAAAATGGTTTTTCGCCAGTATGGGTCCTCAGGTGTTCTTTCATGCGTGAAAATTGAGAAAATTGCTTAGAGCACACTTCGCAACAAAATGGCTTTTCGCCAGTATGGGTTCTCAAGTGTTTCTTCAGGTTTGAAAACGCAGAAAACTTCTTAGGGCAGAATCCACAAGAATGTGGTTTTTCGCCAGTATGGGTTCGTAAGTGCTCTTTCAGGGATTGCTGACGAGGGAATTCCTTAGAACACACGTCACAAGAGAATGGCTTTTCGCCGGTATGGGTTCTCAAGTGGTCATTTAGGTGCCCGTTTTGGGAAAATGTTTTTAAACACACATCACAGGAAAACTGCTTCTCGCCGCTATGGATTTCAGAGTGTCTTCTCAGGGCTGCCAGATGAGAAAACTGCCTAGAACACACATCACAGGAAAACTGCTTTTCCTTCTTTACATTCATTTACAAAAAGAATATCCTGAAACAATTTCTGTAACCGTCGCAGTCTGATCTTCCAATGCAATCTTCTTTTCAGCGCAATGGATCAGTCAGTGAGTTGACACCTGTTCATATCAATTTTTAAACAGGAACTTTGAACTGAAATTGCACTAAAATATTTTTAAAATAACATCTCTGGCGACTGCTCGTATGTCAGAGTTCACAGTCTGAAATTAAATAAGATAAAAACGAGTAAGCTAGCTGAAGAGAAGCAAAAAGAATCAATGAGATTTAAAAAGCAACATTTGGCAAATTTCAAGTAGGGGAATCTGGGGCAAAGTGAAATAGCGGGGCGAAGTGAAATGGTGAAATGCTTACTCTGCTTTCAAAGCCACCTATCTGGTAATATTTTAACTGTGTAGTAATATGCGTAATCGGTCCCAGTCAAGAAAAAGTAAATCTGCAAATCAAAGAATCTATATAAATAAAACAAAGAATATATTTATCTGTATATATGTGTGTATGTTCCTTATACAAATCCAATTTTCGTCGGATCTCAACCAAATTTGGCAGGGAGGTACTTGGGCCCCAGAGAAGGAACGTAGGGGGAGTTTTTCGACCGCCAAAAAAGAACCGAAACGTTTGAATTTTAATTTTAGGGCCCGAAAATGGCATTAGATGGCTCTTTCCACTCGAAGCAATTATCCGATTTCTTTGATTCAGGTCCCATTTGAAAGCCCGCGAAAAAACACCCAGAGGTCCTTCATTTCCTTCGAATTTCAAAAAAAAAAAAAAGATTTATATTAATTTGAATTTTCTGCATCTTGAATTCAAATTACGTTTTCCGCAATCACGAGCGTGTGTGCGTATGTATGCGCGTGTGTGTTTGTGTAGGCGCATGTGTGTGTGTGTGTGTGTGAGTGTATGTATGTATGCATGTGAGTGTATGTATGCAGTGCTGTGCGTGTAGGGGTTCGTGTGTGTGTGTAGCGTTTGTGTGTGTGTGTAGGCGTTCGTGCGTTTGTGTATGTAGGCATGTGTGTTTGTGTCTGTGTGCAGGCATAAGTGTGGGGGTAGTTGTGTGTATGAATGTGTGTGTATGTGTGGGGGGATGTGTATGAATGTGTAGGCATATGTGTTTGTGTCTGTATGCAGGCATGAATGTGTGGGTAGTTGTTTGTATGTGTGTATGTATGTGTTTGTGTGCATGTGTAAGTGCCTCTATGTATTTGTGTGTGTATGTGTGTAGGTGTATGTGTGTGCATGTGCTTGTGTGTATATGTGCTTGTGTGTGTGTATGTATGTGTGTGCGTGTGTGTGTAGGTGTCTGTATGTATGCGTGTGTGTGTAAGATATGGACGCAACCTTGACACGGTTTTCGCAAGAGGAGCAGCATCGTGAGGCGACCGGTCGACGGTGATGCTGCAGAGGGTGCTGGCGGGAAAATAAAATCAGCGTAACGCCAAAAACAGTCAAATGAGAACAATAAGCAATCGTGATTGCTCAAAAAAAGAAGCTGCTAAAATTACCGGGAAAAAAATTAAAAAGCACTGCTAAGCCTAATAAAACAGAAATTTAAAAAATCGGAAAATTATTGCTTGCGGATTTCATTCAAACCAGCCCGAATAAAGTTTCAGAAGGTTGCCACTTTTTTACCTCGACTGCAACGAAATAAAATTTTGTTTTTGTTTTGAGGTAAAAATGTCTTCTTTTGATTATTATTTGGCGATTTATCTTTTTTTTTTTCTTTTTGTACAGAAAGCAGAAGATAATCAAGAAAGTTTCGTTTAATTTGTTCGGGAATTTTTGATTTTACGTTTTCTTTCAGAATGATATGTTTGGACGGGAAATTTTGTTTTTTTTTCTCTCTAATTGAAGCCTGATTGTTGAACAAGTGTAAATTGACATAACTTTTGTCTTCGAGGTAGACTGTGTAAAGCCGGGCAACGCAGCTAGTATGATAATAAAAGCAATTTTTAAAAATCGATACTCATATTGTAATTTTTTTTTTATAAGCCAAAAATTATTTTTGTAATTATAAAATAATAAAGTTCTTGTTATAAACGTTCTAAATATTCATTGAAACCTAATAATATTGGGCGCAACGTTTATTGAGCAATCACGATTGCTTATTGCTTTCATTTGACTGTTTTTGGCGTCCTATCATTTTACTTTCCCACCACCACCCTCCGCACCATCACCGTCGACCGGTTCCTCACGATGCTGCTCCTCCAGCGAAAGCCGTCTCCAGGTTACTTCCATGTCCTACACACACGTGCATACACATACACAACTACACACACACACGCACACACAAACACATACACGTACCCACAAACACATACACACAGCTACCCACACATTCATGCCTGCACACAGACACAAACACATATGACTACACACACATACACATCCCCCCCCCCACACACTCATACACACAACTACCCACACACTTATGCCTGCACACAGACACAAACACATATGCCTACACACACATACACATTCCCCACCACACACAAACACTCATACACACAACTACCCACACACTCATACCTGCACACAGACACAAACACACATACCTACACACATATACACATACCCCCTACACACAAACACACATACCCCCCACACACAAACACACACGCCAACATACACACAATCGTGATTGCGAAAAACATAATTTGAATTCAAGATGTCAAAATTCAAATTGATTTTTCTTTTTTTTTTGTTTTATTTTCGGTTAATTTGTATTTTAAATGCTTTGTAGAGTAATTCCTAAAATCCAAAAAAAAAAAAAAACAATATATGATGAAAATAATATATATAATAGGTATAGGGTAGCACATGTTAAAATAACTTCAAACTTTCGAAATAATTGAAATATTTTCAAGATGTAAAAAGATTGAAATCTGCTGCAATTTTCGGCAGAGCACGTGCTACGTTGTACATGCAAGGTGGAAAGCTTCCAAAACAATTAATTTTTACTAACGGAGTTATTAATTGGAAAAATTCTTATCCCCATCACATTGGTAGACTAGAAAGGGGCGCCATCTATTGAGAAGAAAATGAAACTTTTTGATGATTGACTGAAAAAAACGGGAGAAAATCGCAAAAAACGGGAAATCGGGAGATGGAAGCAAAAAACGGGACTCTCCCGTTAAAAACAGTAGAGTTAGCAATATGATATACACTCCCAGGAGTGACCGTTCCTTGAACCATATCTGCCTTTTGCTTTAATGAGTGGAGCTGCTATCAGTCATTTAAGATGGCGGCTGTCCTTTAGACGTCCACAGCTTATGAGCAGCGGTTATTCGTTTGTATGGATCAAGGGACAAAAACCCATAGCAATTCATGGGGAAATGCACCTGCAATCCAGACCTTCCCCCTTGGTGATTTTTACGTTTTCGGTTCACTGAAGAAGTTTCTGGCAGGACTAGAGATGTAAAATTTCCGGGTATTTTGAAGTGGTGGAAAAAAACCGATTTTTTACCGGTTTTTTTCTGGAAAAATTGGAAAATTTGATTGTACGCAAAATACCTGCTATTTTAAGTTGTTTAATCAAGTAGAACCACAGTTCGTTTGCTTGTTGTGCCTCGACAAATAGTATTTGAAACGGCATGCAGTTTCAAGTGGCTTGGAAATAATAGTTGATGTCCGAAAGGGTACAAAAACGAACAAAAGTGAGTTAGAGTCAAAGTTCTACCCTAAACTACACATAAAATTGAACTCTCTAAATCAATTGCTTTATAGGGAATAGGATTGATAAAAGGACTTGCTGCCCTTGAATGAAAATTTCAATAAGCAGTTGCATCTCTGTATTACGGCAAAAGGCTGCCATTTTGAAACCAATTAAATGTAAATATTGCTAAAGGTCTTCTCATATTATTATTTTTTGTGTTTTATTAGTTTATTTATTTTTAATAAAGTTTCTTGGAAAATTGCTTGCCCGGGTTTTTTTTGCAGCACCCTGTACATTTGGTTTGCAGTCAGCAGTTTGTGATTAAAGTTGTGCTTGTTTGTTTTATGAAGAAGGAAAATAAATTCTGCACTAAGGTTATTAGTTTAAGCTTTTTTGTAAAAAGTATTATTAAACATTTTTTGATCTATATGCAAATTATATTGTCATACAACAACTTGCATTAACGTTAGACAGTATTTTATCATAAAACGGGAGGGGGAAGAAAATTGCAACAGAATTTAAGCGTGAGAAATTTCTGATCACTTTTTGCTGAAAATTTCAATAAAAACCCTGAAAAGTTGAAAAAAAAATTTTTTTTTTTTTTTTTTTCAATTTTTCCGAAGTGGAAAATTATTTCTTCGGAAAAAAATGTTTTTTTTTTTTTTCAGTTTTTTCCGGAAATTTTCCGGTTTTTTTCCGACTGTTTTCATCTCTAGGCAGGACAGAAGCCAAGAACGGTGATTCCACAGGAAGCCGGAAGAAGTCTACGACAGTGGGATCTCTAATTTAGTGCTGCGATAGGATGAATGTCTGAATCGGTATAGTGACGGAATAGAAATAATATAAGGTACGTAGTTCACTACGCATATTTCTAAGTACCTGTATGTACCTTCTTTTCGGCGAATAAAAAATAGGCACAAAGACTTTTTGATTTGCCCTCGTAGTAATAAGCCTTCCGTCGAAAAACTTTTGTTCTTCCAAGACAGGCCCAAGGAAGTTGTTGCAGAGTGCCAGCTAGGCGGGCAATTCGGGGTGCGCTGCTTCGCTTTTCCAACTGTACCGTAGTTTTGTGCGTCCGATTTCCACAGTATACATACCATCAGGGCCCGATCAAGCCGAACTGGTGCCCAGGTCCTGAGTAGATTTTGGTGCCCCCCCCCATGAGAAAATTCGCGTAATTTTAAAGTCAATGTTTCATACTAGAAACCTAATTACTAGAGACTATATTTTTAAAGGAACATTACTACATTTGAAAGGAAATCTGGGATTTGAATACCAAACACTTGATAGTCACTAAACTAATCACAGTTAAAATTGCCTCTTAAGGCGAAAAAGAGTTAAAAAACAATTTAAAACTGAAAAGAAAAAAAAAAAAAACTTACTAATTCTGACATCAAGCTTTAAAAAAGCTTCTTTCTGACTTTAACAGAGGCAAATGTGTCGATCAAATAATTGAAATCTAATTTTGATGTCACAGAATTTTCAATGGTCAATAAGGAAAACGCCTGTAAATTATCCTGAGAAACGCAGCTTCTCAAATGATTTTTTATTCTTTCCAAAAATGAAAAGGAACGTTCACTGGAACAGCTGCTGATAGGCAAGGTAAGAAGAAGCTGCAGGGGTGAATCCACATTCGGAAATGTATGTGTAATGTTTAGTGATCTTATCCTTTTAAAACATTCTCCAGACGAATTGTTACCTTTTGCAAAAATTTGAAAGTGTGTTAATTCTTCTAGAAAATGTTCATCTATGTCATCCGAGTAATTATTTATAAATTCCAGAGCTAAGGGACAACGACTTGTTTATGCGAAACGTTTTTAACTTTATGAGATTTTGAGCTGATTTTTAAAAAACAATTGAGTCTCCTCTCCCTTAAAGTTGAAAAAAAGTAAAATGAGCTTTAAAAAAAAGGAAGTAAGTGAATTTAGGCTAGGCTATTTTGGTGCCCCTAAATTTGTGGTGCCCAGGTCCACGGACCCGCTGGACCATGCGTTAATCAGGCCCTGCATACCATAAGGACTCATTTATAGGGTAGGCAACCATTCACAGCACAACACATTCACACAAATAGACTAGTATGTTGTGGCCATCACGAAACTTTCTTCTATATCTTTCTTATAATTCTGACCTCTATCCATGCTTGACGAGGGAGCAGTATTACTCCCAATAAGAACAAAATTAAACACGCCAAAACTTGACGACCATCCCAATTCTCCATTCATCTCAAAAGCAAAGCAAGAAAATTGAAAATTATTTTAAAAGCCTTGCTTAAAATAATTACAAACATTCATTTGTTAACAAACGCAAGGTGGCAACAGTTAAAAATTTTAAATCGCGATTTTCTGGTTATTTTCCAACATTTAAAATCACGCAAAATACACAGAGGACAGTTTATTACAATGTATCTTTCTTATTGTTGCATTTATAAAAACAAAAAAAAAAAAAATCCACACAAAAAAAAATAAATAAATAAAAATCAGCCTTCCATGGAGCAATTGCCGCCAAAATTGAACCAACGCCTATTTACAAATGGATTCACATTTATTCCAAATTTCAACCAGAACGTAGCATTACTTCTTGAGATATGGCACTCACAATGGGAAAAAAAGAACAAGCGATTGCGCTACCCCCTTTCTAGCTGTTGACACCAAAATAAAATCAGCTCTTATACCCACTAAGGACTACTTGCCGATAAAATATTGTTTGATTCCGTTCATTATTTTTTGAGATACAGCAGTCACAATTTACAACAAAAAATATATTATAGCTCAACCCCCGTTTGAGCTATTGACACCAAAATTGAATCAGCACCTGTACCTGTTAGGGGCAACATATGGACTAAATTTTGTTTGATTCCGCCAGTTACTTGCTGGGGAATAGCAGGCACTTATAACTCAAAAAATGTCCCATTGCTCCACCTCCCTTGGAGGATATCAAGCCAAAAATCAATAGGCACAAGTTCACATAGCGGCACATATGTGTACCAAATTTCGTTCGAATTCATGTGGTAGCTTTTGCTGTAGAGTGGCCACAAAAAAACTGGTCAAGGGATTTTAGAAAGTTGAATACTTCAGAACGGTATCTGCTGTCACGAGAAGAGGAACTGTACACAAAAACTTGACATAAAAATAATGTCTATGGTAATAATGTCTCTTAAAGTACAAAATGTATGTATTTATGTTATACAGTAGAATACCTTTATAACGCCGACCTATATAACGCAATTCTCTATAAACCGCACAACTTTTCAGAAGTAAACAATAGGTTTTTAAGTTTAAAAAATCCCTTTGTTTTGCCTTGCTGACATAAAAATTGTTAGGAAAATTAAATTTTGAAACAGTTGTTCATCTTTCCAGTTTAATTCAAAGCTTTTAAATGAAAATTAATGTTCAGAGTAAGAAACTAGTATGTTGTGGCCATCACGAAACTTTCTTCTATATTTTTCTTTTTTTTTTTTTTTTCTGATCCCTCCCCATGCTTGACGAGGAAGCAATATTCTCAACAAAAACAAAATTACACATACAAAAACTGGACGACCATCCCAATGTCTGAATTATTGCAAAAGAAAAGCAAAGAGCGAAAATTGAAAGTTATTTTAAAAGCCTTGCTTGAATTAATTACAAATATTTTGTTTGTTAACAAACATAAGAATGCAACAGTTAAACATTTTAAATCATTGAGATAATATTTCCGATCATTTCCATACAATTAAAATCACGAGAAATACGCAGACGACAATCTATTACGATTTATCTTTCGCATTGTTGCATTAATAAAACTATTTTTAATCGCAAAAAAAAAAAAAAAAAAAAAAAAAAAAAATCAACACCTCTTGGAGCGATTGGAGTCAAAATTGAACCAAAGCCTGTTTATGTATGGATTCACATATATTCCAAATTTCAACCAGAACGTAGCATTACTTCTTGAGATAGGGTACTCACAATGGAAAAAAAGAACGGGCGATTGCGCTACCCCCCTTTTTAGCTGTTGACACCAAAATAAAATCAGCTCTTATACCCACTAAGGGCTACTTGCCGATAAATTTTTCTTTCATTCCGTTCATTATTTCTTGAGATACAGCAGTCACAATTGATGACAAAAAATGTTCTATAGCTCAACCCCTGTTTGAGCTATTGACACCAAAATTGAATCAGCACCTGTACCTGTTAGGGGCACATATGGACCAAATTCGAACCCGGACCTTCCTGTCGCAGCCAGACTTCTCTGAGCACTGGAGAAGGCAGGTGACGCCCAAGAAAGTCACTAATAATTACAAAATTTCTTTTTAATTTGGTATGTTTTTATTAAGTTTGAATTCAGAAGTTGTTTACATTTGAGGTGCCCTTTTCAATTAGTAATATTACCACGTAATGATAATTTATATTCTCTAGTAATATATAAGGAAACATTTCATCCATATTTGTAATGTTCCATAGATTTTTAATTAACACGCATGCACCTACACATTCCTATATACAATACACATTGTTACGTACGACACACGCCTAAATGCACACACACAACACATACACCTACATACATACACACACCTTTAAACAGACATCTACTCCAACATGCACGTAACCACCCAGGAAAAGGGGCAGATTTTGGGGGATAGGAGCCATTTGTAGAAAAAATAACCCTAACCCCTTGATTGAACCTTTAAACAAAAGAAAAAGAAAAATTGTGTTCTTAAAAACGAGCAATTTTTAAGAATGAGTAGATATACCCGACAGCCCAGTTATTTCATCCAGAGACTGTAGTTTCATTCTTACTATAATTCATTAGTCTGGATTAACCAGCAGGTTAAGTTGACTGTCTGTTTAACGACTTTCAAGGGACCACAAAAAATCGTTCTTAAATAAAATGCTTTTAACACTACAGTGGACCATCTGGGACTGTGAAAAACCGTTGTTAAATAGAGAAAGTCGTTAAACAGAGAGTCAACTGTATTTCTGCCTTAGCAACGGTAACTAACTGCTAAGTACCAAAGCTTTGCTTTCATTTCACAACCCATACCAAACCACACTATGTTGCGGACTAGGGGTGCGACATCGATGTTGATGTTTTGGAAACATTAATGTTTTTGTTAAAACATCGATGTTTTACTTTCGATGTTTTTGGACCATTGATGTTTTTTCGATGTTGATATTTTGGCATTTTAATTGAAAATTATCATAAAATTTGCTCCAATTTTCTCGTTAGTTAATTAAGTTTACTTATGGAGTAGCCAAAAAAAAAATCATTTTTTTGCATCCATTTTATACAATCAATTTTTCTGTGTAGAGGATGATTTTTGGGAAGATCACTACACGATAGTAAAAGATTAACTAGAGACTGAGGAAAAGGCCAAAGCTGTTAGAAAAACCTAACACTGGTAGTCTGGTGCCAGAACTTGCAGTCTATTTCAAGGCTCCAGTTCCTAAACTAAAGGGAAATCCTATATGTTACTACGGTGAAAATTATAGCTTTAAAAATTCAAAGATGGTAAAAGTTGCTTTAAAGTATTTCTTTCCATAAGCAACTTCTGTTCCATCGGAAAGAGATGTTTCTCTGACTGGTGGGATAATCTGCAAAAAGAGAAATTTGCTTCGGGGGGACAAAGTAAACAAACTTCTTTTTCTCCAAACCGTCAGCACCGATATTCGGGGTTACTTATCGATTTCCCCCAACAAGTCGTCTCTCTATTGCTGACAATTTGTGTTTAATTATTAACTAACACTACAGCACATACTGTCCACCTCTGGCAAGTTGAGCTCAGCTGCCTGACCGATTCATCGATTCCATTACTTTAAATAGGGGTGAGAAAAAACGGCTTATAAATTTGTGGATTTAGTTGGCAGTGTATCGCCCATTTGGCGAACAATATTACTATACCTAACTATTAGCAAGCGGTACAGGATTTTCTCACCAACAAAAGGTTTGCAATGGTTGTCCCACCACGCCTAACAATGCCTCTTCATACCGATTGCTCTCCCTTAAAAGCATTGCTCAACTTGTCGGAGCTGAACAGTATTTATTGCTCTTAAAAATAATTGTTAGAATCACGGCCGGCTTTAATCGATTTGCTGCCCCAGGCGATGTTGACAGGAGCCTCCCCTGGCCTATATGAGGAGCAAACATTCAAACCATGTTTTCTCCTTCGGATACAGTTTTTCAGGAAACACAAAAAACTAATATATTTAAAAAAAACTTGTATTATACCCCAATTATCATTTTTTTAGTTGTATTACTGATTACTAGTAAGACTTGTAGTCGTACTTTACCTAATAAACCCAAAATGAATTAGAAAAATGCATTTGAAATTTGGAGAAATCATGTTTTGACCGAACTCAAAGGAGGAAACGTGTTTTGAATGTTTTCAATGTAGATAAAACACTTTTTGGATGAAAAAGATAGTAACTTAAATTGCTACGATTACATTTTTTAATGGAATAAAACTAATTAATGACATAATAAAACTGATTGTTATAAAATAAAGCTAGAAATTTATATGTGAAAAAAAATTGTCCTGCATAATCCTCATCCAAACAATCGCACACTACTTCCTCCGTTTCATCATTGCGTGCAGGTAAATTACAAATAATGTCTTTGTACCAATTAAAATCAGGTTGATTTTGCCACTCTTCGCCATACATTAAGTTTAAAAGTTTGTCTACGTCTCTTTTCTTTTCAACTGATATTCCATGGCTAAGAGGAATAGATTGTAAGACAACACTTTTCACAATGTGCATCTATTATTTCTTCCATCCCTAAATTAATAATAAAAATTTAGGTAAAAGCACACCGCTCTAAAATAAACAAACAAACCAACATAACACCAAGCAAACAATAACATAACCTCTGAAACACTAGACACATTGGGAAATAGCTGGGTCACGTGATCAGTAAGAACAGCTCTGATTGGTTGACTGGAGGAATCACTGTTTGACTGGAAACTGGCTCTGGAGGAAACACTTTTTGAATGAAACCTGAATTTAATAAATAGGTTTATAATGGGAAAAAATATGTTTTGGTTGAAAACAATAGCATATTTTTGTACCATTTAATGTTGAGTTCAAAGAAAAATCACTAACTCATTTTTTTTCATTTTTGGAGAAAACACTGTTTGAATGTTTGCTCTTCATATGTATTTTTTATCTTAAATCATCGAGCATACTCTCACGTACTGCTGACTTTGAGCTACAGAAAAAAAAGGAACTAATTTGAGTTTTTCATTTTCCCAATTATTTTTTTGCCTCTTTACATTTTGCCATTATGAAATTGGCTGTCCCTAAACTCTGCCGCCCTAGGCGGTGGCATAGGTCGCCAACCCCAAGAGTCGGGCCTGGTTAGAATTAATTTTATATTTTTAAAATAATTAACACAACTTTTTCGCATAATTCAACTGACGGTAAGTGCTATGATACATTTTTTCTTAGATTCTTTTTTGATGTAAATTTACTTTCAGTTTCATTTAGTTTGAAAATATTTCAGTATTACTATAACTAGTTTGTATTAATCAGCACTTGTCTTATATTATCAGTTTTTGTCCTACTATAATACCAAGATGTTGCGAAATTATTCTTATTAAATTATATCCATGGTTTGGGATTCAGTATTTTCAATATATTCGTCGGGTACGTATTCTTTTGTACTGCTTAAATTAGTGTAGTATACTCAAAAATGTATGTTATATATTAATAAAAAGATCGATGTTTTAAAACATCGATGTTTGGAAACATCGATGTTTTTTGGTCAATATATCAATACCATCGATGTTTTAAAACATCAATGTTTGGAAACATCGATGTTTTTTGGTCAATATATCAATACCATCGATGTTTTAAAACATCAATGTTTGGAAACATCGATGTTTTTTGGTCAATATATCAATACCATCGATGCTTTAATTTCTAACATCGATGTTTTGAAACATCGATGTTTTGCCATCGATGTCGCACCACTATTGCGGACACTTGCTGATGAGAGAAATTTCCTTTATCTAAAAGTTTGTTGGCGCTCTCAGATTCAATAAGATGACATCTGCCTGTGGCTTTCGGTTATATCGTAATTGCAAAAGGCCCCCCGTGACAAAAGAGCCCTGACGGTATACAAAAAGGTGCATGTAATTTGAACAAACCAAAATGAAGGAGTTTGAAGGGCCCTTCAAAAAAATTTCCTGAATGAAGGAGTATTGGAGGAGTTTTGAAGGAGAGTACGAACCCTGCTTTATCTAAAAGTTTGTTGGCACTCTCAGCTTCAATGAGATGATATCTGCATCTGGCTTTGGGTTATATCGCAAAGGCACATGAAGAATATTTTACATTCAGAGATATACTGAGTACTCGGTAACTACTCGGTACTCGACCAATTTGCCGAGCACTCGGTTCTCCTCCAAATTTTGATCAGATACTCGGCCAATACCGAGTAGTTGTAAGAAGTTGAATACAGTCAAACCTCGTTAACACGAACTCGATGGGGACACCAAAAGATTTCGTGTTAACCGAATTTCGCGTTAACCGATTTCGATGGTTACCAGATTTTGTATAAGCTGACAAGTTCTTTTTTATTTTTTCTTGTGTCTCAGAAAATAAAGGAACCGAAGTATCTTTGTACGAAAATGTACAATCAAGCATTAAAATTTATAGTTTAAGTAAGAAACAAGTAATTCAAAACAGGCAATTCGGACCATCTCTCTACGACAGTGCATTTTCAAACATCTGATTTTTTCCTTGATCGCAAGACTGGATTTTCGCTGCAGTGTTGACGGGTAAAAAAGCACTTTATCGTTTTTAGACTTTAAACCTCTTAAACCTCTACATGGGCAGAACAGGTGTCCAGAATTACTTTTTCTTTTTTTCCACGATGAAATTTAGATCTAGTTTTGTCAGCCACTTGGTGAAGATTTCACAGTTCATCCAAGCTTTTTTACTGTAAGTGTAATCAACAGCTAAAATTCATACTTTCTCCAAGCAACATGGTTTTCCCGATTTTCCTACATAAGGAGAGGAATTTTCTTGCTGCCATCCATGTCGCTTGCTTTCAAGTGCAGATTTTTCGACTTTGGAAAGTAATTTCATGTAAAAGTATTGGGATTTTTTTTCCCTTTTTTTCTTCAAGACCTTAAAATTTTCTTTGTCTTATGCGGAATTTCGTCTAAATCCTCTTCGTGTTAAGCGAATGATTTAACACTAAGTTGTAACTTTATCTGATAAGACCGGGATCTGAAGGGGGTTGAGCATGCATGGAAAGGCTGACGCAATATTATTTCTGATTATTGTTACAGGCACGATGGTGATTATGAAACCACATGTCGTCGCCCCCCTGGGTGGTCGACAACCCCGGGGGAAGGGAGAAAGCATTGGGGGAGCCGTTTTCTAAAACACTCATAATTCGCGAACTATTTGAGATAAAACACTGAAAAAAGTGGCAATCGACGCAACAAAACAAGGGCTTCATAAAAGCTAAATATAATTATGGACCTATCTTTGTTGGTTTCTGAGTAAAATTCCATTTTTCGCAAATAAGCAAAATTTTTGAATAAAATGCGCAAAACAAACTTTTTTTGACCAAAATAAATTCCAAATCAAAATTGTTTGATTTTTTTTTCAAATAATGTCCAAAATATCATTATTCAGTTTGTTAAAATCATTTAAGAGTACTGTTAACGCGTTGAAAAACAAAATGAGAGTAGCAAGCTCGAACACGATTTGCATTGTAGTTCAAGATCTGAAGGGGTATTTTGAGCATGCATGGAAGACCTGACGCAAAATTATTTCTGATTAATGTCACAGGCACTATAGTGAATATGAAACCACATGTCTTCGCCCCCCTGGGTGGTCGACCACTCCGGGGGAGGGGGGAAAGCAGTGGGGGGAGCTGTTTGCTAAAACACTCATAACTCGCGAACTATTTGAAATAAAACTGAAAAAAGTGGCAAAAGATGCAACAGAACAAGGGCTTGAAAAATCTAAATATGTTTATGGTCTTATCTTTGTTGGTTTTTAATTAAAATTCCTTTTTTAGCAGACATGCAAAAATTTTGAATAAAATACGAAAAGCTTTTTTTTCAAAGATAAGTTCTTTTTTAAAATTTTTTAACCGTTTAGGGAATCAATAAAACCTGAATTTCATTATTCAGTTTGTTTAAAATTACTTAATTATTATCAAAGCGTTGAAAAGTGAAATAAAAGCAAGCTCAAACAGCATTTGAGGTAATTCACACAAAAAAATAAAAATAAAAAAATAAAGTTTACGGAATGTACCTTGAAGACTCGACATAAACCAAAGAAAATTTTGTGGCTCTCCTGTTGTGGCGGTTTTATTTCGTAATATTATCAAAACAATGTCTCAGTTAAGTAATTACTTAATTATTTACCCTTTAACGCATTATAGCTGCTTAGTATGGGTCACAATGGCACTTTTTAAAAAATTAAAACATGCAAGTTTGCAAGTACGAAGTAATTACGGAAAGGATAAACTATCAGGGTAACCCTTTTCGCAGATTTTGCACCTGAGTTATGAAACATAGTGAGCGAGGCTATTGCCACATAAGTAGCATCAAAATTTCAGTGGAACGTTAAAGAAAATGTGAATAGTCTCTTATCCAGAGAAGTCCTGCAATGGCAATGTCTTCAATAGCGACTGCAAAACTGCAAAAGAAAACCAAAGAAACATTTAACCTGGGAAATGTTAGCTCAAAAATGATGTTAGTACATCTAAAAATCATTCCCATACAATAAGCCCAATGCTAGGTTAGGTTCATCAGAATAGTTCAGTGAAGCAAAGCTAGAGGTCCGATTTCGTGAATGTAATTGAAAATGACACTTCTTGCAGCAAAACTCTAGAAGAAGCACCCTATTTTAAGAACAAAGTTCAAGTTATCGATGGAATGAATGACTCTGGTTCATAATGTCCCAAACACTACTTTCAAATGTAGCAAAGATTTTGCAGGTATCCAAATAAAAAAAATATTAAAATTTTCTCTCCAATAGTTAAACTACACGAGTGGACCTTAAACACGATCGGTTCATCTCACTGTCGTTTTCATAACTTGAAAATTAGAAGTTCCGGAAAGTACATTACAATAATTTCTTGTCATTTCCATCAGAAATAAATATAATATCAGCTTTTTACCATGCTCCTGCAATTCTTTCCAACATATGCTAAGAAGTATTGCTCAACTGTACTATTGAATCAATTCCCCTGTACCTTAGCAGTGCCTTTAGATGTAGTCAAGTTTGGGTTTCACTTGAATGAAAATAAAACAATAAAGCCTCACACCTTATGATGCAGCCAGTGTTACCAGAGAGTCTAATTCCACCCTGCGCAGGCAAGAACTGTAAATAATCTTGTAATTGTTTTATTAATAATTCATCTTGCTGTAAATACTGTGCTTTTAAGACTAAAGCAAAAACCCATAAACTACAAAATACTCGGAAGAGAACGATTCAATAGAACAATTACAAGTCAACAAAAAAAAGAGTATGATCGAGCTTTCAGAATTTCTGATATATTAATGCTTTATGTATGCATATTGATATTCTACAATTATTTTTTAATACGCATTATTTTACTAATT
Organism: Uloborus diversus; assembly: GCF_026930045.1. Taxonomy (NCBI): domain Eukaryota; kingdom Metazoa; phylum Arthropoda; class Arachnida; order Araneae; family Uloboridae; genus Uloborus; species Uloborus diversus. The sequence goes on along the minus strand of NW_026558098.1, from coordinate 4,465,784 downwards.
TTATTCAATTAGTTTTTTTAGAGCTCTAGTGTATAATTTTATATTTATATTCGTTTTCATAAAAGCTCAAGCTTCTCATTTTTTATATTTATTTAGTACATATTATTTCTTGTATCATTGTTCTTTGTTGAGTAAATTATAAAAAGCAATATCCGCAAAACAATACCCGCAATATTCTTTTGTGCAAATTGAAAACACAAATTAATTGAAATAAATTAAAATTATATTTGAATTGAAACTACTCTGGGCCTGGTTCCCTAGTTCCTCTGAAATTGAAAGCAGTATATAGCAAAATTAAAGCCATAATTAAATACTTTGCAATTAGAATAAGTTTGTAAACTGAAGAATGAATTGTTCGTCATAAGGATAATAAGGCTATTTTTTTCTCCTTAGCATACTGCCGTTTTATTCAATGTGCTAACTTACGCAAGTGCTTGCATTTTCTATTTCGCTTTTTAACGCTAACGTTAATAATTAAGTAGTTTTAAACAAACTGAATAATGAAATTTCAGGTTTTATTGATTCCCTAAACCGTTAAATAATTTTAAAAAAGAACTTATCTTTGAAAATAAAGCTTTTCGTATTTTATTCAAAATTCTTGCATGGCTGCTAAAAAAGGAATTTTAATTAAAAACCAACAAAGTTAAGACCATAAACATATTTAGGTTTTTCAAGCCCTTGTTCTGTTGCATCTTTTGCCACTTTTTTCAGTGTTTTATTTCAAATAGTTCGTGAGTTATGAGTGTTTTAGCAAACAGCTCCCCCCACTGCTTTCCCCCCTCCCCCGGAGTTGTCGACCATCCAGGGGGGCGAAGACATGTGGTTTCATATTGACTATAGTGCCTGTGACATTAATCAGAAATAATTTTGCATCAGGCCTTCCATGCATGCTCAAAATACCCCTTCAGATCTTGAACTACAATGCAAATCGTGTTCGAGCTTGCTACTCTCATTTTGTTTTTCAACGCGTTAACAGTACTTAAATGATTTTAACAAACTGAATAATGATATTTTGGACATTATTTGAAGAAAAAATCAAACAATTTTGATTTGGAATTTTTTTTGGTCAAAAAAAGTTTGTTTTGCGCATTTTATTCAAAAATTTTGCTTGTTTGCGAAAAATGGAATTTTACTCAGAAACCAACGAAGATAGGTCCATAATTATATTTAGCTTTTATGAAGCCCTTGTTTTGTTGCGTCGATTGCCACTTTTTTCAGTGTTTTATCTCAAATAGTTCGCGAGTTATGAGTGTTTTAGAAAACGGCTCCCCCACTGCTTTCCCCCCTCCCCCGGGGTTGTCGACCACCCAGGGGGGCGACGACATGTGGTTTCATAATCACCATCGTGCCTGTAACAATAATCAGAAATAATATTGCGTCAGCCTTTTCATGCATGCTCAACCCCCTTCAGATCCTGGACTATGACGGGGAATGGCATTCATTTCGCGCTAAGCGAAATTTCGCGTTAAGGGAGTTCATGTTAACGGGATTTGACTGTATTGTTCAAGACAGATTTTACAATCAATAAAAAAGTGCAAGCATATAATATACTGCAATCATTTACAATTCAGATTTAAATTTTGAGAATAATGAAGTTCGTTACGCTTCAATAGAGAATTTATTTTAATGTCTCCAATGTTAATAAAACTTATTTATTACAAATCAGGTAAAAAAAGTAAGTATAGGAAATATGAAACTTTTATATTATTAAATGGATTCTTGCTACAAACAAATTTTTTTTATAAGAAATATAAAAATACCTTTGCTTAAAAAATGAAAGCAATTAAAACAACGTTAAAAGCACAAATGTGCAGGAACACTGCAGACATGTGTTTTGGCATCAAAAGGAATGCCTTTCCCAATGCACAAAATGTTAGCGCATGGATTTAAAGACATCTAATAAAATCCAGATTTTTTTTTTGTCAGGTGTTACATTCATTAGCTCACATTTTATGCACTGGAAAATATGTTCCTTGTAATGCAGAAATATGTGTCTGTAGTGTTCCTGCACATCTGTGCTTTTAGTGTTGTTTTATTAGCTTTTAAAAATTAATTATGTTTGGTGAACTAGAACTATAATAGATTGATATAATTGTTTTAATTGTATCATACCTTTTATTTACTTGTTTATTTTTAATTTTAAAAGTAACTTTTTTGTAAAATTTTTGACACAAACAAAATCTTTGAAATTATACATAATTAAATTTCTGGTGGAACTTTGTTTTAAAAACTATCATACGGACCTGGAGGTCTATGATACAATTCGAATGAGTTCAAAATTCATCACGTGTGTGTTGGTGGTTCTTCTCAAAACATAATTGGTACTTGATACTCGGTACTTGGCCAAGTAATGAAAGGTCGAGTACTTGGCCAAAGTGCTACTTGGTATGTCTCTATCATCAGTCAATTCATTTCAGAGGGGCTCCCAAACCTGCCACTGGAAATCTATCACTCATTGGCTTATCAAATGTTACAGTGTCGCAGAAATTCAATTAAATGCTCAATTTTTAAACCAAACAGGTCACTGAACAAGACTTAGATCCATTAAAATGAAAAAAAAAGTGAAATAAATAAATTTTGTCATAAAAAGAATAACAACACATGCATATCTATACGAAAAATAAAAAAAGAAGAAAGCAATTTATGTTGGAAAACAACAAAAACATTAATTTTCATGAAAAATATTGGGGATATTTCGCTAACAGGGAATTTGGCGCGGTCGTCTTACCTTTGGCGTTATAATTTTATTTGGGTAACCCTGCTGATTTAGAGTAACCCTATGTAAACGTATATATATAGATGTTTCTGCTCTCTTTGTGTAGTTTTGCAACCAAAAATACCTCTTGCGCAGGCATTGAAGTCGAAAATTTACACCAATGACAAAAGATTGCCAGATTCCCAATCATCGAAATATTCCCAAAATTATTTTATGTTTGAAAGCTGAAGAGATATGAATTGACTCCCCCCCCCCCCCTTTGTATGCTTGGTCCGAATAAATGTTCCATCAAATTCCAAATTAAAGCACAAGGATTAAAAAAAAAAAAAAAATGGCAGCATAATTTTAATTAATATTTTTTTTTGTCAATGTGACATATTCCACGGGGATATTTCGATAATTGGGAATCTGGCGCGGTCGTCTCATTTTTGGCGTAAATAATTTTATTTTGGTAACCCTGCTGATTTATAGTAACCCTATGTGAATAGATGTTTCCTATCTCTTTATTTTGATTTGCAAATTAAAATACTTCTCGCGCAGGCGCTGGAGCCAAAAATTAACGCCAATGAAGAAAGATCGCCAGATTCCCAATTATCGAAATCTCCCCTATTAAACGTTAACGTTAATTCCCCCCCCCCCCCCTTTAGCTCTCAACTCGTTCAGGAGTTGGCTGATGAAAAAACAGAAGTGAAATATCGTACAAATTGCACGTTTTTGAGAGTAAGTATTCAAAAAGAAGCGTAACATACAAAATAATAATAGCAATAACAGTAATAAAACAAAACTTACTGTCTTCTGAACTTCACTAAGATGCTGAACAAGTAGCAAGTTCACTGTCACTTCAAACTTGAAGCAATTCCCCAGTCTTAAACAATATTATTTTAACGCCTCAAATGCCACTAAATCTATTCATTTCCTTGTTCAGATCGTCCAAAAGAACTTGCGAAAATTAGAAATGCAAATCTTACACGGTATTTATCTGCGTACAGAAACAATTTTAATATTTTTTCCGGATTATGAAAATCTACACGCTTCTAGTAAACAGAACTTACATTAAAACCCGCGGTCGCAGCTTAAAGGTGAATCAAAAAGGAGGGAGACAAACCTGGAGGATGCTGTCCTCGTTTTTTGGAACAGCATTGCTTTTGTCACACGCTTTTTCATGCATAATCTCCATTTTTAAATTTAAATAGAGTTCTACTGGGACCCTGAAACACGTTTTTTCAGCGATTTATAAATTCGTAATTTTAAATGGTCAAAAATTCATTCTCTTAATTAACCTTGCGTTCGACGAACCTCACCGGTCGACCGGTTAGTAACCATTTACTAACCGCAGCGGTCTATGATCAACCGGTTAGCATTCTAAGCTGTTGATTGGACTAAGTGATCATTAGCTGTCACGTGATAAACTAACCGGTCGCTACCAGTTGAGCTACTCAAACGTAAGCTAAAAGGCAACTTTTGAACTTACTCGAACTATTACACAAGTTATTTTTTAAACAATATGCTTTTGCATTGGCGAAATATATATATATATATATATATATATATATATATATATATATATATATATATATATATATATATATATATATATATATATATATTAAAAGTCTTAGAATATGCATTTCAAAACAGTCACATGAATACCGCTAATCATCTGCTTAAACGCTCAAAGCTTAGTTCAATTCAGAAGAACAAGAAAATGTTTCTTTTCCCTTGCTTTCTAACGATACTCCTATGAATAACGTTTTACGTCAGAATGGACAGTGAAACACTGCTTTAAACCTAATGCAGCATGAAATGACTCAAAAATGCATTTAAAACATTAGAGTTTTTCTTTATTATGGTCCTTTAAATGTCTCTTTAAACTTGAAGCGTCAGAACAATAGTAGAATAGTAGTATGTAGAAGCTTTTAAACAATATTTACATGAGTAGGGCTTTTCGCCCGTATGAACTCGCAAGTGTCTCTTGAAATCAGAAGCGTGAGAAAATGACTTCAAACAATATTCACAGGAATACTGTTTTTCACCAGTATGGATGCTCGAATGTCTCTTTAAACCTGAAACCTCCTCCTCCATTTTTGGTAGGAAGTTAAAAAATAACCGAGATAAAAATTTAATTCAGAGGAAGAATTTTGAAGAAAAAGTAAAATAGCGATAAAATGAAAAAGAAGACACAGTACCACTACATTACTTTATTTCAACTAATAAAACATACACTTTATATCAATAAATTTTTGTTTCATTACAAATGTGTTTTAAATTACTTTCCTTTTTTTTTGGATAGTAAAAAGATCTAAAATTTTAGACACATTTCAAAATTTTGATTACGCGTTTCCTGATAAAAAAAATAATAAGGCACGATTGAAATCACTGAACCCAGGCAGCGGTTTGCAATCTTTGGACGGCTAGGAATATATAGAATTCTTATAATGGGACACGCAGCAGCTATCAGACTTGATAATACTAATAAAGTCAACTAGTTTTCGGAAGAAAAGAAAAAGGACTCAGCAAAATGCCATCACTTCGATGTTCTAGTGCGAGTCTTACGGCATTCTGCTTTTGTATAATAAGAGTTCTAAATCTGAATATTAGAGTTTTTCTGCATTATGGTTCTTTAAATGTCTCTTTAAACTCGAAGCTTCGGAATAGGCTTTTAAACAATGTTCACATGAGTAGGGCTTTTCGCCCGTATGAAGTCGCAAGTGTATTTTTAAAGTTGAAAGGAGAGAAAATGACTTCAAACAATATTCACATGAGTAGGGCTTTTCGCCCGTATGAACTCGCAAGTGTCTCTTCAAATCAGAAGCGTGAGAAAATGACTTCAAACAATATTCACAGGAATGCTGTCTTTCACCAGTATGGACGTTTGAATGTTTCCTTAAATTTGAAGAGTCAGAAAATGCTTTTAAACAATATTCACATGAGTAGGGCTTTTCGCCCGTATGAGCTCGCAAGTGTTTCCGTAACTCAGAAGCGTAAGAAAATGACTTCAAACAATATTCACAGGAATACTGTTTTTCACCAGTATGGACTTTTAAATGTGGCTTCATTTCTAAAGAGCGAGAATGCTTTTGCATTGGCGAATTTTTTTTTTTTCTTTTTAAAGTCTTAGATTATGCATTTCAAAACAGTCATATGAATACCGCTAATCATCTGCTTAAACGCTCAAAGCTTAGTTCAATTCAGAAGAACAAGAAAATGTTCCTTTTTCCTTTTTTTTCTAACAATACTCCTACGAATAAGGCTTTACGTCAGAATGGACAGTGAAACACTATTTTAAACTTAATGCAGCATGAAATGAATCAAAAACCATTTAAAAGATTAGAGTTTTTCTTTGTTATGGTTCTTTAAATGTCTTTTTAATCTTGAAGCGTCAAAATATGCTTTTGAACAATATTCACATGAGTAGGGCTTTTCGCCCGTATGAAGTCGCAAGTGTATTTTTAAAGTTGCAGACAGAGAAAATGACTTCAAACAATATCCTCATGTGTAGGGCTTTTCGCCCGTATGAATTCGTAAGTGTCTCTTCAAATCAGAAGCGTGAGAAAATTGATTTCAAACAATATTCACAGGAATGCTGTTTTTCACCAGTATGAACTTTCGAATGTCTCCTTAAATTTGAAGCGAAAGAAAATGCTTTTAAACAATATTCACACGAGTAGGGCTTTTCGCCCGTATGAGCTCGCAAGTGTCTCTGTAAATCAGAAGCGTAAGAAAATAACTTCAAACAATATTCACAGGAATACTGTTTTTCACCAGTATGGACTTTTAAATGTGGCTTCATTTCTAAAGAGCGAGAATGCTTTTGCATTGGCGAAATATTTTTTTTTATTTTTAAAATCTTAGATTATGCATTTCAAAACAGTCACATGAATACCGCTAATCATCTGCTTAAACGCTCAAAGCTTAGTTCAATTCAAAAGAACAAGAAAATGTTCCTTTTTCCTTTTTTTTCCAACAATACTCCTATGAATAAGGCTTTACGTCAGAATGGACAGTGAAACACTACTTTAAACTTAATGCAGCATGAAATGAATCAAAAATGCATTTGAAAGATTACAGTTTTGCTTTATTATGGTTCTTTAAATGTCTCTTTAAACTCGAAGCGTCAGAATATGCTTTTAAACAATGTTCACATGAGTAGGGCTTTTCGCCCGTATGAAGTCGCAAGTGTGTTTTTAAAGTTGTAAGGAAAGAAAATGACTTCAAACAATATTCACATGAGTAGGGCTTTTCGCCCGTATGCACTCGCAAGTGTCTCTTCAAATCAGAAGCGTAAGAAAATGACTTCAAACAATATTCACAGGAATGCTGTTTTTCTCCAGTATGAATGCTCAAATGTCTCTTTAAACCTGAAGGCTCAGAAAATGCTTTTAAACAATATTCACATGAATAGGGCTTTTCGCCCGTATGAGCTCGCAAGTGTATTTTTAAAGTTGTAGGGAGTGAAAATGACTTCCAACAATATTCACACGAGAAGGGCTTTTCGCCCGTATGAACTCGTAAGTGTCTCTTCAAATCAGAAGCGTGAGAAAATGACTTCAAAACAATGCTCACAGGAATGCTGTTTTTCATCAGTATGGTTTCTTAAATGTCTCTTTAAATTTGAAGCGTCATTAAATGCTTTTAAACAATATTCACAGGAGTAGGGCTTTTCGCCCGTATGAACTCGCAAGTGTCTCTGTAAATCAGAAGCGTCAGAAAATGACTTCAAACAATTTCCACAGGAATGTTGTTTTTGGTCATCAGAGTGTCTCTTTAAATGTCTCTTTAAGGTTGAAGCGCCAGAAAATGCTCTTAAACAATATTCACATGAGTAGGACTTTTCCCGTTTGAGCTTTTGGCCTGTATGAACTGGCAAATGTCTCTTTAAATGAGAAGGGTCAGCAAATGACTTCAAACAATATTCACAGGAATGCTGTTTTTCTCCGGTATGTACTCTCAGGTGGTTCTTTAAATCTGAAACGTTGGTAAATGCTTTTGAGCAATATTCACAAGAATTAAGTTTTTCACCAGTATGGACTTTTAAATGTTTCTTTAAATCTGAAGCTGCCATTAAAAAACGTTTCACCGAAATAAGTCTTTGTTGTTGTAAGAGTTTTTTAAAGTCTCTTAAGTCTGTGCCGTCGGAAAAAGTCTCAGAACACTTACTACATTAATACATTTCTCCAGAGACACTGATCATTAAAGAGATTTGAAATTCAGAAGAATATGAACATTTTCTGAAAATGATTCACAAATTTCCTTTCAGTCATTAAGATTTTAAAGTGTATTGAGTTCGTTTTTTTGAAAAATATGATTTTTCTGAAAGTACTGAATGAATTTCAATTTTATAAAAACTGGCTTGTTCTATTTAACTTTAAGTGAGTCAATGGCGCCCACGCTCGTTTAAACGAAGTGAAAAGAAATACAGAAAGCAATAAGAATACATTTTAGTCTCATGGCATCAATGATGATTCAATTCGTCGGCGAATGGCGTCGATAATGACTCAATTCTTCGGCGAATGGCATCTATGATGAATCAATTTTTCGGCGAATGGCATCGGTGATGACTCAATTCTTCGGCGAATGGCAACGATGATGACTCAATTCTTCGGCGAATGGCAACGATGATGACTCAATTCTTCGGCGAATGGCAAAGATGATGAATCAATTCTTCGGCGAATGGCATCGATGATGAATCAATTCTTCGGCGAATGGCATCGATGATGACTCAATTCCTCGGCGAATGGCATCGATGATGAATATATTCTTCGGCGAAAGTTTCTCAGAAATCAAATGACGGGCATCCTGCCAGTGGCTGCAGCTTTTCCCCCACTTTTGTTTAGCAGAAAAAAATCTACGAAATGCGTATGGTCCTCGCGATCATAAATGCTTTTGCTGTAACCTTTTTTCCCGAGTAGGAAGAATACAATAAGAGTTTGAAAGCCGAATGACTACTTCAACTGCTGTTATTTCCTCCTACCAGCACTATTCATAATAAAGTAGAATAAATTACACGCGTCTCCATAAAAAGGTACTAACTAATGGCGGATTCGGTATTGAAATAGGCGATTGGAAAATGTTGCCTTCAATGATAGCTCTCGCAATGATGATTTAGCTGCACTCTCTGTCTAAACAAGAATCACTACCTAATTAATTTCAAGTTCGGTACATGCATTTCGAAATGAGTAACGATTTCTGCTATAGTTTCATGGATTGGCTAAGTTACGTCACACAAATCTTCATTTAATCTCAATGTCACTTAATTTTCCGACTTCATAGATGAAAGTGCGTACAGAAGTGTCCATTAGTGCGCAACGACTGGCATCGTACTTGTTCAATCCAACGCCAAGTAGTCCTGCTTATTGCTAAAAAAGAAATGGGACAAATTAGAGCAAACTAAAAAATATGTATCTATGTATACATATATACACAGGGTGTCCAGCAAAAGACTCCTTGGTTTCGAAATTAAATATCTCGAAAACTAAGGACGATATTGGAACAAAATAAACGGTATGTTTATTGTGAAACCCATAAAAATGATATAAAGGAACTTGTAAATTAGTTTTAAAAAGTTCCAACAGGTGGCGCTGCACGCTGTAATTGCAAACAAATCTCCATAAATAGTGCTGCGAAGATGTTGGACGATAATTTCTAGCGTATATAAAAGCATATCTGAGAGACTAAACTACTGCTGAAGCAACAAACCTCTTCACAGCACTATTTATGGAGACTTCTACTGCAATTACAGCGTGCAGCGCCACCTGTTGGCAATTTTTTAAGTTAATTTCCGAGTCCTTTGTATATGATTTTTATGGATTTCATAATAAACATACCGTTTATTTTATTTCAACATCGTCCTTTGTTTTCGAGATATCTAATTTTGAAATCAGGGAGTCCTTTGCTGGACACCCTGAACATACACACACACACTCATATACAGTCAAACCTCGTTATCGCGACACCCGGATTTCACGACACTCCGGATGTCACGTCACTTTTTCAAAGTCCCGAACCTATGCCACATAATTTTAACGTTAAGTAGCTCCGGATTTTACGACAGTCTTTTTGGTGCACCTCCGGTTACGACGACACTTCGAACAGCGCCGACTGGAGCAAATATTTCTTTGCAATTGTTAACTTTTCTGTAAAATAATGAAAACATCAGGAAATGTTTGTTGTAGGAACTTCGGACTCTGCAAGAGATTTGACCAGGCATGACACCTCAAGAATGGGGGGGGGGGGGCAAGTAGATAAGTTCTGAAAGGTACAGGTTTCATACTTTGACAAGAGGGACAATAGAAAGGAACTCAAAGCAGGTGGAGAGTCTTGAATTAGTTTCTTTCTTGCTGATACTTTCGTGGAAAAGAGTGTTAAAAATGCTATAGAAAAGTTATTTAGTTAGAAAAGTTTTTAGTTACACAAAAAATAATAATAATAAGTGAAGATTTCTTTAAGAAATAAATATTTTTTTTATATCTACCAATACTTCAAATTTACATTAGTTAAATCTAATTTAAAATGTATATATACATACTACTATTTTCTTCATTAAATCTAATTTTAATGTTAACAAATGTATAATTATGAATTTTTAAATATTCCGGTTATGACGTCGCTCCGGCTATGACGACACTTTGTTGACAGTCCCAAAGGTGTCGTGATAACGAGGTTCGACTGTATATAAATATATATATATATATATATATATATATATATATATATATATATATATATATATATATATATATATATAATGTTTTTTAATTCAAGAGACTATTTGTACAAGCTTGATTCGCTCTGAAAAATATTAAATAACACAGGTATGTGATTTTTTTGAGTGTTTTAATTAAGAAATTAAATACTTGTTTGGTTTCATACTTTTGTAGAACGAATCAAAGTTTGTATCAAGAGTTTTTTAGAATAATTTTTAAAAAAAAAACATTTTTTTTTTAAATATTTCATTTTAATGACCATCATTTTGACATTTGAGGGGCAACTTTTTATAATTTAAAACGTATTTAGGGTAAGGCACCAGTCACATACAAGGGTCCAGTAACAGGCAGTCGTAAGTTTTGATTCAAATAATAAGAATTTTAGGCGGGTAAAACTGATGTTGCTGTGGCTCAAGAATACGGTGCAGACATCTAGTGTTATCAGAGTGGGTTTTATGGACCAGCTGGTATTTACAAGGCAGTGTTGGTGCAGACATCTAGTGTTATTCAGAGTGGGTTTTACGGACCAGCTGGTATTTACAAGGCAGTGGTGGTGCAGACATCTAGTGTTATCAGAGTGGGTTTATATGGACCAGCTGGTATTTACAAGGCAGTGTTGGTGCAGACATCTAGTGTTATCAGAGTGGGTTTTTATGGACCAGCTGGTATTTACAAGGCAGTGGTGGTGCAGACATCTAGTGTTATCAGAGTGGGTTTTATGGACCAGCTGGTATTTACAAGGCAGTGGTGGTGCAGACATCTAGTGTTATCAGAGTGGGTTTTATGGACCAGCTGGTATTTACAAGGCAGTGTTGGTGCAGACATCTAGTGTTATCAGAGTGGGTTTTATGGACCACCCTGGTATTTACAAGGCCGTGGTGGTGCAGACATCTAGTGTTATCAGAGTGGGTTTTATGGACCAGCTGGTATTTACAAGGCCGTGGTGGTGCAGACATCTAGTGTTATCAGAGTGGGTTTTATGGACCAGCTGGTATTTACAAGGCAGTGGTGGTGCAGACATCTAGTGTTATCAGAGTGGGTTTTATGGATCAGCTGGTATTTACAAGGCAGTGGTGGTGCAGACATCTAGTGTTATCAGAGTGGGTTTTATGGACCAGCTGGTATTTACAAGGCAGTGGTGGTGCAGACATCTAGTGTTATCAGAGTGGGTTTTACGGACCAGCTGGTATTTACAAGGCCGTGGTGGTGCAGACATCTAGTGTTATCAGAGTGGGTTTTATGAACCAAGCTGGTATTTACAAGGCCGTGGTGGTGCAGACATCTAGTGTTATCAGAGTGGGTTTTATGGACCAGCTGGTATTTACAAGGCAGTGGTGGTGCAGACATCTAGTGTTATCAGAGTGGGTTTTATGGACCAGTTGGTATTTACAAGGCAGTGGTGGTGCAGACATCTAGTGTTATCAGAGTGGGTTTTATGGACCAGCTGGTATTTACAAGGCAGTGGTGGTGCAGACATCTAGTGTTATCAGAGTGGGTTTTACGGACCAGCTGGTATTTACAAGGCAGTGGTGGTGCAGACATCTAGTGTTATCAGAGTGGGTTTTATGGACCAGCTGGTATTTACAAGGCAGTGGTGGTGCAGACATCTAGTGTTATCAGAGTGGGTTTTATGAACCAGCTGGTAAAGGCAGTGGTGGTGCAGACATCTAGTGTTATCAGAGTGGGTTTTTATGGACCAGCTGGTAAAGGCAGTGGTGGTGCAGACATCTAGTGTTATCAGAGTGGGTTTTATGGACCAGTTGGTATTTACAAGGCAGTGGTGGAAGCAGTAAGGCTAGCAGACTCCTGCTAGCTTCTGGAGTGAAAGCGGTGTTTTTACCCAGAATGCATTACGCGGAACAAGTTCGTCCACTAGCCGCTAAGGATGCTGGGTAAAAACCGCTTTCTCTGGTACAATGGGAGAACCTCTTTTTACATGGAAACGGGGAATTTTTCAATCGGTTTTTTGTGGAGCCAGAGCGGGGACTTACCGGGTCGAAAAGTAAGTTGTGAACGCGGCTAGAGAGACATCCGGACAGATATCCAATCAAACTTTGAGCTTTATTATTAGTAGAGATAACGTAAGGAATAATAAAAATAACTTGAAGCACGATGGCCGAAGGGTACAAACCATAGACTAATAATAAGAGTAGACCGAGCTTCCCCAGACTTGCTGATGAAAAAATTGGTTCATGGATACATCTTGTGACTGGTGGGAGGCTTGGCGAAAACTTTGGCAGCATGGTTGCTAGATGGCAACATTATCTATAGTTTGGCACTTGACATGTATTTTAAGACCTAATGTGTTTTTCATTATAATTTTTTTCCAGGTGCAGAGATTGAACTGTTTTTCTTTTAGTTATGCATTACTTTGACATTAGTAATTTGTTATTTGATCACAGTTTTCAGTAACTTTTATTTCATTTGGAAACTGCTACGTCAGCGTTGGCGTGAACGTAATGGCGTAAACGTTTTACGTTAACGCAAAAAATGTACTAATCGGTATCTTACATTGAAATTGTAGGTAAAAATCTTACCGTTTGCCGATTCTTTTTGGGCGCTTGCATCTTTAATTGCTTAGAGAGTTATTGATATTGACTAAAGAAAATGCACAGTACTATCTAAACGAAAAACTCACTATATATTAACAAAATATTTACGACTTAAATTAACAAATTTACAAATCGGACTCCATAAAAGATCATTCTTCCGTGTTCCATTAATTCTATTTATTTTATTTCTCGCGGGCGTTGATCGTCTGCTACGATCAATGCCCGCTGTTGCCTAGGATATCCACCGGTCACATGGTTTGGTTTATGAGCAGCAAAGGGGTTGCCATTGCTCGGTCTACTCTTATTATTAGTCTATGGTACAAACATTTCAGTCATTTACCAACAACAGAGACGTTCCAGTTGAAACTTTGGAGCAATCTTTTGAGCGGGATAACGGTACATTTGGAGCCGGAATAGTAAGTAGACCATAAAACGAAATAATATTTTCACAACACAAGGTGGCGAGCAGAGTGCGGAACCCCCAAGTCTACCTAGAGCCGCTATATAGATAGGCCGACGCATCAGCTTAAGTTTAGCCATTTTCGATCGGATTTTTCATTGCTGCGCTGCTAGGGTTACCACATAAAAGTTTCGGATTTCGCCAAATTTGCCGAAAATAATATTTTATTTGATAAACAATTCACGTGCCGCTAATGATTGCTCACATTGAACAATCACCTAACGCGATAACTCGCCAGAAAGACAACCACTCAAACACGCGCTTCGACCCAAAAAGGCTAATCTTAAGCTGATGCGTCGGTTCGTATATATAGGGGCCTTAAGTCTACCTACACTGTTAACCCCTGTGCGCGGACCTCCACCAAGAGCCGCTATACAAATATATATAGGGACCTTAACCTCCACTAGAGTTTCCTCCGGCCTCGTCCTGAATACTAGTACTGTCTGACACTCGATTACATGGGAAGACAAATATCCGGTTTATAGGAGGAAATGGACGTATCTATTAGTTTATAGGGATGTTAGTTAGTTCTTTTTAGATGTGCGCTTTTGCCTTTCCATTATTTAGCCTTAGTTTTGTAAGAATGAAAATTTGCTCACAGCAACATTTTGTGATTTCGTAAAGTATGTTCGATCTGTATTCTCACGGCAAAAATTAATAGATTTATTGATTCACAACAAAGTTTTGAGCTTGCCATTTTGCTTTTAAGTTCCTGAGCGAAATGAAAATACTTATTTTCTTTTTGTTGTTTCCATGGTAAATATTTTTGTTTTCCCTTACTGTCTGACCATCGATTACATGGAAAGACTACTATCCGGTTTATTGGCGGAAATGGACGTATCTATTAGTTTATAGGGATGTTAGTTGGTTTGTTTTAGATGTGCGATTTTGCCTCTCTATTATTTAGCCTTAGTTTTTTAAAAATGAAAATTTGCTCAAAGCAACATTTTTTTAATCTAAAATATATTCGATCTATATTCTCACAGCAAAAATTAATTTATTCACAACAAAGTTTTTGAGCTTACCATCTTGCTTTTACGTTCCGGAACGAAATGAAAATATTTTATTTTATTTTTGTTGTTTCCATGGCAACTATTTTTGTTTCCCCTTTCCCCTTATTTTATTTTTGAGAAGGCAATAGTGACATTATAAAAACGCGTGCATCGAAATCCCATCGTTATTTTCCCTTCTCCCCGGCTGGATTCATTCAGATGGAATCGTCTTTACTTGGCAGATTGCCAAATTACATAAAATCCATGGTTCAAACAGTATTTTATTTTTGCTAATGCAATAAATGATTAAGGCACTAGTGACATTATAAAACGCGTGCATCAAAACCCGAAAATGAACAAATTGAAAATTTGTTTTCAAAATTACAGTACAGAAAGAAAGAACATTGTATTTTGCTATAAAATTTGCGTTGAGATAGCATTGATTAATAACATACATGTGTAACTCCCGGGCGTATGTAAACAACCTTTACTCAGAGATCTTATAATAGTTTTGAAACTCCTGATTGGCCAGTCGACGCAAATGTGTCAGCCATGTTTCCCCCCCCCCCCCCCCCCAACCAGCGTATTGACTAGATTTTCGTTTCTGGGAAGTTCTAAAATTCACGTTTGAATGTTTTCAATTTTCCCGCTTCCCTCGAATAATGTATAGAAGACATGTTTCTGTTTCGAAGTGAAACAATACAGTGACCTCTCACTTATACGCGACCCAAGGGGACAACGAAATTTTCGCGCAAAAGTGAAATTCGCGCATAAGCGAAAAACCCGAAAATAAGCTTAAATGCAATAAGTTTACATCAGTTATAGTAATACTAATAGTACTCTACTAATATAAATGAATCAATATGCACATAATTTCGGTTTATGCATTGTAATTTTTTAAAAAATGAAGTTGTACGTTTGTTATTTTTTATACAAGGCAACGTCAATGCTTACCGCTTGACCACGACTTTTAATGACGACAACCTTTTCATATGTAACCCGTTCTCCCCTCTCGATGTCAATCACAAGACTAATTCCACCCCCAATTGCTCATTTGTGCAAAAAAGAATGCGTGTTTGGATGAATTCGAAAAATGGAATAAAGGCGTGCGATACATTCAAAGAGACAGAACAAGAAGGGTACAAATTTTCTGATAAGCGAAGCGCAAACACGCGATTTAACTGAAACTTGAAAATTTTTTATCGCGCATAAGTGATAAGGTGCATTTTAGGTTTCGCGTATAAATGAACAAGAGTTAACATTGTTTCCTTATATCGATGGCCGGGCCCGTGAAAAAAACGCGTAAAAGTGAAAAAACGCGTATAATAGAGGTCGCGTATAAGCGAGAGATCACTGTAATTAGAGCTTGTAAAACAAGCTATACAGAATACGGATGATGTTTTCACACGACAGCCAATCAGCAGTCTCCAACTTTTTACATGATCTCTAGCAGAGTAAAGGTTGTTTATATGCCTCTCGGGTTCTGCTTCTGCTCGCTAACGCTCACCAACCCCCAAAGATTGCTTCGCAATCTTATTTCATTCGCAAAGATTTAAATCGTTTAATTAGAAAGAAACAGATTAAAAACGCATTATGAGCTCCGTTTGGAACAAAAAACATCCCTTCTCCGGGTTTCAAAATAATTTGTACCAACTTGCAGAGCGATAAGGGCTAAGGGGCTCCTGGGCATTGCAAAACTGCAGTTTTGTACGTTTGAAAAGTCGCTTTCATATTCGTGGTCTCTAGTAATACATTTTGCTCTTTAGCTCGGGGCTTGAACTGAGTCGAGCCTAAGATTTTCCGTTAGAATCGAAACCCTTTAAAGTTTGTGAATAAGAAAGAGAGAAACAAGCGGATCGAAAAAGACGTCTCTAGTGATACATTTTGCTCTTTAGCTCGGGGCTTGAACTGAGTCGAGCCTAAGATTTTTCCGTTAGAATCGAAACCCTTTAAAGTTTGTGAATAAGAAAGAAGAAACAAGCGGATCGAAAAGACGTAACTATAGCAATGCCAAATAAAACATCAATAATTTTAATGGAGATGAGATTATTCGAACTTGATTTTTAACGGCTTGTAACTTTTTTCCTTTCGAGATAGTAGCTTAGTTTTTCCACTATAGGTCGAGTTAGATCTGGAGTAAAAAAAGCCGCTCCTTCTAGTGGTGTCAAAAAGAAAACTGTGCGACAATTTCTTCGCTTCTTACTGATAGATTTAATGAAGAAAGTAGTGCCTAAATTTTAGCTAAGCCTAAAAAAGTTCGAGCTAAAAACGCAAATCACTCCCACCGTATTTAAGTTAGAGCATTGAAAGAAATTGCGTAGAACGCGGAAAATTCTACCCTTTTCAACGATACATAATATTAATATGTGCAAGTAGTTTTTACCCCTTTAATAGGCAATTTACGAGAAATTAGAGCTTAAAAAATTAATTACAAAATAACTATTTCAAATTAAAAAAAACAAAACTCCAAGAGCAAACCGCCGGGGCTCGAAATAACTTTGTACAGAACTTCAAGGGTGTAGTTGTTATGGGGTCTCTTGGACGCAGGCCTTCTTCCCAGAATTTATTTGAAACCTTACATTTATTTACTACAAAAAGATAATATACCACTAGGTGCATATAAATACCATCAAAAAATTTCCTTAATTTATGAATAAAAAAATCCGTTAAAATTAAATTTAATCATTTAGCAGTTTATTAAACAAAACGAACTTGCCAGTGAGATGGGCGACATTGCTCAGTTTTTGTTTAATATTCGGTGTACTTGAGGCCAACATGCATCCTAAGTCGTGCCCCAAGTTCCATTACCTTGCACTTTGTTTTACTAACCACTGAAGATTACAGTTCATGCCTTTAGTTCAATTTGATGCTCATGATTTTGTTAATTTTTTTCTGTACTTGAAGAATGATCTAATCCATGAACTTAGCTTTCTTCCTCTTCATCAGCCTGGTGCAGGCCAAGGCTTTCTCCGTCTGCTTCCTCCAGGCGGTACGACACGTTGCCAGGTTTCTCCACCTGTTCACTCCCAAAATTTTTAGGTCCTTCTCAACACTATCCAGCCACCTTGTTCCTGGTCTTCCCTTCTCCTTGTCCCCTCAATCTTCGAAAAAGTAAGCTTTTTAACCGGGTTCAGATCTGTAAGCCTAAATACCTGCCCCAGCCATCTGATTCTATTGGCTTTAATTACTTTTAAGATGTTGGGTTGTCTGTATTTATGGTAAATTTCAAAGTTATATAAACTTCTCCAAGCATCATTTTCTTTTACTGCTCCAAAAATTGACCGAAGGATCTTTCTTTCAAAAATGAGAAGTCTGTTTTATTAATTGCCCAAGTCTCACTAGATAAAATGATCGGTCTTATGAGGGTTTTGTACAGATTTATTTTTGTATTAATGGAAAGGAGATTAGATTTTAATTAGCTCTTTAAGCCAAAGTAGCATCTATTTGCCATCAAAATTCGATTTCCAATTTCAGCTTTAAACTCATTCTTACTGGTAACAAGCGCACCCAAGTAAACTGGGTGACTCCTTCAAAAGTATAGTTTCCTATATTAAGCGGCTGCACATCATGTCATTGAACTTAGCTTTACCCCACGAAAATTTACTTTATTCCCCTGGGGGCAACTACCCCCCCCCCCCCAGTTAAGAACCACTGTTCTTGATAAATGTTTTAAGAAAGATTGGTATTTATTGGCAAAAACAACTAAATTAATCAATGATCGATCCATGTTTTTATTTTCAGGTCCGCATTTTGTGAAAAAAAACTCGTTTATTTTTGTGAACAAATTCCTGTAATATCGTACGTTTAGCTGTCAGAAAGTTAATGCTGAAATCCCTTTGGCCAAAAGGCATCCACTGGGAATGACATGGAACTGGAGGTTTTTTTTACTGAGTTTCGCTTTTAGAAAAAATTGGTTGAGCTTAAAAGTGATGAAAGAACTGTTTTTACAAACAAAATTGGTCGAATTTTAAGAAACGACATTTTGTGAAGAAGCCGTTTTTATGATTTGGAATTTTGTGAAGAGGCCGTAAAGCGGACCCAATTTGAGTCTGAATCAATCCTGTAAATCGACGTCGGCATTTTAAAATAATAAGTAAATACATAAAACTGTTTTGATTTTCTAAAAATCCATTTTTATTTATTGGTTTTAGAAAACCAATAAATAAAATATAATTTAAAATAAAAACATATCTGAATTTTAAAAAATTCTTTATTTTGCTGTTTTTTATGCTACACAATTCTTATCATGTAATCATTTTATTCAAGTATAAAAGATTGTAAAGAAGGCGGATTAAAGCAAATAATAAGCAATACGTGAAATAAAGTAGATCTTTTCCCAGATTGCATATTTATATCGATAAAAAAAATAAAAACAAACAAATACTGAAGAAACTTCTTCAAGTTGTAGGGCTTCAACACTCTATCGCGATTTTTCGCTGCCGGTAAAGTAATTAAAATAACCTATAATAATATGCAACCTTCCTCGGTAGAAATAAACACCCAAAGTGAAGAAGAAAATATAGTTGACAACAGTTCAAAGCCAAAATTGTAGAAAAGTTAAAAAGATGTCAAACAATTGTAAACAGGAAAACAGCAAAAGAATGAAGGTGTAAGCTCATACCAATACAAAATAAACAAAATCTGAAAGGAAAATTCCTATAACACACGTTACAGTAAAATGGCTTTTCCTCGGTATGGGTTTTCAATTGTTCTTTGAGCTGTGCAAAGTGAGAAAAATCTTCAAAATACACTTCAAAAGAAAATGGCTATTCGCCAGCATGGGTTCTAAAGTGTTCCTTCAGGCTGGCGAGTAGAGAATATTTCTTAGAACACACTTCGCAGGAATACGGCTTTTCGCCCGTATGAGTCCTCAAGTGTACTTTGAGGTGCTCTAGTCTAGAAAATTCTTTTGAACAAATGTGACAGGAAAACGGCTTTTCGCCAGTATGGAGCCTCGAGTGTCTTTTTAGGTACGCAAGTTGAGAACATTTCCTTGAGTAAACTTCACAAGAAAATGGCTATTCGCCGGTATGAAGTCTCGAGTGTCTTTTTAGGTGTGCAAGCTGAGAAAATTTCCTTGAGCAAACTTCGCAAGAAAATGGCTATTTGCCAGTATGAAGTCTCGAGTGTCTTTTTAGGTGTGCAAGGTGAGAAAATTTCCTTGAGCAAACTTCGCAAGAAAATGGCTATTCGCCAGCATGGGTTCTAAAGTGTTCCTTCAGGCCCGCGAGTAGAGAATATTTCTTAGAACACACTTCGCAGGAATAGGGCTTTTCGCCCGTATGAGTCCTCAAGTGTACTTTGAGGTGTTCTAGTCTAGAAAATCTTTTGGAACAAACGTCGCAGGAAAATGGTTTTTCGCCACTATGGAGCCTCGAGTGTCTTTTCAGGTGCGCAAGCTGAGAAAATTTCCTTGAGCAAGTTTCGCAAGAAAATGGCTTTTCCCCAGTATGGATAATCATGTGCTTCTTCAACTTAGACCCATGAGAAAATGCTTTAGAACATACTTTACAGGCATACGGCTTTTCGCCACTATGGAGCCTCAAGTGTAGATTCAGGTGTTCTAGTCGAGAATATGTTTTGAAACAAAATTCGCACGAAAATGGCTTTTTGCCAGCGTGGAGTACCGAGTGTCTTTTCAGGTGCGCAAGTGTGGAAAATTTCTTTGAGCAAACTTCGCAGGGATATCGCTTTTCACCATGGGTTCTCCAGTGCGCCCTCAGCGTCGAGATCTGAGAAAATTTCGCGGCGCACATGTCACAGGAAAACTGCTTTTTGCCAGCATGCGTTCTTAATTGGTGGGCTTTCAGGTGCGACAGTCGAGAAAATTCTTCAGAGCACACTTTACAGACATAAGGCTTTTCGCCAGTATGGACCCTCGAGTGAACCTTCAGGTGTTCTAGTCTGGAATATTTTTTGAAACAAATTTCACAGGAAAATGGCTTTTCGCCAGTGTGGAGCGTCGAGTGTCTTCTCAGGTGCGCCATTGTATAAAATCCCTTTCGCGCAAGTTTCACAGTTAAAACAACTTCTCCCCTGTATGAGTTTCTTAGGTGCACTATCAAGTTTGAGAGTTGAGAAAATTTCTTGGAGCAAATTTCACAGGAATGAGGTTTTTCGCCGGTGTGGACTGTTAGATGTCTCTTTAAGTCAAAATCGGAACCAAATGCTTTTGAACAGGAACCACACAGATGTTTAGATCCGTGATGGATCACGGAATGATTGGCCATTGCGGAACAGTATGAAAAGTGTTGGTTAAATAAAAACGCACAAGGTGATTGGTTTACACAAAGATGGACTCTCAAAAAATCTTTTAGTCATCCAACGATTAAAGACCTTTTGTTTAGAAAAAAAAAAAAACAAGATGCACAAGGTGATTGGTTTACACAAAAGATGGATTCTCAAAAAATCTTTTAGTCATCCAACGATTAAAGACTTTTGTTTAGAAAAAAAAACAAGATGCACAAGGTGATCGGTTTACACAAAGATGGATTCTTAAAAAATCTTTTAGTCATCCAAAGATTAAAGACTTTTGTTTAGAAAAAAAACAAGATGCACAAGGTGATTGGTTTACACAAAGATGGATTCTCAAAAAATCTTTTAGTCATGCAATGATTAAAGACTTTTGTTTAGAAAAAAAAAAAAAACAAGATGCACAAGGTGATTGGTTTACACAAAGATGGATTCGCAAAAAATCTTTTAGTCATCCAACGATTAAAGACTTTTGTTTAGAAAAAAAACAAAAAAAAAAAAAAAAAAACAAGATGCACAAGGTGATTGGTTTACACAAAGATGGATTCTCAAAAAATCCTTTAGTCATCCAACGATTAAAGACTTTTGTTTAGAAAAAAAAAACAAGATCATTAAAGTGTATTGATATAGAAGCTCGTATATTTGTTGCCGCAGTAAGCATCAAAACTAGCTTTGCAGAATATAAAAACCAAACACCCAAAGGTACTTATTCGCAAGATATTGTTACAGAAACCCAGTTTTTTTAACCCTTCAGTTTACCTACACATCGTTTGCCTTGACGATCAAATTGTGAGAAAAATCTCGCCCGAATTTGACACAAACTTGAGTTCTTAAGAAGACTGTTTCATAGGAACATGTGTATTTTAGCTTCTTTGCAACATTTTCGCCACACACGATTCTCTCCTTTATATTATTTGTTTCTCTAAGCTTTGCAGCATCAGAGAATTTATTCTAACTTCAGACATGAATGACTTTTCTCTACATGGATGACATTAATCCTAATTTGCCAGTAGTAAAGTATGGAAATACTTGAGAAAAGCAGGTTACAAGAAAATGTATGGTCTATCTTGTACCTTTTGTAGGTTCAAATATCCAGACGAAACCTTCGCACAAACTTAGCAAAAAAGACTATCTGGCGGGCCAGAATTGTCACAAGTTCTTGTGATCGGCGTTTGATACAAAAGGCTCTCACAACAAAAATTGCCAAGAAAATGGTACTTGACTTCTGTCCTGCTTCAAAAGGCACGACACCTGGGAAAAAATTTTGCACAGAAATCATCAGAACACGAGATTCCACCAAGATGAATACTTCAGAGCATTATCAGCTGTTCAGAGCGGAAAAACTTTCACAAGAATCCACATAGATATTATTTTTAAGTTTCAAAACAATATATATTCTTCTAAAATACAAATAATTATCTCTCGCTAGTGAATAGATTTCTGGTTAGAGAGATTCGGTAAATCTTTGAGAAATATATTGTTATTTTCCGAAAGAACATCCAAAACCAATTTCTGTGAGCGTTGCACTCTGATCTTAGTGCTACCTCCTTTTCTGTTCACTGGATCAGTCACTGAGTTGATATCAAGTGACTGTGCGCGTTGCACTCTGATCTTAGTGCTACCTCCTTTTCAATTCACTGGATCAGTCACCGAGTGGATATCAAGTGACTGTGCGCGTTGCACTCTGATCTTAGTGCTACCTCCTTTTCAGTTCACTGGATCAGTCACTGAGTTGATATCAAGTGACTGTGCGCGTTGCACTCTGATCTTAGTGCTACCTCCTTTTCAGTTCACTGGATCAGTCACTGAGTTGATATCTGTTCATTTCAATTTTATAGCAGGAATTGACATTGCATTGATTTAACTGTCTTTTAAACAACTGTCTTTGGCGATTGCTCGAATCCCGTTCGAGTTCATTGTCTGAAATGAAATAAGATAAAAATGTGATAGGTGACGAAAAGAGTAAAAGTAATCAAAAAGATTTAAAAAGCAACACTGACAATTATCAAGTGCATAAGAAATATGAGTCAAACGAGGAAACAGAATAAATGATTTATGAAAATCAACGATTCTATGTGGCGTACGATGCACACGCCAGACAAAGCAATGCGTACAGGGCGAGGTTTGATACACGGACCTTCATGATGGTTATCCGGTGCTTTACCAGATATGTGAAACTTTTTTTTAATTACATTTCTAAAACATATTAAAGAAAAATTCTCATCAAATGTTGACCGAAGCAACATCTTTGTGCATCAAAATTTTTATCGCACAAGCAAAGCAGGAAAAAACTAGGGATCAATGCAGAAATAGCTGTTTAAAGTGGACCGTCGCCATCACAGCCTAAAGGGCTGTTCACTTATCGGTCGTCCGTCCCGTCCATCCCGTGACGGACTGCCGACGAAAACAGAGTAGCATTCACATACAGTTGCCGTACATTAATCACGAGGCTGAATTCACCCACCAGACAGAAGAGCCCGCTGCTTGGCAGAAAGCAATGAAATGCTGTCCTACCTTTCACGGCCGTCAGATATCAAGGTTCTTCTGATCGAAACCGGTCCCGTCCAAGGTGACTTGCTGTCATGGCAACCAGCAAAGAGAACCTGTTTCGGGTGGAAAAAATCGGTGCGGATGTGAAGGACGGCCGATGAGCGAATAGTCCTTTAGAATAGCGGGAAGGATCAAGCGTCCCTGCCATGGATGAAAGTAAAGTTTTCAAAGGACTATTATGTTGTAGCGGAGATTCACAACCACTTGCTATAACTATTTCCTGATTTTTTTTCAGTTCAAAATTAATATAATTAATAAAAATTGCCGGAAAGGAGAGAGGGGGAAGTTTTAAATGACCTCTCGTTGTCCCTGCTTACTTTGGAACCACTTCGTTTTCTCAAAGAGCGTTCATCTTCGTTCGAAAAAAAAAAAGTTTTTGAAAATTGTTCAAATTAGCGTTCTGGGGGGGGGGGCATGGGCCCTGTGGGTCCCCCCCCTGTGACAAAATATGGTTTGAATTTTTTAGTTATGGGGTTAAAAAAACAAGAGCGACACATGAATTGTACAAAAATGTGGCTTTTAACATCAAACCACATTTTATGGTGATTACTTTTTTATTGTGTTTTTTGTTCACTAAATCATTTAACCCCTGATAAAACATATGTAATGGCAAGAAAAGGGTGCGGCTGTAACTCTACAGCGCTTTCTTCGAAATTACTGTTCAAGTGGAGACTTACACAAAGCTGTGCAAAGACCTGAAGGCACCCAGCGTGAATGTTTCCTACCCCCTCCCCCCCCAACCCCTCCATACACACAGAAAAAAATCAAGTTGTTTATAACATTAATGCACCCGCAGGGTTGTAAGAGTTTCGGTCAGTGGTGGCTTTAACCATGGATAAAACTGGTTAAAACCGGCTTGGATAGAATCAGTTTTGACCATTGGATGTGGATATAAGAAATAATAAAATTTTTAAACAAAATAAATGAGTACATAAGTGAAAGACATATGAAGTTAATTTTACATCCTAGGCAAGTAATAAATGACGGCATCTTTAAGAAGGTTAGTCACTTCATAGGAGAAATATGTCATAATTCTTTAAAAATATGTTTTAAACGGCGCAAATAGCTCAATTTAACAGTTTTTTATAGTTTATGCAAACAAAATGAATTTCAAATTAAATCAAAGTATATTACTTATTTTCTAATTCATTATGGGAGGTTTTGCACAGCATAATGGGACGAAAATTACCCTATGTGTTATTCTGATAGGTATAACGCACATTGTTGTAAAGTTTCATTAAAATCCATTCAGTAGTTTTTGTGCGAAAAAATAACAAACATATTCACATTAAGATTGTGGCTAGGTAAAATTTGACATCTTATTTTTAAGTGTATGTTTATTGCATATGAAGGGGTGCCCATCCCCCTAAGGGCAAGGGTGCACCCCCCTGAATATTGAAACCCCCCCCCCCCAAATGCAAGAACTTTCCTAAAAATGACAAAAATCCCCCTTAAATCCCCCTAAAATTTCAATGCCACAGTCTACACCATGACCCCCCCCCCCCCGGCATACATGTCACTTTTAGTAACATTATAGCTTCTTATATTTTAATCATGGGTGTCAATTATAGATTGCAATACCAGAGGAAAAACTAAATACCGGTAATACACCGTCAACTCGGTCATTCCAGCCGAGGACTGCAGTTTCGTACTTATTAGCACTCATCAGCCCGGCATAGGAAAGTGACTGAGCTGGAGGTGGGAAACCTCTTAAGGAAGCCTAGAGTGCCAAACTAACTGGTAGCTAATACAGAATTAGAACTGACCAGATGAGTGACCAAAGCAAGGCATGGTAATTTCAGTAATTCTTGCCTTCGTCAGTCTTGCTTTCAATCTTCGAGTTGAACCGAACCATTGCGTCAATCACTCGTCTGGTCAATGCTAATTCCATATTAGCTACCAGTTTGTTTGGCACTCTTGGCTTCCTTAAGAGGTTTTCCACCTCCAGCTCAGTCACTTCCTAAGCTGGGCTGATGAGTGCTAATAAGCACAAAACTGCAGTCCTCGGCTGGAATGACCGAGTTTGTGGTGTATTTCATGAATTTCTGCTTTAGCCCTGGCTATGGGGCGTTAAATTACTGTAAATACTGTAAAAACCTGTATTCAGTATTTTTAAAAACATGATACAGGAATACCAATATTCGAAAATTATCAAAAGCATTATTTTGTTGTCATTATACATATTTTGTTAATAAAGTGCTGTAATTACGAAAACGTATTGTGAACAAATGCTTGAATAGAAAAACAATAATAATAAGAAACATAAAGCATATTGAATTGTCACTAAGACAACTCATTTTAACACACAAACTTCTTGAAGTTGAAAATACTCTTTCTGAGCTCACGCTAGTCGGTGGTACTGTTAATAATGTGTGATACACTTCTTCTAATTGCGTAGTATTTCTTAATTTTCAAATAATTTGATCTCTTTCGTGCTGGTTTAGGATACTTCTTTTTTTTCTTTCTATGTGTTTTTTTTTTGAAAAAACCCATTCAAAAAACCCATTATTTAGCCCACTTTTGGGTTTTTTTAAATTTCTGAGAAGTTTTTTAAAAAAT
Organism: Uloborus diversus; assembly: GCF_026930045.1. Lineage (NCBI taxonomy): Eukaryota > Metazoa > Arthropoda > Arachnida > Araneae > Uloboridae > Uloborus > Uloborus diversus. The sequence goes on along the minus strand of NW_026558098.1, from coordinate 4,440,000 downwards.
TAATTAATTTAAATACTTTCACAATTTAAACTTTTTTTATTTGTTCTTCACCACAGACAATGGAAATAAAAAATGAATTTTGAGCTTTAATATTATTTCTTAACTCTGAACAGTATTAAAAAAATACTTCAAAGATTTTAAGTAAATATATTTAATTTTTTTTCTTTAACTGGTCAATAAATGACTCAAATTATCTTGACTAAGTCCTGTCACGTCTGATTTTCTCGATATTTGTAGATTGTATGGAGAAAACTACTCTAGCTAAAAGGCTTTCATGTGAATTATTTTCTGCAACTCAACACGTCACAAATCTCGAATAAACAAGGTATATAATTAACAGGTTTTACAAACGGTCGGACAGAAAACAGAATAGGATGTACAGTATTTTCGTTATCTGATGAAAAAGTTCAATATTTCTTACTCTGTACACAGAAGTAGAAAAACAGGCAACATAAAATTCAAGGAAATGTCTTGATTAAGCTGGAATTCAGTAAATAGGGATTTAAATTACTTGAGGTTTACAGTAGTTTTGCATAACAATATGACATACAATAAAGTAAAATGAAAAAAAAAGTAGTAATTAAAAATAAACAATAGATTTTATCACTCAAGAAGTAACTTTGCCTTAACTGCTGGTTATCATGGAAACTAAAAAATCTGAAACTTCACCATTCTTGGGTTTTGTCGTCTTTTTTACTTTTCTTCAGAAAACGCTGAATTTTAACTAGTTTTCCAGCTTTTTTTTACCCCAAGACAATTTCTGCGCTTTGTCCATATACTTACGCTACAATATGCTACAAATACCCCACATTTTCCCTAAAAGAAGACAACAAAACCCAAATTTCTTTTAAAAAACCCAGCTTTAGTTGGGTTTTATTTAAAAAACCCCCAAAAATCCTGGGTCCATGGGCTTTTTTTTAGAAAAACCCGGGTTTTTGCCAACCCTGGCTTCTTTTTTATTGAGTATGGTAAAAAAAGAAAAGTGTTGCTAATTGTAATTTCTCCTTGAGAGGCGACTCTTTACCAATATTAACATCATCTTGAACAATATCCTCCTGATCAGGATAGGCTTGTGTTTACTTTTGTATAAAACCTTTGGCTTGAAGTTTGCAATGAACTTAACTAAATTTAACCTTTTTAGTTTATTTCATTCGTATTTGATTTCTTTGCAAAATTCCTTATAATTATGTAAATACCTGAAAAGATTTTCCAGTTCACAATGCCTTACCTCTACACACCTTTATAAGGCACTACATAGACGCTATTATCCCGCCAATTATACACTTAAATACAGTAAAACCTGTCTACAACGATACTGTTGGGACCTAAAAAAATATCGTAATGGACAGGTCATCGTTATAGACAGTTTGATTATTCATGCTAACATTTTTCTGGGGCCAAAACAAAATATCGTAATAGACAGGTTATCGTTATAGACAGTTTGATTATTCATGCTAACATTTTGCTGGGGCCAAAACAAAATATCGTAATAGACAGGTTATCGTTATAAACAGTTTGATTATTCATGCTAACATTTTTCTGGGGCCAAAACAAAATATCGTAATAGACAGGTTATCGTTATAGACAGTTTGATTATTCATGCTAACATTTTGCTGGGGCCAAAACAAAATATCGTAATAGACAGGTTATCGTTATAGACAGTTTGATTATTCATGCTAACATTTTGCTGGGGCCAAAACAAAATATCGTAATAGACAGGTTATCGTTATAGACAGTTTGATTATTCATGCTAACATTTTGCTGGGGCCAAAACAAAATATTGTAATAGACAGGTTATCGTTATAGACAGTTTGATTATTCATGCTAACACAGGGTTGGCTTTCTGCGGGCAGAAACTAGTTTTTGCCGTGCCAGTGGCAGAAACTGGTTATAACCGGTAAAAACCGGCAAAAACTTTAAAATGTCTTTAATAACTCAAGTAATTAGTAAATGATATTTGTTTAAGTAAACTAAAAAATTAAACATCATTTCATCATTTAATTAAAAAAAATCCCATGCTAGGGCCCTTCATTTAGTTCAGAAAGGGAACTTTCCAATTGTAGAGGCTTGTAGTATTTGGATTAATTTAATAAAAGATAAAAAATCATACAGGGGGAAACAGGAGTGACATACAGAATTAAACAGGCATTACTGACTGTAATTTGCTCACTTATAAGCTTCCTCTAAATTGTTTGTGATTGAAATTATCATGTCATGTGCTTCAAGAAGAAAGTGCCAGAATTTTACTTGCCCAAATTTTGTACCTAATGTCACAGCTTTTCAAAACAAATTGGCCTCATTTCTCAAAACTTATTTTTCCAGGCAAATTTTTGCCACAACCCCAGTTACTACATGGTGGACCAGTTATACAATAGATGAAAGTTTCACGAACATTGCTTGCTCCTTGATGCATTGTCTGCTACCTCTTCTGTTTTAAAAATATTCTAAAATTTCTCATTTGTGCGTTGTAAATTGAGAACCTAATTTTTGAAACCACCTTTTCTAAGAGGCAATTGCAGGGTCCAAACAATGTAACATTTGATTTTGAATTGTGATAATTTTGTAATAAAATTACAGTACTTTGGTTAACTATTAATTATTTTTTCCATGCATTTTCAGTTGTATACCAAGAATCAATTTTTTATTTTGTGATTTTTTGCCAGTTTCTGCCGCAAAGTGGCAGAAAGTGGTTTTTGCCATGCCGGTTTTAACCGGTTTCTACCAGAGGTTTTAACCGCCTCGGCAGAAACTTGCCAACCCTGTGTTAACATTTTGCTGGGGCCAAAACAAAATATCGAAATAGACAGGTCATCGTTATAGACAGTTTGATTATTCATGCTAACATTTTGCTGGGGAAAAAACAAAATATCGTAATAGACAGGTTATCGTTATAAACAGTTTGATTATTCATGCTGACATTTTGTTGGGGCCAAAAAAAATATTGTTACAGACAGGTTATCGTTATAGGCAGTATCGTTATACACTGGTTTCACTGTAGCAAGATAGTATGAGCAGGGGCCAATCCAGGATTTTTTTCTCGCTACCTATTTTTGTGAAAGTATTGCATCATTCTATTTTTGTGAAAGTTTTTTTTTTATCAGCATTGTTTTTGTGAACTTTTAGAGGCATCCTCATTTTTGTAAAAGAGAAGTAGAATAAGTGAAATTTTAGTTCTAAAAGTGTATTTGTCGTTTAGTATTATTTTTAACAGGTTTCATTTTTTGGGGAGGGGGGGGGGAACTAAAAACCTAAGAAGTACGAAAAATTCCATTATAATTCCAGCTTAATGGACTATGTACTGTGTACGATATAGGAAATTATGTGAAAAACGGTCGCTCAAAACAGATGTTTAAAGATTGCGATAATATTGCATAAATACACTTTGATGAGAAACAGCTAAAAATTAGTTAAAATACTCCAAAAATATTTCTATTTAAGCGATTGTTCAGATAAACCTGCTTATAATTTTATTTTATGAGTATATTTTGTTTTAAATAGAGAAACAAATTTTATATTATAAAATGTGAATTTTTGTGAAATTTTCGATGTTTTTCTGAAGCTACTGATTTGATTACTTGATTTTTGTGAAAGTACCGATTTCAAAACACGATTTTTGTGAAGGTACCGAAAAACAGTAGCAAAATCAGCCTGTAATGGGCCCTGATGAGTCACACCAATATCCTGGAGAAACAAGTTACTATTTCCTACATTAAAAAGATTTTTCTTTTTTTTTTTGCTAGTAGTGTAGTAGCTAGTAGTGTAGTAACAAGTGGTAATTGATCATTCAAAGTTGACAACAGTTGACAAGTTTTTTTAAAAAATATCATAAAGTACTGGCTACAATTGAAGGTTGGAACAAATTATTCATAGCGCTAACACATTTGTAATTACACTTAGAATTAAATTTTACTAATTGGCACAGTGTAAAAGTAGAAATGAAACATCGTGCGCATAAACGCATGAATATAGAATTCATTATACCATCTAGGGATGAAAATACCATTTTATATTATTTCCACTACTTTTATTTATTGATATTCACTTAATTCGTGCTTTTGAAGTCAATTTTTCTCATTGAGAGATCGGCTTTGGTAGTGTCTCATCGAGAAAGAAATGCATATTTAAAGTAGCAGTAGATGCAGATGTCTAATAAGTTAAAATGAAAACTCCTTATTAAGAAACTTTTTATATTTTCAGCTAACACCAAAAATACTGGTACAGTCGAACCTCCATATATCGAAGTAGCAAATTGTCGGAAAAAAATTTGATATATAGAAATTTCGATAGAAACGATCTTATTTTATAATAAAAGTCTCATAAAACATTTAAAATTAAAGCTAATTTACATGAAGCTCAATTTCTAATTGATACGAGCATTGGATTAATTGAAAGTTAATTAAAAGAATAACAGAAATTATATTTTTGCACCTTCATACATCTTCATTCCTCTTCAATTCAACTTGATCCATAACATTAGGGGATTTTCGTTTTGACAATGTAATCGAAAGAAAAGTAAAAAAAATCAATCTACTTAACTTGAATGATTTTTACGGCAGTTAAAAAGACAAGGAATGACAATCAAGAGACAAAAGGGATAACTTGAAACTGATTTTACAACGTTACTGGTTACAACTAAGATATTTGAAATAAACTTGAGGGAATTTAAGACCTCCAGAACGAAACGACGACCTATCTGCACACCCCTCTACCCCAGATTCCTTTTGAGTTTCATAGCAGCCTTTAGTGAATATAATTTTCTCCCCTAACCTTCATTTTTCATGAGACAAAGTCTAAAGTGGGAAAAAAACCTACGAATGTCTCAAAAATAAATCGATATATAGAGATTTTTTCGACATATAGAAACAATTTTTCTATGTAATCAACATAGAAATTTACTGGGATTTCGATATGAGGAAGTTCGATATATGGAGGTTCGACTGTACTTTACCTCAGCTAATACCGGTATTTTGAAATTCCAAAATTGCTCCAAATACTGGTATTTCGGTATCCCGGCATTGCAATCACTAGGGTCAATAAAAAGAGACAGAGCAGGCTTGAGCTCCCCAGTTTCTGTCAATTTTTAAGAAAAATTGTGTTGATAAATATCAAAGTATTGCAGCGAAAGCCACTAACGATTATGGTTATGAAAAATTTACTAAATGACTTTAAAATTTCAACATTTTATTCTGCATTGAAATATTGAAAATGATTAACTCTACTTTGTGTCTATGAATATGTACCCTGATTCATGTAATGAGGGGAGCCTCCTCATTTTGGGCTCTCTGGGGTGATGCCCCCCCCCCCCCCCTCAGAAGGCCCTGTTCCTACAAAATCCTAAAAGGTTAAGGGCTCCTGCGTTCGGAGTATGCTTTTTAAAAAAAAATTCAAATATTTACTAACTGTATACCGTAGAACCTCCATTAAGGGACACCTCCGAATAAGGGACACCTCTATTTAAGGGACATTTTTTCTGGTCCCAGTCCCTTTGAATAGGGACTTCCATGTATTTACCTCTAATTAAGGGACACTCTGTTAGGGACAGTCAGAAAAAAAATGCAAGAAATAATGTATAAGCACATAAGAAATAGTGAATTTACTGGAATTCAAGTTTCACTTTTCCTCTAAAAATTAATTGAGGTAAGTTTGATATAAACATATGTAAAGGAAACAAGTTATGTATTGTAAAAAAAACTTGCTGAAATTAACATGCATGATTTGCCCTCTCAATAATTTATTCAAATAGGTTCAGGGTCGACGAAGGGTGCACAGCAACTAATTAGCTTGGTATATAAAACTTGAACTTTTTGAAAGTAGTAGACAGTATATTAGTATTACATTGTTAGTTACATAACATAAAGCAAATACATGTAATGAATTATTTCAAAATTATTTCAGTATGCTACAAAACTATGGCACTACAAAATACTTGATTAAATTTTAATTAATAAAATAATATAAGCTTAGAAATTTGAATAATTGTGTTTTTTATTTAGCATATATAAAACATTTTCAGTATTTAATCTAAAGTGTTGATAGTTAATGTTTATTGTGATATTTTTATACTACTAATTACACGGCATGCATCAAATCATCTACCTCCGAATAAGGGACACCTCTGTTTAAGAGACAAAATGTCTGGTCCCCTTAGTGTCCCTTATTGAGAGGTTCTACTGCAGCGGTTCCCAACCTTTTTTCCCTGGCGAACCCCTTGTGTAGTAAGTAATAGGTACGCGCATTTTTGCATACGACAAGAGTAGTGTTCGCCGCACTAAAATGATAACTTAACTAAACATAAAAAATTAACTAAAGATATTTCATATGCTCAGACATGCACTACGTAATGTTTCCATCAATTTTAACTGAATTTTCTGGTCAAAAGCTAAAGAGAAACCAAATCACCTGGCTTCAATTCCATCATTCTCAATGAAAGCGGAAAAACACGCGCCTCGTAATGACAGACTTAATTCTTGGAAAGTAAAATATGTCAGCCAATATGCTAACATTTTCGTGCAGAATGTATCGAATGTTTGAGAGACAACTGAATAAATGTTGAATAAAAAACCGCTTGACCTCAAGACTTTACAACAAACAAGTATCCTAAAATTGCGCCATTATAATATTATTTTTGCGAACCACCTTTATCTCCCTCACGAACCCGAACCCTCAGGGGTTCACGAACCACCGGTTGGGAACCGCTGTTCTACTGTATTTTTTTTAACTGAAGAAAGATTCAAACTTGGAAAATAAACAAAAAAAAAATTTTCTCATAATTTTTTTTAAAAATGGGAAATTTGAGCAAAAATTAAGCTAATTTTGCAGTTTACACCAACCATTTCAACTCAATATATTTAAAAATCCTTTCTAATGTAAATTACTACATTACTTAGCTGTATTCTGAACTAAAAACTTGGTGCCCGTCTCAAAATTTAGGAAAACATGGCAATTTTATTGAATTTCACAGATTTTCTTCCGAAAAACCCTCAATTTGGCCGTAAAATTTTTAAATACGGACGTAGATCTTAGATTATAGTTCCAAACATAGCTAGCAATCTGATAAACATTACATGAAAAAATCAGATTGATAGGTACAAAACATTTAGAGTTATGAGATTTGTCGTGACTGAAAATATTAAAAAAACTAGTTTTTCAGAAAATGCATTTAAAGATTTTCGAATCAATATTTTAGATAATTTTTAAAACTAAAATTCTCCATGTTACTAGCTTATATATTCGTTGACTATACTTGTGTCAATATATGTACTTCTCTTGAAGTTTTTCTCTTGTCCTGATTTTGAGGGTCTTTAGAGTCTTTAAGCTAAAAATCTGGTTATTTTGACATTACTTTCGGTGTACTTAATTGGCTGTAACTTCTTTTCTAATTATCGCAAAAAAAAAAATTTTAACATTTTTGGAGTCCCAAAAATGTATTCTTTTAAAATGTAAAACAAAAGAAAAACATTTTTTTTTTGATAAAAATGGTCATTTTAGGGCAGGCAGACCCCTTAAAACCAAGCCCAGTTTGCCACTGTTAGTAAGGGAAATAAAATTATTCCCCGAGCCAGGGTTGGGTTTTTTGCCAAAAGTTATTTTTGCCGGGCCAGTGGAAAAAACCATGGCAAAAATAGAAAAAACCAGCAAAAATGGAAAAAAAGGCAAAAACCAAATTGCAAATAAAATAGCATTATAGTGTTAATCAAGAAATAGTGACAATATAATATAAATAATGCACTTTAATATTTTAGTAATGTCTCTACATGTTACTCCTAATTTATAAGGTGAAAAATAAATAAATAACAAATGTTGGGATTGCAAAACTTAAGATTTTAAATAAATACAAATACAAAAGTGACGACCAGCAACAGGCTCTGGGCCCAGCTAGACTGGTCCTAGTCAATTTACAATCCCCAGTGAAGATCATTGGCCCTCTTGAAACTATCTACTCCCTTGCTCATCACCACCTCTTCCGGTAAGCTGTTCCGAGGTTCCACTACCCTGCTAAAATAATAATTTTTCCTAATATCCACGTTAGCCTGAGATTTAAATAGCTTAAAACAATGACCCCTTGTCCTGTTTTCAGTGCTAAACTTTAGCCCCGTAACATCTTTCATTTTAATAAACTTAAACAACTGGATCATGTCCCCTCGGTCTCTTCTTTGCTCAAGACTGTACAAAGCCTGGAATCGTAGCATAAGTGGGAAAGTCCATTCATTAGCCTTGTAGCCCGCCTTTGAACCCTTTCCAATACATTAATGTCTTTCTTAAGATAAAGAGACCAAAACTGAACAGCATACTCCAAATGGGGTCTTACCAAACTTCTATATAAGGGCAGAAGAACTTCTTTAGATTTATTTGAAATAGATCTATTGATAAACCCAAGCATCTTATTGGTCTTGTTGCTAGCAATGCTGCACTGTTGGCTAAACTTTAAATCCTGACTTATTAGGACCCCCAGATCAGTAACTTTGTCTGCCTGACTAATGGCTGAACCTTGCAAATAATAACTTGTACACTTATTTCCATGCCTTAAATGTAGCACTTGACATTTCCCAACATTAACAGCCATACCGTATTTATCAGCCCACTCTGTAATATGATCTAGATCCTCTTGCAGCTGATTTGCTTGTTCTTCATTTTCTACAGTCCCCATAACTAATGTTTGCTAAAACATTTTTTTTTCAGAATGAGCCAATTCCTTCAATGCTAAAACAAAGAATGTTTACTTAAGCTTAGTAAATTAATAAAAAAATTGAATTCTAATTATATATATATATATATATATATATATATATATATATATATATATATATATATATATATTTAATTAATCACTTTTTTTTTGATCCCACTAAGATTTTTAAGTTATTTAATTAATAACAGAATATTTACTTGAATATAGAAAAATATTAACTTTTCCTCACTAAAGAAATAATGCATTTTTTCTCACTTACTGGGAAAATGGATAGCCAAGAGAGGAATTTAAAAAGAAGAAAAAAAAGCTGATCAATATGTGCATTCTGTATTCACTCTACTTTTTAGTGATACTAGCTCACTCTACAGAAAATGGCAAAGCCTTTTATCAAAATCTTTTCATGCTTTTTTATATAAAAGGAAAAAAACTGTCCGTAAGTTGTTAACACAAAATCTATTTTTGCCACTTTGGCAAAAACCTATTTTTGCCGGGCGGTAAAAACCGTGGTTTTTTCCGCCTCTGGCAAAAACTTGCCAACCCTGCCCCGAGCATTTATCAACATCCTTTTCTTCCCCTTTAATATGCCGGTTAAGAAAATAAAAGCTTTCATAAATATAAAATAAGAGTGCGTAAAACGAAATCCGACATTTTCATTTCTAAAATCCAGTGGCTTCATGACTTGTAACACTGCCACAAGTTACAAACAATATTCTGCATTCAATTCTATCTAAAAGTCGCTGCATAATGAAGATATTGGCTCGGGAAAAAAGAAAACTAACCTGTTTTTGAAATGCTTAAAGATGTAGGGAAAATTTGAAGTTCTGTGGTCGAGGCGTTTCCTGGATCCCGACGGTTGATAAAACAAATGTAATTCCGAAGTCGAATGTCATACTGCATTCATTCCTCAATCACTTTTTCATTAGAAGCAAGTCTTGTACTTATAAAGCACAAAATTGTAACGCAGGCATTTATTAAGTAGAAAACTTACGACATTTAATTCAAACTTCACAAGCTCTACGATGCGAAATGTGAAATACGTAAACAACGCTTTTTCTTTTTTGACGGTTGCAGGTAAAAAGACGAAATGTATTTAAGAGCAAAAGTTAGGAGGAGAACGAATCTGAAGCATAAACTGGAGAACGAAACTTACTGGAGTAGTCCCAAAAAGGGACTCTATTTCATTCCGGCTAGAGTCCCTATTCCGGCAACTCGTTTCCTCCTGCTAATGTTGAAAAAAAAAAAAAAATAAATAAATAATTTGAATTTTGAGCTCTTGAATTTAAATTATGTTTATTGAATTTTGAGCTCTTGAATTTAAATTATGTTATATTTAAATTATGTTAATTATTGAAATTTAAATTATGTTTACGCAATCACGAGTGTGTGTGTATGTAGGCATGTGTGTTTATGTGTGTGGGGAGAATGTGTGTTTGTGTGTGTGGGGGGTATGTGTGTTTGTGTGTAGGGGGTATGTGTATGTGTGTGTAGGTATGTGTGCTTGTGTCTGTGTGCAGGTATGAGTGTGTGGGTAGTTGGTGTATGAGTGTTTGTGTGTGGTGGGGAATGTTTATGTGTGTAGGCATATGTGTTTGTGTCTGTGTGCAGGCATGAGTGTGATGAGTGTGTGTGCATGTGTAGGTGTCTGTATGTATGCGTGTGTGTATGTATGTGTTTGAGTGTATGTGTTTGTGTGTGTAGGTGTATGTATATGTGTGTGTGTGTGTGTAGTTGTGTATGTATGCGTGTAAGTGTAGGATATTGACGCAACCTGTAGACGGTTTTCGCTAGAGAAGCAGCATCGTGAGGAGCCGGTCGACGGTGATGCTGCAGAGGGTGCTGGCGGGAAAATAAAATCATAGCACATCAAAACAGTCAAGTGAGAACAATTAGCAATCGTGATTGCTCAAAAAAATGCTAAAGGTGTATTAGCGAAAAAAATCTCATTTAAACTAGTGTACTTCAATGATTTATAGGTAAAAAATAAGGTATTTAAACTTGTAAATTGCAGCAGCAAGAAAATTAACTGATCATGGTCTCAAAGGTCTTTTCACACAATTGCTGAATTCACGAAAAGTTCCGAATTTTTTTATACAACGTTCAAAAACTCTATTTTTTTCCCCTCTCATAAGACGAAGCTTTGTTCATACATCGTTGCATTGCTGAAACGCTTCAGTCACATCCAAATCCATTAATAGTATTTCTTCCCAACTGAACAATTTTGTCATCTTTCAATTTTTAGCGTTGGTATCGGGCTATTCGAAGTTTCAATAATTGAAACTTCGAATAGCTACGACCCTTATGATTGGAGCACTTTTGCTTGGACAACACTTAACCACTGATTTCCTAATATATTTTTACCTACATTATTTTTATATATAACTTGTGTGGAAACTTGATGATGGTAAATTGCACAGTTTTGGGCACGTTTTCGCTCCTGGAAACCCTGATTAGCTCACAAGTAATACCTTACAACTTTACTTAAGCGTTTCGTTTATAGCTTTGACTCTTTATTTATGATAACAATTTTTGGAAACTCAATGAAGGTAAATTACTCATTTTTGGGCGTTTTTTAGCCTCTGGCAACCTTGATTAGGGACATTCTTACGTTAGCGTTTAATTTACGCTTTTACTCTTCATTTATGGTAGCAATATCTGGAAACTTAATGGGGGTAAATTATCTCCCTCTTTTGGGGATCTTTTAATCCCTGACAACCCTGATTAGGGACCCATGAAAAGTAGGCAACTTCACTTACACGTTTGATTTCCTCCTTTTAGTCTTCATTTATGATAACCACTTTAGAAACTCCATGAGGGTAAAATACGTACTTTAAGGAACTTTTTAATCTTTGCAACCCCCTGATTAGTTCAAGTGAAAGAGGTAGATTAACAATTTTTGGAAACCCGATGAGGGTAGATCAAGCCTAGTGGGATCTTATACTTAGATACTTGAAATTTGATTATATTGTGAAAAATACAAGTACTTTAATATTGTTTAATAATATTTTTTAGTATGATCACAACTAAGTGACTGAGAACATAACTGATCAAAATAGTGCATTCCAATTTATTTCAAAAAAATATATATAATCATAACTGAAAAATAATTTAAAATTACAGAAATATGGTTTCTCGCCATTATGGATCCTCAGGTGTACCTTGAAATGTGAAGCGTCGGGAAATGCTTTTCATCAATGCTCACAGGAATACAGTTTCTCATCAGCATCGGTTCTCAAATGTACCTTGAAATGTGAATCGTTGAAAAGGCGTTTTATCAATGTTCACAAGAATGCGGTTTCTCTGCAGAATGGATCCTCAGATGTACCTTGAAATGTGAATCGTCGGAAAATGCTTTTCATCAATGTTCACAAGAATACGATTTCTCTGCAGAATGGATCCTCAGATGTACCTTGAAATGTGAATCGTCGGAAAATGCTTTTCATCAATGTTCACAAGAATACGATTTCTCTGCAGAATGGATCCTCAGATGTACCTTGAAATGTGAAGCATCGGAAAATGCTTGTCATCAATGTTCACAGGAATACGGTTTCTCTGCAGAATGGATCCTCAGGTGTACCTTGAAATGTGAAACGTTGGAAAAAGCTTTTGAACAATGATCACAGGAATACGGTTTCTCGCCAGTATGGACTTTCAAATGTGAAGCGTCGGAAAAGGCTTTTGAACAATGTTGACACTGATATGGTTTCTCGCCTGTATGGGTCCTCAGATGCACCTTCAAATGTGAAGCGTCGGAAAAGGCTTTTGAACATTTCTCACAGGAATACGGTTTCTCTCCAGAATGCATTCTCAAATGTCTATTTAAATCAGAACCGCTGGAAAATGCTTTTGAGCATTGTTCACAGGAATACGGCTTCTCTCCAGAGTGCATTCTCAGATGTCTCTTTAAACATGAATCCCTGGAAAATGTCTTTAAACAATGACCACAGGAATACGGTTTCTCGCCAGTATGGATCCTCATATACACCTTGGAATGTGAATCGTTGGAAAAGGCTTTTTATCAATGTTCACAAGAATGCGGTTTCTCTGCAGAATGGATCCTCATATGTACCTTGAAATGTGAAACGTTGGAAAAAGCTTTTGAGCAATGATCACAGGAATACGGTTTCTCGCCTGTATGGGTCCTCAGATGTACCTTCAAATGTGAAGCGTCGGGAAAGGCTTTTGAACAGTGTTGACAGGGATACGGTTTCTCTCCTGTATGGGTCCTCAGATGCACCTTCAGATGTGAAGCGTCGGGAAAGGCTTTTGAACAATGTTTACAGGGATACGGTTTCTCGCCTGTATGGGTCCTCAGATGCACCTTTAAATGTGAAGCGTCGGAAAAAGCTTTTAAACATTGCTCACAGGAGTACGGTTTCTCTCCAGAATGCATTCTCAAATGTCTATTTAAATCAGAACCGCTGGAGAATGCTTTTGAGCATTGTTCACAGGAATACGGCTTCTCTCCAGAATGCATTCTCAGATGTCTTTTTAAACATGAATCCCTGGAAAATGTCTTTAGACAATGAACACAGGAATACGGTTTCTCGCCAGTATGGATCCTCATATGTGTTTTTAAATTTGAAACATCGGAGAATGTTATTGGACACTGATTACAGAAGTATCGATTCTCTCCGGTGTGGATTCTGAGATGTCTCCTTAAGTTTGAGGCGTTGGAAAATGCCTTTGAGCAATACTCACACAAAAAGTTGGTTTTAGAGACGTGATGGATCTCAGACTGACATGCCATCGCGAACGAATATGAAAGTGTCCCTTGATAAAACGCACAAGATGATGGATTTTCAAAGATCGATTTTCAAAAATTCGTTTAGTCTTCAAAACCACAAGAGCGTAGCTGAGTCTCTTTCCAGTTTCGAAAACAGAGACCAGTATGCTGACAAAGAGTTTTTTTTTAATACTGAAAATTGCCTACTTTAACGTAATTTAATGCCTTTTTGCGTGCGTCAGTTTACGAAAACAAAGAGATCAGTATGATGTCAAAGATTTTTTTTTCTTAGTACTGAAAGTTTGCCTACTTTAATGTAATTGAATGCCTTTTTTATTTTTATTGAAGCTCTTTTTGCGTGCGTCAGTTTTACGAAAACGAAGAGATCTGTATGATGTCAAAGATTTTTTTTTCTTAGTATTGAGAATTTGCCTACTTTAATGTAATTGAATGCCTTTTTTACTTTTATTCAAGCTCTTTTTGCGTGCGTCAGTTTACGAAAACAAAGAGATCAGTGTGATGTCAAAGATTTTTTTTCTTAGTACTGAAAATTTGCCTACTTTAATGTAATTGAATGCCTTTTTTATTTTTATTGAAGCTCTTTTTGCGTGCGTCAGTTTTACGAAAACGAAGAGATCTGTATGATGTCAAAGATTTTTTTTCTTAGTATTGAGAATTTGCCTACTTTAATGTAATTGAATGCCTTTTTTACTTTTATTCAAGCTCTTTTTGCGTGCGTCAGTTTACGAAAACAAAGAGATCAGTGTGATGTCAAAGATTTTTTTTCTTAGTACTGAAAATTTGCCTACATAAATGTAATTGAATGCCTTTTTTACTTTTATTGAAGCTCTTTTTACGTGCGTCAGTTTACGAAAACAAAGAGATCAGTATGATGTCAAAGATTTTTTTTTTTCTTAGTACTGAAAATTTGCTTACTTTAATGTAATTGAATGCCTTTTTTACTTTTATTGAAGCTCTTTTTGCGTGCGTCATTTTACGAAAACAAAGAGATCAGTACGATGTCAAAGATTTTTTTTCTTAGTACTGAAAATTTGACTACTTTAATGTAATTGAATGTCTTTTTTACTTTCATTGAAGCTCTTTTTGCGTGCGTCAGTATACGAAAACAAAGAGATATCAGTATGATGTCAAAGATTTTATTTCTTAGTACTGAAAATTTGCCTACTTTAATGTAATTGAATGCCTTTTCTACTTTTATTGAAGCTCTTTTTGCGTGCGTCAGTTTGCGAAAACAAAGAGATTAGTATGATGTCAAAGATTTTTTTTTCTTAGTACTGAGAATTTGCCTACATTAATGTAATTGAATGCCTTTATTACTTTTATTAAAGCTCTTTTTGCGTGCGTCAGTTTACGAAAACAAAGAGATCAATATGATGTCAAAGATTTGTTTTCTTAGTACTGAAAATTTGCCTACTTTAATGTAATTGAATGCCTTTTTTACTTTTATTGAAACTTTTTTTGCGTGCGTCAGTTTACGAAAACAAAGAGATCAGTATGATGTCAAAGATTTGTTTTCTTAGTACTGAAAATTTGCCTACTTTAATGTAATTGAATGCCTTTTTTACTTTTATTGAAGCCCTTTTTGCGTGCGTCAGGGTTAAGTTATCTCAACTTTTTAGATGTCTGGTGCAAACAAGGTGCAAAGAAATAGGGACGTTTGCTTATTGGTATTGATGGTTACACAAAACACGGTCAAACGTGTTACACGTATCAAATGAGAAGTTTCTTCGCAGACCTTTTGATAAAAAACTTCTTGCTTAATTTCACAGCTGATTAGCAAAGTCTCTGCTCATGTAAACATTCTTGTCATAGGGATAAACCTTTAGTTTCGGAATCGAAAGGAGTACTTTGTACATTTCTCACGTCCACTTTAATTTTGATGGAGTAGTGGGTACAAAATGAAAGGCGCTCGCCACAAAATAAACTGAAGGTTCTAGATAAATTTCATGTAAATCGAGACGTTGCCAGTTTCATTCATAAGTTATAAACAAACATTTTATCGTAATGAATAAAGTTTTGTTCAATAATGATAGTAGAATGAAGAGATCTTTACTTAAACAAGAACTACTACTATGAGTTTGAATGCTTGCACAGTTTGTGACATTTGCTGGCTATATCAAGAAAAATGAATCCGAACTTGGAACGGCCTGCACTTGACACGATATGCAGTAGTTTTCTGTTGCTTGAATCGGTTAAGGAATGTATACAACTCTTTCAAAGTCTTAAACTTAAAATTTAGGGAATTTCACGATTGTTGCATCTTTAAAGACGATCACTTCGGCATGATTATTTAGAGGAAAGCAGAAACAAAGGTGTGTTTTGAAATATAGAGCGTATCAAAGTCCGGCATCATACTTGTTGAGTTCCAAGAACAGGCAATCCTGAAAAGAAATGAAAAGACTTAAGAATTAAGAGTTCTTAAAAGAAAAAAAATACTTTTACGTACAAGCAGAGTTGATTAAGGTGAAAAAACAACGTAAATAAAGCACAAATATAGGAGAAAATACAGCATATAGCTATTTCAAGGCTACAATGGAGCCTCTTCATCTCTCTTTTTGTCTCCTGGCTTCTGATTGGTTGTCTCTCCCCTTGCTTTGAGCCCAGAGCGTACATGCTGTTCGCTGATTGGTTGTTTGATGTCTTTGTCGAATGGTTCCAGTGTTTTAATTGGTTGGCCCTCTTTGTTATAAATACCGGTGTCCACCTGGTTGTTGTCAGTTCTCTCGCAACTTCCGGTAGGTTGGTGAGCTTTTTGCACTGATGAAGAGGCTCCATTGTAGCCTTGAAATAGCTATATGCTGTATTTTCTCCTATATTTGTGCTTTATTTACGTTGTTTGTTCACCTTAATCATATTGTAGCACAAAGCTTATATGATAATTTTTCATTTAACAAGCAGAGTTGCTAGGTGTTTATCAACTGACGCATCTGTACAGTTTTAACCATGGTTTTGTCTGTCAAGTGAAAAACTTACCCCTTTAAACTGTCTAAAACTGTTCAATGAGCGATATCTGCTACTGCAATAACATTGGGACACACATTTATTTTGTAAATTAGTCGTGACTTTCGTAACTACTCAAATCATTTCCAGAGTACTATTTTACTATGAAAAATGTAATATGTAACTATTAAATTAGTTCGCTAAGCACAATTAACTGTTTTCACTAGATAATTCAGTGCGGTAGAGTATGCAATTTTACTTACTTCCTATAGCTAATACAGGGTGCGAGAAAAATTACTCCACCGTTTTGCGAAGCAAAAAGAAAAAAAAAACTTTTCAATCCACAGACTTATAATTTAATTAACTGCCACCGCTACTTTATTTATTAGCATTTTTTTAACAATTTGGTTCAGAAAACGATTTTCAACACACGGCGGCGTTTAGCAAGAAGCTGATTGCTATGCTATAGCAAGAAATCGATTTCGAAAGTTCCAAGCTGCTTTTTGGCACATTGGAAGAGTGTTCACCTGCTCGATTGTTTGGGTTTTAACCCCTTCAGACCTGGTGTCCGGTATACCGTACATACACTTTAAACAGCTGCTAATCATTTAATAATTGATTTAATTAGTTGATTTTTTTTGCATTTGACTCTTTACATTCTACTGTTATAATCTGTGAAATAATTTTTCGTTTTGGGATTGACAACACTGACATATAAGGATTGAGAGGTAGAGAGTGGCTCATTTTTCCAACCATGGATTTTCATCTGAAAAGCCAGGTTTTTTTCCTGATTTTTTTAAAAATATATAATTTTTAATTAATCGTTTCAAACACTTATATTATGTTTTATAATTGTTTGTAGAACATTTTATAATGAAGTTTGTTCGGTATTTTATCGTTTTTGTATATGAAATATTGATTTCAAAAATATTAGTCCGGAATATTGGACGTGCCGTAACTCTTTTAATTTTTCTCTTACAAACTCAAAATTTTGTCTATAAGATACCCTTTACCATAGTACACTGTGTACCAAACATCAACATTTTTGGTCCAATATTTCATAATTCCGACTGAAGGGGTTAAGGCCCTTCAGGGTGATAAGACGATGGTTAAAAACTTTTTCTTTCACCTATGTCCACAAGAAAGAGTTGCAAATGTTGAAGTCAAGTAATGGCGCGAGCGCCACAACGTTACCTCTTCGACAGATAAAGGGCCGTTCACTTATCGGCCGTCCGTCCCGTTTTCTGACGTGACGGACTGCCGACGAAAACAGAGTAGCATTCACATACGGTCGCCGTAGATCAATCACGTGGCTGAATTCACCCACTGGAGAGAAGAGCGCGCTGCTTGGCAGAAACCAATGAAATGCTGTCCTACTTTTGACTGCCGTCATATATCAAGGTTCTTCTGATCGAAACCGGTCCCGTCCAAGATGACTTGCTGTCATGGAAACCAACAAAGAAAACCTGTTTCGGGTGGAAAAAATCGGTGCGGATGTGACGGACGGCCGATGAGCGAATAGCCCTTTAGAATAGCGGAAAGGATCAAGCGTCCCTGCAATGGATGAAAGTAAAACGATTTTAAAGGACTATTATGTTGTAGCGGAGATTCACAACCACTTGCAATGACTATTCCGGTCCCGTCCACGATGGCTTGCTGTCATCGGACGGGAAAACCAGCAAAGAAAACCTGTTTTGGGTGGAAAAAATGGGTGCGGACCTGACGGACGGCCGATAAGTGAACAGCCCTTAAGACGAGCTGGGAACATTGGGTTGCCAACTTAGGGGTTTTCCCCCTAGCTTTAGGGGGGAAATTTTAGAATGGGTTTTTTTAGGGGGGTAAAATTTTTAGGGTTAAATTTAGGGGTTTAAGTTTTGGAGTTTTATCAGGTAAAAATGTTTTTTTTAAACATTTGGGAATGCAATGTTCGACTATTTTATTTCATTTTTTTACTTACATACATTTTTTGAGGCTTTTTGAACCATTTGTTTTGATCAATGTTTTGTTTGAAATGACATAAAAATGAAAAAAAAAAAAAAATGCCTTAACTCACTCAGCATCAAAAATAGCAATGGTCACGTGACCTTTTAATTTGTCACGTGTGACGTCACAGTAAAAATGTCACGTGACTTTATGACGTCACATGAATCTATCCAATCGCATTTAGGGGTTTTATGAGTTGAGTTTAGGGGGAAACACTTTTAGGAGTTGGCAACCCTGCAACATTCGCCTTAGTTTTGCCAGGGAGAACCTAAGGCGCTCGCTAAGTGGTGGGGTGACGCGGAGAAACGTTTTACCAGGTACATGAGAGCAAAATGGGGTGTCCTCCGAATTGATTTTGTTACTCAAATCCTGCAGTTGGAACTCAAAGAGAAAAAAAAAATAATTTGAATTTTGATATCTTGAATTCAAATTATGTTTTTCGCAATCACGAGTGTGTGTATGTCGGCGTGTGCGTTTGTATGTGGGCGGTATGTGTGTAGGGGGTATGTGCATGTGTGTGTAGGCATGTGTGTTTGTGTCTGTGTGCTGGCATAAGTGTGTGGGTAGTTGTGTGTATGTGTGTGCAGACATGTGTGTTTGTGTCTGTGTGCTGGCATAAGTGTGTGGGTAGTTGTTTGCATGTGTGTAGGCATATGTGTTTGCGTCTGTGTGCAGGCATGAATGTGTGGGTAGTTGTGTGTATGTGTGTAGGTGTCTGTATGTATGTGTTTGTGTATGCTTTTTGTGTGTGTATATGTGTAGGTGTCTGTATGTATGTGTGTATGTGTTTGTTTGTGTATGTGTTTGTGTGTGTATGTGTTTGTGAATGTGTGTGTAGGTGTATGTGTACGCGTGTGTTTGTGCGTGAGTGTGCGTAGTTGTGTATGTATGTGTGTAGGACTTGCATGAAAACATAACGCTGAGCTGTGACAGTATCAGTACTGTCTGACCATCGATTAGATGGACAGGCTAATATCCGGTTTAAAGGCGGAAACAGACATATCTATTAGTTTACAGGGGTGTTGGTTTTTTACAGATGTGCTCTTTTGCCTCTCTGTTATTTAGCCCCAGTTTTGTAAAAACGAAAATTTGCTCACGGCAATATCATTTTAATCTAAAGAATATTCAATCTATATTATCACTTTTAAAATTGATTTATTTATTCACAACATACTTTCGAGCTTACCATTTTGCTTTTACATTCCCGAACGAAATGAAAACATTTTATTTTCTTTTTATTGTTTCCACAGTAACTATTTTTGTCTCCCCTCATTTTATTTTAGAGAATGCAATAAATAAATAAGGCACTACTGACATTATAGAACGCGTGTGTAGACATCCCATTTTTATATTCCCTTCTCCCCTGTCACATTCGTTCAGATGGATCGTCTTTACTTGGCCGATTGCCAAATTACATACAATCGATGGTCAAACAGTATGGCCATTTTCTTCAAAAGAAATAAGGCCCAATGTTCCCAAATTTGGATAGGGAAAACCAAACTGATTTTTGGTGAGTGAAAAGGTCTCTCGTGGGTTTGCTTTGGGTTGTTGCCAGCCCAGTACACTAAGTTTAGCTTGTTAGCAATATTAGAGAACGGCCATTTTCCAGAAAATAACGCACGGTGAACCCACGATGTTCTTTCATTAAAATAGTGCAGCCTATTAAAAATGGTTGAAACTAACGCCTACAATGAGACCAAACCGAGCACCATCTAATGGGCAATGAGCTTTACAAACTCGAGAGAACACTTTATATAGGAGATAGTTCTGTATATAGTGTATATATAAGTACATATATATAGTGCAATATATACAGTGTAGTACACAGTATACAGTACTACAGTATAGTGTATACTGTAGTACTGTATATAGTGTACTACTGTATATAGTGTATGTACTGCATATAGTGTATATATACAGTACACATATATAGTGCAATATATACAGTGTAGTACACTATATATTGCATCCACGCTCTATATAGAAGAAAGTATTGCACTACACTGTATATAGTGTATGTACTGTATATAGTGTATATATACAGTACATATATATAGCGCAATATATACAGTGTAGTTCACTATATACAGTACTACAGTATAGTGTATACTGTAGTACTGTATATAGTGTACTACACTGTATATATTGCATCCACACTGTATATACAAGAAAGTATTGCACTACACTGTATATAGTGTATGTACTGTATATAGTGTATATATATATAGTACATATATATAGTGCAATATATACAGTGTAGTACACTATATACAGTACTACAGTATAGTGTATATTGTAGTACTGTATATAGTGTACTACACTGCATATATTGCATTCACACTGTATATACAAGTATTGCACTACACTCTATATAGTGTATGTACTGTATATAGTGTATATATACAGTACATATATATATAGTGCAATATATACAGTGTAGTACACTATATACAGTACTACAGTATAGTGTATATTGTAGTACTGTATATAGTGTACTACACTGTATATACAAGTATTGCACTACACTCTATATAGTGTATGTACTGTATATAGTGTATATATACAGTACATATATATAGTGCAACATATACAGTGTAGTACACTATATACAGTACTACAGTATAGTGTATATTGTAGTACTGTATATAGTGTACTACACTGTATATATTGCATTCACACTGTATATACAAGTATTGCACTACACTCTATATAGTGTATGTACAGTATATAGTGTATATATACAGTACATATATATAGTGCAATATATACAGTGTAGTACACTATATACAGTACTACAGTATAGTGTATACTGTTGTATTGTATATAGTGTACTACACTGTATATATTGCATCCACACTGTATATACAAGAAAGTATTGCACTACACTCTATATAGTGTATGTACTGTATATATTGTATATATAGAGTACATATATATAGTGCAATATATACAGTGTAGTACACTATATACAGTACTACATTATAGTGTATACTGTTGTATTGTATATAGTGTACTACACTGTATATATTGCATCCACACTGTATATACAAGAAAGTATTGCACTACATTGTATGTAGTGTATGTACTGTATATGGTGTATATATACAGTGTAGTACACTATATACAGTACTACAGTATAGTGTATATTGTAGTATTGTATATAGTGTACTACACTGTATATATTGCATCCACACTGTATATACAAGAAAGTATTGCACTACACTCTATATAGTGTATGTACTGTATATAGTGTATATATACAGTACATATATATAGTGCAATATATACAGTGTAGTACACTATATACAGTACTACAGTATAGTGTATATTGTAGTACTGTATATAGTGTACTACACTGCATATATTGCATCCACACTGTATATAGTGTATATATACAGTACATATATATAGTGCAATATATACAGTGTAGTACACTATATACAGTACTACAGTATAGTGTATACTGTTGTATTGTATATAGTGTACTACACTGTATATATTGCATCCACACTGTATATACAAGAAAGTATTGCACTACATTGTATGTAGTGTATGTACTGTATAGGGTGTATATATACAGTGTAGTACACTATATACAGTACTACAGTATAGTGTATATTGTAGTACTGTATATAGTGTACTACACTGCATATATTGCATCCACACTGTATATACAAGTATTGCACTACACTCTATATAGTGTATGTACTGTATATAGTGTATATATACAGTACATATATATAGTGTAATATATACAGTGTAGTACACTATATATAGTACTACAGTATAGTGTATATTGTAGTACTGTATATAGTGTACTACACTGTATATATTGCATTCACACTGTATATACAAGTATTGCACTACACTCTATATAGTGTATGTACTGTATATAGTGTATATATACAGTACATATATATAGTGCAATATATACAGTGTAGTACACGATATACAGTACTACAGTATAGTGTATACTGTTGTATTGTATATAGTGTACTACACTGTATATATTGCATCCACACTGTATATACAAGAAAGTATTGCACTACATTGTATGTAGTGTATGTACTGTATATGGTGTATATATACAGTGTAGTACACTATATACAGTACTACAGTATAGTGTATATTGTAGTACTGTATATAGTGTACTACACTGTATATATTGCATCCACACTGTATATACAAGAAAGTATTGCACTACACTCTATATAGTGTATGTACTGTATATAGTGTATATATACAGTACATATATATAGTGCAATATATACAGTGTAGTACACTATATACAGTACTACAGTATAGTGTATATTGTAGCACTGTATATAGTGTACTACACTGTATATATTGCATCCACACTGTATATACAAGTATTGCACTACACTCTATATAGTGTATGTACTGTATATAGTGTATATATACAGTACATATATATAGTGCAATATATAGTGTAGTACACTATATACAGTACTACAGTATAATGTATACTGTAGTACTGTATATAGTGTACTACACTGTATATATTGCATCCACACTGTATATAGTGTATATATACAGTACATATATATAGTGCAATATATACAGTGTAGTACACGATATACAGTACTACAGTATAGTGTATACTGTTGTATTGTATATAGTGTACTACACTGTATATATTGCATCCACACTGTATATACAAGAAAGTATTGCACTACATTGTATGTAGTGTATGTACTGTATATGGTGTATATATACAGTGTAGTACACTATATACAGTACTACAGTATAGTGTATATTGTAGTACTGTATATAGTGTACTACACTGTATATATTGCATCCACACTGTATATACAAGAAAGTATTGCACTACACTCTATATAGTGTATGTACTGTATATAGTGTATATATACAGTACATATATATAGTGCAATATATACAGTGTAGTACACTATATACAGTACTACAGTATAGTGTATATTGTAGCACTGTATATAGTGTACTACACTGTATATATTGCATCCACACTGTATATACAAGTATTGCACTACACTCTATATAGTGTATGTACTGTATATAGTGTATATATACAGTACATATATATATAGTGCAACATATACAGTGTAGTACACTATATACAGTACTACAGTATAGTGTATATTGTAGTACTGTATATAGTATACTACACTGTATATATTGCATTCACACTGTATATACAAGTATTGCACTACACTCTATATAGTGTATGTACTGTATATAGTGTATATATACAGTACATATATATAGTGCAATATATAGTGTAGTACACTATATACAGTACTACAGTATAATGTATACTGTAGTACTGTATATAGTGTACTACACTGTATATATTGCATCCACACTGTATATACAAGAAAGTATTGCTTTACACTCTATTTAGTGTATGTACTGTATATAGTGTATATATACAGTACATATATATAGTGCAATAGATACAGTACTACAGTATAGTGTATACTGTAGTACTGTGTATAGTGTACTACACTGTATATATTGCATCCACACTGTATATAGAAGAAAGTATTGCATTAGAGAAAGTCTTCGAGGGAGGGGAATGTGAGGCAAAGATAAATATTTACTATTCTTTTAGCAAAACCTATCTGGTAATCATTTACCTATGTAGTAACAAATGTAGTCTACTCCAGTCAAGAAATTACCTCCGAAATTTAACGAGCTGATGTGTGCATCACATGACTTCCTTTTACTCCTATTTAATGTCATTTTCTAATTATTGGCAGATTTAATATGATTTAATAGTTTACTCTCTAAATATCACCAACAGTGGCCAAATTGAAACCAGATTTAAAAAAAAATAAATAAATAAATAAATAAAAATATGAATTTTGACATCTTGAATTCAAATTATGTTTTTCGCAATCACGAGTGTGTGTATGTAGGCATGTGTGTTTGTGTGTGGGGGGGGGGTGTTTGTGTGTACGGGGTATGTGTGTTTGTGTCTGTGTGCTGGCATAAGTGTGTGGGGGGGGGTATGTGTATGTGTGTGGTGTGAGTAGGCATACGTGTTTGTGTCTGTGTGCAGGCAGGAATGTGCGGGTAGTTGTGTGTATGTATGTGTATGTGTATGTCGGCATATGTGTTTGTGTCTGTGTGCAGGCATGAATGTGTGGGTAGTTGTGTTTATGTGTGTGTTTGTGTGTGTATGTGTTTGTGTGTGTTTGTGTATGTATGTATTTGTGTGTGTAGGTGTATGTGTGTAGGTGTCTGTATGTATGCGTGTGTGTGTGTGTGTAGTTGTGTATGTATGCGCGTGTGTGTAGGACATGGATGCAACCTGAAGATGGCTTTCGCTATAGGTGCAGCATCGTGAGGAGCCGGCCAGTCCACGGTGACGGTGCAGAAGGTGGCGGTGGGAAAATAAAATGATAAGACATCAAAAACAGTCAAATAAAAGCAATAAGCAATCGTGATTGCTCAAAAAAAAATTTAAAAAAATCGCCAAATTTGTCGCCAAGTTGGCGACAAAACTTGGCGACCAAAAGACTGGTGATATATCGTCAAGTGTCGCAAAATCGTAACACCACTTGAGTTTACATCAAAATTAACAATGATTTCCCCCCGAAAAGGGGCAAAAGACCCGCTTTGGAGCATACGAATGCAACCAAAAAGGAAGGTGCACAACTAGACCCCACTAGGAGTCTACGTACCTAATTTCAACTTTCTAGGACATTCCGTTCTAGAGTCTCTCTGTCCGGATCTCTGTCTGTCTGTCAGGATCTCTGTGACGCGCATAGCGCCTAGACCGTTCGGCCGATTTTCATGAAATTTGGCACAAATTTAGTTTGTAGCATGGGGGTGTGCATCTCGAAGCGATTTTTCGAAAACTCGATATGGTTCTTTTTCTATTCCAATTTTAAGAACAAAATTAAAATAAGATGGACGAGTAAATTACGAAATTATCATAACGTGGAACCGTAACATGGGCACAAGCCAATTGGCGAGATGCGAAATTATCATAACGTGGAACCGTAACATGGGTACAGGCCAATTGGCGAGAAAATTCACCATACATTATTTGCAAATATACAGGCGAACCAAAAGACCTTTTAATTTTTCTATTACGGGCAAAGCCGTGCGGGTACCACTAGTTTGTAAATAAAACTCTACGCAAAGAAAATTAATTAAAAAAAGATTTTATTTTTTTCTATCGAAAACCTTTTTTCCCCCTCATAGTTTTTTTTAAAGGGTTTGCAAATATTTTCTTTTTCTTCGGTACATATTTAAAAATAGGTCACATCCTTGTTAAATTATTGAGCCATAAGAAGTAAACTATCTCTGTTTCCTCTACATCATCTTAGTCACTCACATGATTGAACAAGTCTTTTTTCAAAAATTTCACCTCCGCCTTTCACCTATTACCATTTATCACTCTTTCTACAAAATATTGTAACTCACAAGAAAATCCATAGATTTCTTTTTTATTTTACTAGCAATCACTTCCCATATTTCTGAATCTCCCCCCCCCCCGGTAAATTTGTGGCATTGTAAATTTGTAATTTGACTGTATTGACTAAACTGCTTTCCTCTTCTGTTTTGAATTGATGTATTTTTCGAATAATAGGCAATTATTTTCGAAATTTAGGCTCAAGCATTACTAAATTATGTAAGAATGAATAATGAATAAAATTAATAAAATATTTTATCATTCATAAAAATTTAAAGCACTGGGCAGTTTGATATTGCTTAAAAGGATTAAAATAAAAGATATCTGTTTTCAGGCGTATTAAATTTAAAACTTTGCAGCCATTTTAAAGTTAAACATAATGTCAGTCAGTTACCGTATCAAGTGTGTCAGTCAGTTATCGAGGAATTTTCGGTTTTCCGGATATAAACCTCCAATTCTACTTATCCAGCATTTAAATACTCTTGATATAGGCAGAGAATATGAATTTTAGAAAATTTTCACCAATAATTTTAATGCTTAGGTGAAAAAGTTGATTTTTTATGGTAACTGACTGACATTCACATAAACTGATTTTAAGATAGTTTCTCAACGAAACACTATAAAGATATTTTTGATGTAATCTTCCAGTACAAAACTGTATTATAAGTAAAACAAAACACTCTAACTATTTTTTCTTTTGGTTAGAATTTGTTTTAGGAAAAATTAGATTACTACATGCAAAATTTTCCCCAAAAAATCCGGAAAGGACATAGGCATATTTTACGGGTTATTTTCAGTAAGAAAGACAATAAATTAAAATTTAACTTGGTACACTATATTGCAAGTTTTTAAATGATATACAGTACTTATAGTTTTGTTAATGTTAAATTTTAATAGGAATTGTCCAGTACAATGCTTTGCAACAACATTTACACGAAGGCGAAACTTCGCTAGAATAGATATTAGTGTCTAGGGGTCTAAGGACCCTTAACCTTCAAAATTTTCGACTTTCCGGAGAAAATATATGTTATGCATGTTTTAATTCTGAAAAATTTGATACCTCATTGATTACCATACGCAAAAAACTTTTCAAGTTATCGTACCAATGCGTAAACTTTCCCCATAGAGATTTATGTTAACAGCAGCTGTTTAAACCTCTTTTTCTCAGGTGCCGGTTTCTTCGACTTTCTCGTTTTGCGCGCATGATATTTCGAAAAGTTTCTTATATATTTCCGTAAAACTTTTCATGCATGTTTGTCTGGTATATTTTTATGATCTGAACCTAAATTTTAACTAAAAATTAAAAGCAATATTTAAAAAAAGATATATTTGCCCAAACTTTTGGAAATTTTTGATATTTACTTATAAAATTGAAAAAAATAAATAAATATATATATATATATATATTTAAATAAATAAATTTAGATTCAGGTCATAAATATAAACCAGATAAACATACATGAAAAGTTTTACGGGAATATATAAGAAACTTTCTGAGATATCACGCGCGTAAAACGAGAAAACCGAAGAAACCGGCACCAGAGAAAAAGAGGTTTAAACAGCTGCTGTTAACATAAATCTCTACGGGGAAAGCTTACGTATTTGTACGATAACTTGAAAATTTTTTTGCACATGGTAATAAATGAGGTATCAAATTGATCAGAATTAAAATATGCATAACATATATTTTTTCCGGAAAGTCGAAAATTTTGAAGGTTAAGGGTCTTTAGACCCCTTTATCAAAGGCGGCCATGAGAATACTGTAGTAAACAAAATCGCGTTTCTTCCCTGTAAGAAAAGAGAGACACCTTCAGGGAGACAGCAGCCATTCCAATACTGTTTTGAAGCTGGATGCAACAGAGGCAAAGTCTTTGTTGACTTAAGCACAGGCCCGTACCAGAACTGTATGAAAGGAGAAATTTTAATGTTTTTAATCTTTCCCCACTTCGTCTGGACAGCACATCATTGTGTCAAAGAATTTTGTTATAAAGGCCATAGTATTTATTTGTTTGTTCTTTTTTTTTTTTTTTTTTTAAGTCAATGTGGGTTCTCAAATGCTCTTTCAGGTCTGCAAATTGAGAAAACTCCTTTCTTCACAGGAAAAAGGCTTTCCGCCACTATGGGTTCTAAAGTGCCCCTTTAGGTTTCCTAGTTGAGAAAATTTCTTTGAGCAACGTTCACATGAATATGGTTTCTCGCCAGTATGGCATCTCAGATGTGTCTTTAAATCTGAAGCGTTGGTAAATGCCTTAGAACAAAGTTCACATGAATACGGTTTCTCGCCAGAATGGGTTCTCAGATGTGATTTTAGGCTAAAAAGGTGGGAAAATGCCTTTGAACAATGTTCACATGAATACGGTTTCTAACCAGAATGGATTTTCAGATGTGATTTTAGGCTTTCAAGGTGGGAAAACGCCTTTCAACAATGTTCACATGAATACGATTTTTCGCCAGAATGGGTTCTCAGATGATATTTTAGGCTTTGAAGGTGGGAAAATGCCTTTGAACAATGTTCACATGAATACGAATTCTCCCCAGAATGGATTCTCAGATGTGATTTTAGGCTTTCAAGGTGGAAAAACGCCTTTGAACAATGTTCACATGAATACGATTTTTCGCCAGAATGGGTTCTCAGATGATATTTTAGGCTTTGAAGGTGGGAAAATGCCTTTGAACAATGTTCACATGAATACGGTTTCTCGCCAGTATGAGTTCTCAGATGCTTCCTTAAATCTGAAGCGCTGGAAAATGCACTTGAACAATATTCACATGAATGCAGTTTCTCGCCAGTATGGGTTTTCAGATGTGATTTTAGGCTACAAAGGTGGGAAAAAGCCCTTGAACAATGTTCACATGAATACGGTTTCTCGCCAGTATGGGTTCTGAAATGCTTCTTTAAATCTGATGAGGTGGAAAATGCCTTTGAGCATTGTACACAGGAATACGGTTTTTCGCCACTATGAATTGTCAGGTGCCTTTTGAAGTTTTCTTTGCGAGAAAATTCCTTTGAACATATTTCACAGGAATATAATTTCTCTCCAGTATGTACTTTCAGATGCATTTTTAAATGATAGGCGCGGTTAAACGCCTTTGAACAATGTTCACATGAATACGGTTTCTCGCCAGAATGGGTTCTCAGATGCGATTTTAGGCTTTGAAGGTGGGAAAACGCCTTTGAACAATGTTCACATGAATACGGTTTCTCGCCAGAATGGGTTCTCAGATGCGATTTTAGGCTTTGAAGGCGGGAAAACGCCTTTGTACAATGTTCACATGAATATGGTTTCTCGCCAGAATGGGTTCTCAAATGTGATTTTAGGCTTCCAATGCGGGAATATGCCTTTGAACAATGTTCACATGAATACGGTTTCTCGCCAGTATGGGTTCTTAGATGCTTCTTTAAATCTGATGAGGTGGAAATTGCCTTGGAACACATTTTACATGAATACGGTTTCTCGCCAGTATGGGTTCTTAGATGCTGCTTTAAATCTGAAGCGGTGAAAAATGCCTTGGAACACATTTTACATGAATACGGTTTCTCGCCAGTATGGGTTCTTTGATGCTGCTTTAAATCTGAAGCGGTGAAAAATGCCTTTGAGCAATGTTCACATGAATGTGGTTTCTCCCCAGAATGGATTCTCAGATGTGAGTTTAGGCTTTGAAGGTGGGAAAACGCCTTTGAGCAATGTTCTTTTGAATATGGTTTCTCCCCAGAATGAATTCTCAGATGTGAGTTTAGGCTTTGAGGGAGGGAAAAAGCCATTGAACAATGTTCACATGAATACGGTTTTTCGCCAGAATGGGTTCTCAGATGATATTTTAGGCTTTGAAGGTGGGAAAATGCCTTTGAACAATGTTCACATGAATACGAATTCTCCCCAGAATGGATTCTCAGATGTGATTTTAGGCTTTCAAGGTGGAAAAACGCCTTTGAACAATGTTCACATGAATACGATTTTTCGCCAGAATGGGTTCTCAGATGATATTTTAGGCTTTGAAGGTGGGAAAATGCCTTTGAACAATGTTCACATGAATACGGTTTTTCGCCAGAATGGGTTCTCAGATGATATTTTAGGCTTTGAAGGTGGGAAAATGCCTTTGAACAATGTTCACATGAATACGAATTCTCCCCAGAATGGATTCTCAGATGTGATTTTAGGCTTTCAAGGTGGAAAAACGCCTTTGAACAATGTTCACATGAATACGATTTTTCGCCAGAATGGGTTCTCAGATGATATTTTAGGCTTTGAAGGTGGGAAAATGCCTTTGAACAATGTTCACATGAATACGGTTTCTCGCCAGTATGAGTTCTCAGATGCTTCCTTAAATCTGAAGCGCTGGAAAATGCACTTGAACAATATTCACATGAATGCAGTTTCTCGCCAGTATGGGTTTTCAGATGTGATTTTAGGCTACAAAGGTGGGAAAAAGCCCTTGAACAATGTTCACATGAATACGGTTTCTCGCCAGTATGGGTTCTGAAATGCTTCTTTAAATCTGATGAGGTGGAAAATGCCTTTGAGCATTGTACACAGGAATACGGTTTTTCGCCACTATGAATTGTCAGGTGCCTTTTGAAGTTTTCTTTGCGAGAAAATTCCTTTGAACATATTTCACAGGAATATAATTTCTCTCCAGTATGTACTTTCAGATGCATTTTTAAATGATAGGCGCGGTTAAACGCCTTTGAACAATGTTCACATGAATACGGTTTCTCGCCAGAATGGGTTCTCAGATGCGATTTTAGGCTTTGAAGGTGGGGAAAACGCCTTTGAACAATGTTCACATGAATACGGTTTCTCGCCAGAATGGGTTCTCAGATGCGATTTTAGGCTTTGAAGGCGGGAAAACGCCTTTGTACAATGTTCACATGAATATGGTTTCTCGCCAGAATGGGTTCTCAAATGTGATTTTAGGCTTCCAATGCGGGAATATGCCTTTGAACAATGTTCACATGAATACGGTTTCTCGCCAGTATGGGTTCTTAGATGCTTCTTTAAATCTGATGAGGTGGAAATTGCCTTGGAACACATTTTACATGAATACGGTTTCTCGCCAGTATGGGTTCTTAGATGCTGCTTTAAATCTGAAGCGGTGAAAAATGCCTTGGAACACATTTTACATGAATACGGTTTCTCGCCAGTATGGGTTCTTTGATGCTGCTTTAAATCTGAAGCGGTGAAAAATGCCTTTGAGCAATGTTCACATGAATGTGGTTTCTCCCCAGAATGGATTCTCAGATGTGAGTTTAGGCTTTGAAGGTGGGAAAACGCCTTTGAGCAATGTTCTTTTGAATATGGTTTCTCCCCAGAATGAATTCTCAGATGTGAGTTTAGGCTTTGAGGGAGGGAAAAAGCCATTGAACAATGTTCACATGAATACGGTTTTTCGCCAGAATGGGTTCTCAGATGATATTTTAGGGTTTGAAGGTGGGAAAATGACTTTGAACAATGTTCACATGAATACGGTTTCTCGCCAGTATGGGTTCTGAGATGTGATTTTAGGCTAAAAAGGTGGGAAAAAGCCTTTGAACAATGTTCACAAGAATACGGTTTCTCGCCAGTATGGGTTCTGAGATGCTTCTTTAAATCTGATGAGGTGGAAAATGCTTTTGAGCATTGTACACAGGAATACTGTTTTTCGCCGCCACTATGGATTATCAGGTGTCTTTTTAAGTGTTCTTTGCGAGAAAATTTCTTTGAACATATTTCACAGAGATATAATTTCTCACCAGTATGTATTTTCAGATGCCTTTTTAAATGATAGGAGCAGTTAAATGCCTTTAAACAATGTTCGCACAAATGATTGTTTTCAGATTCAAGGATCTCAGACTGATGAGCCATTGCGAAAGAATATAAAGTTGTTCCTTCGTAAAATTTCGAAAATGATGAATTTTTTTACTAAGGAAAGCTTCTCTTGTTTCAGTTTCCCTGAGCGCCAATTGCCATACTTTGCACTGATAGTTAAATTTTCATGAATATCTTGTCATAAAATTGACACAAACTTAATTTTTTAAAGAGTAGGCTTAATATGTATATGCGTAGAGTTTCTCAAAAGAATCTCCTCTATACAAAAATACTATTGCATCAATTTGCAGTTTTTAAAGTTCTATTTTTAGTTTCAAAATCAAAGTGGCCGGTGTGCTGCCAAGGATTTTTTTTTAATGCATAAAGAATTTTTACATTTTTATGCAATTAAATGCCCTTTTAAAATATCTGAAATACTCTCTTTGTGCGCGTCAGTGATCAGTCAATATAACTTTTCAGACAATCGTGGAAACAAACACACAGTAACACACAACTGTTTTACTCATGGCAGCGATGTTTGTACGGAACACGGTCAAATGTATTACAGAGATCAAATGAGAAGTTTTTCGTCATACAGCGACGTTGCTTTTTTTTTATCAGCAGCTTTTCGGTTATGGTTCACAGCGGACTAAAAGAGGCTTTGTTCATGCAAATTCTCTTTCTTATCATAAGATTTTAAGGTTTAGAACTGAAAGAGCATTCTGGATATTTCTTCGTCTAATTTAAATTTTGTGGATCACAAAATGGAAGATGCTTATCAGACAGTAAACTGACGTTTGTAAACTTATTTTCTGACCTTCATAACAGATGAACTCAACTGTTCATACTGATTTTTTGATTCAAGGATGTTATTAGGATTAATAGTCATTTACCTTCATAAGAACTACAACTACACGAATTTTAATGCATGTGAAGTTTGAAATATTTACTGGCGATATTACGAAACGTAAATCCGGACTTGGAGCAGCCTGCGTTTTACACAACATACACTGTAGCCTTCCGCTTGCTGCTGCCACAATAGGCTAAGGAATATATTTAAACGAAAAATTTTAAAGGAATTTTCTATCGAAGCATTTCCTCAGACGATCCTTTCAATATAAGTCTTCAGATGAAAGCAGAAACAAAGGTACGTAGTCAAAGTTCGGTTTCACGCTGGCTGCATTCCAATAATATGAAATCCTGATCAAAGCTGAAAACAAATAAATCAGATTTTTTATAGAGCATTAAAAAAAAAAAAACTTATATGTACAAGTTATACAACGGTTTTATTCGGTTTTAACCATAGACTAATAATAAGAATAGACCGAGCTATGGCAACCCTTTTGCTGCTCATAAACCAAACCATGTGACTGGTGGGTATCCTAGCAACAGCGGGCGTTGATCGTAGCAGACGATCAACCGCCGCGAGAAATAAAATAAATACAATTGATGGAACACGGAAGAATGATCTTTTATGGAGTCCGATTTGTAAATTTGTTATTCTAAGTTGCAAATATTTGGTTAATATAGTGAGTTTTTAGTTTAGATAGTACTGTGCAATTTCTTTATTCAATTTCAATAACTCTCTAAGCAAGCGCCCAAAAAGAATCGGCAAACGGTAAGATTTTTACCTACAATTTCAATTTAAGATACCGATCAGTATATTTTAGCGTTAACGCAAAACGTTTACGCCATTACGTTCACGCCAACGTTGACGTAGCAAATCTGAATGAAATAAAAGTTACTGAAAACTGATGAAAAACTAATTACTAATGTCAAAATAATGCATAACTAAAAGAAAAACAGTTCAATCACTGCACCAGGAAAAAAAAATGTAATGAAAACCCATTACGCCTTAAAATACATGTCGAGTGCCAAACTATAGATAATCCTGCCATCTGGCAACCATGCCGCCAAAGTTTTCGCCGAGCGTTCCACCAGTCACATGATGTATCCATGAACCAATTTTTTCATCAGCAAGTCTGAGAAAGCTCGGTCTACTCTTATTATTAGTCTACGGTTTTAACTATTGGTTAGCTGTCATGTCAAAAAACTGACCGTTAAAGATATTAAAAACTTGTTCACTGAGTTCTTGCACTGAAATTATGTAGCAGCAATTTCAGTGCAAGAACTCAGTTTAAGTATATTAACTCACTCACTTTAAGTATATTAGTTATTGCTTTGCTCACTTAACTACTCAAAATTTTATCAGGATTTCAGAAGTGTCGGGAAAAGTGAAATAGTTAAGATGACTGAGCTTTTCCAAAATGAATAAATTGGAAATTTGTTTTGAAAATTACAGTAGATAAAGAAAGAACATTATACACTTGCAGTAAAACAGCATTTTTATTTTTGGCAGTAAATTTGAGCTCTCAAAAAAAGGGTAAATTTTTCAGGTTAAAAAATTTTGTTGGGAAAGAGAAAAATTAAATATTTTTCTAATGAAATACTTCTTTTTTGCTTATAAAAAATATTTTTGACCAAATAAATCTGTAAATAAAATTTCTAGAGGATAAACCAACAGTTACTGAAACAATAAACGAAAAATTAAATAAATTAATTAATATATGCAGAAAAATAAAAGAGTGAATGGAATACTTAAAAAAGTGAATGAATGAATAAACAAGTAAATTACTAAAAAAGGAATACAAAAAAAAACTAACAAAAAATGAATGCATAAGTGATTTAGTAAATGACTGAGAAAGTAAACAAAACAAACTACAGTAGAGTCTCGATAATCCGAGTCTCGAAAGTTCGAGGTTCCGCTTAATTCGAGGAGCTTACTTCTTATTTTCATTTACATTCTTTAATTCGAAAAAAAAAAAGATTTTCATAAAAATCTGAAAATATTTTTTTTATTAACTAGATACAGTAATTAATAAAAAAGGCATTGATAGGTTTTTGGCAATAGCATTTTTAAAGTGGCACGATATACGTGTCGTCCACGACTGCACAATATGAATTACGAAATGCCTTGAAGATGGTAACTTGATGCGTGAAAGTAACATTGATTTGTCGCAAGAAAGTAAACAAAACAAACTACAGTAGAGTCTCGATAATCCGAGTCTCGAAAGTTCGAGGTTCCGCTTAGTTCGAGGTGCTTACTTCATATTTTCATTTACATTTTTTAGTTCGAAAAAAAAAAATGATTTTCATAAAAATCTGAAAATATTTTTTTTATTAACTAGATACAGTAATTAATAAAAAAGGCATTGATAGGTTTTTGGCAATAGCACTCCTAAAGTGGCACGATATACGTGTAGTCCACGACTCTACAATATGAATTACGAAATGCCTTGAAGATGGTAACTTGATGCGTGAAAGTAACATTGATTTGTCGCAAGAAAGTAAACAAAACAAACTACAGTAGAGTCTCGATAATCCGAGTCTCGAAAGTTCGAGGTTCCGCTTAGTTCGAGGTGCTTACTTCATATTTTCATTTACATTTTTTAGTTCGAAAAAAAAATGATTTTCATAAAAATCTGAAAATATTTTTTTTATTAACTAGATACAGCAATTAATAAAAAAGGCATTGATAGGTTTTTGGCAATAGCACTCCTAAAGTGGCACGATATACGTGTAGTCCACGACTCTACAATATGAATTACGAAATGCCTTGAAGAAGGTAACTTGATGCGTGAAAGTAACATTGATTTGTCGCAAGAAAGTAAACAAAACAAACTACAGTAGAGTCTCGATAATCCGAGTCTCGAAAGTTCGAGGTTCCGCTTAGTTCGAGGTGCTTACTTCATATTTTCATTTACATTTTTTAGTTCGAAAAAAAAAATGATTTTCATAAAAATCTGAAAATATTTTTTTTATTAACTAGATACAGTAATTAATAAAAAAGGCATTGATAGGTTTTTGGCAATAGCACTCCTAAAGTGGCACGATATACGTGTAGTCCACGACTCTACAATATGAATTACGAAATGCCTTGAAGATGGTAACTTGATGCGTGAAAGTAACATTGATTTGTCGCAAGAAAGTAAACAAAACAAACTACAGTAGAGTCTCGATAATCCGAGTCTCGAAAGTTCGAGGTTCCGCTTAATTCGAGGAGCTTACTTCTTATTTTCATTTACATTCTTTAATTCGAAAAAAAAAAAGATTTTCATAAAAATCTGAAAATATTTTTTTTATTAACTAGATACAGTAATTAATAAAAAAGGCATTGATAGGTTTTTGGCAATAGCACTCCTAAAGTGGCACGATATACGTGTAGTCCACGACTCTACAACATGAATTACGAAATGCCTTGAAGATGGTAACTTGATGCGTGAAAGTAACATTGATTTGTCGCAAGAAAGTAAACAAAACAAACTACAGTAGAGTCTCGATAATCCGAGTCTCGAAAGTTCGAGGTTCCGCTTAGTTCGAGGTGCTTACTTCATATTTTCATTTACATTTTTTAGTTCGAAAAAAAAAATGATTTTCATAAAAATCTGAAAATATTTTTTTTATTAACTAGATACAGTAATTAATAAAAAAGGCATTGATAGGTTTTTGGCAATAGCACTCCTAAAGTGGCACGATATACGTGTCGTCCACGACTGCACAATATGAATTACGAAATGCCTTGAAGATGGTAACTTGATGCGTGAAAGTAACATTGATTTGTCGCAAAGAACATGTAAACATGCCTTTTGGAATTTTAGAATACCTGATGATAGTCAAAAAGGAAGGTTCAAAACTTGACGCCTCACGAGTAATCTCTACATAGTATAAAATGAAGTCCCCAAAAAGCGTCTGTGTGTTTGAACTCGCAAAACTCGAGAACTACCCGGCCGATTGCGCTGAAATTTTCACAGTTTGTTCCTTTAAGTCCTGAGAAGGTTTGCAGACCAGTTCGAATAAAATTCGATTAAAAGTTCTTTTTTTATTACAATTTACCTCCAATTTTCACATAAATTCTCAAATATAGGGCTGAAAAATTACTTGCACATATTTATATTATATATCGTTAGAAAGGGTAGAACTTTCCGCGTTCTACGCAATTTGTTTCAATACTCTAACTTAACTTAATTACGGCGGGAGTTATTTGCGTTTTTAGCTTGAATTTTTTTAGTCTTCGTTGAAATTTAGGTAGTACTTTCTTCATTAAATAAATCAATAAAAAGTGAAGGAATTGTTCCACAGCTTTCTTTTTGACGCCATTGGAAAAAGCGGCCTTTTTTACTCCAGATCTAACTCGACCTTTGGTCGAAAATATAAGCTTTTATCTCGAAAGGCAAAAAAGTTACAAGCCTTTTAAAATCAAGTTTAAGAAATCTCGATTCCATTCAAATTGTGAACCATTTTCTTTCGCATTTTAATTCCTTAAACGTATTTTATTTTGTGTTTCCATGGTTACGCATTTTAGATTCATCTTTCTGGATTTAATTTCTTAAAAGTATTTTAATATCTGTCGTCATTGCTTGGAGGGAAATCATGATTTTTTTTAATTTATTTTTTACACCCGATTGTTGAATATACGTCACTTGACACAACTTTTATTTTCAATGTAGACCGGGCAAAGCCGGGCAACGCAGCTAGAGTATACTAAAGACAAAACAGAAGGCTTTCTAAGACTAACCGTTTTTGTGATATGCGAGTTACATATGCTCGCAAGCACACAGATACAAACGTTTTGACAAAACTCATTGAAATGGATTCGGGCAACGATTCGATCAAAATATATGTTTGGTTGCCTACAAATTTGTATACAAACTTCGTAGAAAAAAGTCCAAATTCGTTTAGAGGTAGTTTAAAACGAAATTTATGTTGAAATTTCAGTGATGATTTTTCACGACAACAATACTGCCTTTCTTTTTATAAGGAAGTAAAAGGGACTACTTCTTATATCATCGGAAAAGTGTAAAAAATTAATCTGGAAGAATTTTCCGGATAATTCGAGTTTTCAGTAATCCGACATGGCATGAGCCCCAATTACCTCGGATTTTCGAGACTCTACTGTATTTCACTTTGCCCCGCACGCACCTGAGTAGTTGTACAAAATATTTAAAATACAAATAAGCTTAATATTAACTAAATAAGTACTTCAACGAACATTAGAAGGTCTTCATTAATGTTTAAAATGTTAATAAAAGAAATTTATTATTTTATAATAGCAAAAACAGTTTTTGACTAACAACAAAATATTACAATGTGAATGCAATTTTTGAAAATTACCTGTATTATCATATGCTTTAATCTTTGGTGGTATTTTTTTTTTTTTTCTATTTCTTGACTGGAATAGGCTACATGTGCTACTTGGTTAGTGTGTTACTAGATAGGTGGCGCTGAAAGCAGAATAACTATTTTAGCATTACATTTTGCCGCACATTCTCCTACTATTTTACTGAGAAAAATTGCGTAATTAATCATTAAGTTAGTTTGCTAACCAAAAATAAAACTGAATAGAAGAAAAAACATCATGAAATGAAGCAAACAAAACACAAAAAGTTCAAAAATGGAAATATAAAGACAAATAGAAGAAAAGGGGGAAATGTCAGCCGCATTAGAAAAACAAGAAAAATAAATCACGCAAGATAGATTTAAAAAAAAAAAATGCATGGGGAAAGGACAATATTAAAGATATGAAAACCAGACAGTGGAAAAATACGGAACAGCTTCAAGATCATTAACTAATTTAGAACTGTTCTTCAAAATATGGAAAGATTCCCAAAAGTCAAGATTTGATGAATTGGGGAATTTTTGGATAATTTGATAAGAGTTAAAATCGTGATTGAAATCCCAGCAATGTTGGCCAATACTAGACTTCTTTAATTGCTGTTTTTTCCCATAATTTTGATGCTCTTTCAAGCGAAATTTTAAAGCACGCCGAGTCTGTCCAATATAGGCAAGTTTACAACTACAATTAATTTTATAAATTCCACAATAATTAAGAGGAAGAATGGGATCTTTAAGAGAAGAGAATGAAAGTTTATTAATAGGAGAGAACACCACCAGGAATTGGAAACGTTTTAGAATCTTAACAACCTGATAGCTCACAGATGGCATGGCTGGCAAAACAACCAAATTCTTTCTGATGAATGTTCGGTTAGGAACATTAGTTTGGGATTTATTGGTCACGTGACGAAACCAGTGATTGGGCTTTCTGGATAGGAGGTGGTGACTTATCCCGGATTCTCCTAAATCAAGTGCCTTTGTTTATTTCAAAGAATTCATAGCATGCAAGACTACTAAAAATTTTGTTTCCTAAAATTTGACTCATGAAATACTTAAATAAGAAATTAATATTCATGTTTATTACTAAGATAAGGAGTATTGAATGAATCCCATGCAATCTTAAATGTATAGTAGGAAAGAAAGGATGAATTTTTTAAATTTTTAGTAGACACTTCTTTTTGGAAAAAAATATGGGAAGCGAGAAACTTAATAGTTATTGTAACGTGATTTTCGAATTTTTTATATTCAACTGTTTTTAAGAATAATTTGTGTTTATATATACCGGACTTTTAGGACTGATTAAGAAAACTTCTTGAATAAATTTGATTAATATCTTAAACTGTTTCATTTTAGAGCTTTTTTTTTTAGTGTTAATTTCATTGTTCTAATATACAGATAACTTTAGTTTCTTTAAGTATTTTAAAAGTTACTTTTTTGAACAATTTATAGGCATAAATGTCCATTCCTCGTATTAAAAATAAAAAGTTGAATCCTTGTATACAAAATAATTATATCTATTTTTGTTGTTAATAATAAATTGGGAATACATAATGTTTTCACAGAAAAAAGAAATTAGCGTATCTCAATACCAAAAATGGTAGCAACTACTTTACACCAAATGTCGTG
The DNA here is from genome assembly GCF_026930045.1 of Uloborus diversus. Classification (NCBI taxonomy): domain Eukaryota; kingdom Metazoa; phylum Arthropoda; class Arachnida; order Araneae; family Uloboridae; genus Uloborus; species Uloborus diversus. The sequence goes on along the minus strand of NW_026558098.1, from coordinate 4,400,638 downwards.
TAGTGAAACACCACAGATAATTCTTAGTGTAATCAAACACCAAGACGAATTTTTGGTGTTATCAGAAACCAAGAATTCTTGCTGTTTGATAACACATAGAATTATTTGTGATGTTCCACTGTAGAGTAATTGCCGCCATTTTTGCCGTTGAGATACACTAAAATTTTTACAGTGTAGGACAAAAAGGAGATCCCGTACCCCCGTATGAAAAAGAATTCAACTATAGACAAGCTATCGCTCAAGAAAAGGGGGAAAGAGCCTTTAGAATTACCGCCCCCTCCCCTTTTGATGCAAAAACATCAGTAATCATATTCTTTAACTAAAATGCTCTAACACAGTTCAAAAACCTAAAAAAAATACTTTGCAATTTAAACTGTTTTGCCATAAAAAAAAAAAAATACATTGAAGTTACATTAACAGCGGATTTCAAATGTAAAATAGTTTCGCAACGACATTGTTTATCGCCAATTACGTAAAGCGACTTTCAAATTAAAAAAAAAATCAATTAACATACGAACGAGTTTAACCTAAAGTAATAACTGTAAAACATCCGTAAACAATAATGACAACAGCGCAATAAACAAATCACAAATCCCCCGGTTGATCTACTCGAACCTATCCATTAACCGAAGATGACGTCACTGCAGAAAGACATTTAAGAAAAAAATTCAAAGTTAGCCTTGAAAATTGTCTGAATTAGAACCGCTTATATCTTTTGTTCTAATTAATATAGAGAAACGGAACAAACATGCTCTTGTTTAGATAAACAAACCCTTTCCAACGATATATAATGTTAAGGGGTGGCGAGATTGTTTTCCCCAAAATAAGCCGAAAGCCGTGAAACTTGACCTTAATTTTGAAAAAAGTAATTCGAAATTCGGAATTTGGGCTTCGAGGTGCAGATTCGCGGGGTGCGATCGAATTTTATGCCAAGTTTCAGGACTGTAGGTGCCATGCGGGGGTCTTCTGGCCATCGGATATGAAGAAAGAAAGAAACACCATCACCTTTACAAATTTAGATTATGATTTTAAATGTTTCGTTCAAGTTGTCAACTGCAAGCGAGACGCAACAAAATATTAGTTCATTTCGTTTATTTATTCAATCATTCACTAACTTCCTTATTCATTTACCACGTTATTCACTCATTTATTTTTCCACTTACATGACTTATTTTCTTCTTTATCGTTCCTTTTATATATTCGTTTACTTCATGTATTTGAGGAAAAACGTTTTAAAGAAACAAATAGAAATAAAATGAAATTTATTTTATTGGAAGTAGATTTTATTTTGCACTTCGCGAAAAATTAAAACTAATATTTCAATACACTTTTATTACATAGCACAGGGTTCTGTCTTTGTGTTCTATAACCTCCGAAACAAATTCCTCATTCGTTCATTTCGAAGAGTAACTATTTCACAACCTCATGTTTCCCTACTATAAATATAATCAAGACTGGTAAAAGAAAGACAATAAAAAGTAGAGCATTTCATATTCTGTGAAAGTTTGTAGCAATGACTTCGAAAGACATTTAAACGAAGAAGGATTTTTTTTCAGAGTAGATATTATACTGTCTTTATGAAAGGCGACCATGATCATATTCTTTTGAACAAAATTGCTTTTCTTGCTGGTAAGAAAATAAAGACACCTTCATGCAGATGCAGTAATTCTAATACTGGTTTCAAGCTAAATGCGACGGGGACAAACTAAGTTTTTGGTTGCGAGCACTAGAATACAAGATGTGCAGCCGCTTAATATTAGAAACTATACTTTTGAAGGAGTCACCCAGTTTAAATACTTGGGTGCACTTATTACCAGTAAGAATGAGTTTAAAGTTGAAATCGGAAATCGAATTTTGATGGCAAATAGATGCTACTTTGGCTTAATGAGCCAATTAAAATCTAAGCTCCTTTCCATTAATACAATAATAAACCTATACAAAACCCTCATAAGACCGATCATTTTATACGGTAGTGAGACATGGGCAATTAATAATTCAGAGGAAAATAGACTTCTCATTTTTGAAAGAAAGATCCTTCGAGCAATTTTTGGAGCAGTAAAAGAAAATGACGTTTGGAGAAGTTTATATAACTTTGAAGTATACCGTAAATACCGACAACCCAACATCTTAAGAGTAATTAAAGCCAATAGAATTAGATGGCTGGGGCATGTATTTAGGCGTGCAGATCTGGACCCGGTTAAAAAGCTAACTTTTTCAAGGATTGAGGGTACAAGGAGAAGGGGAAGACCAGCAACAAGGTGGCTGGATAGTGTTGAGAAGGACCTTAAAATTTTGGGAGTGAACAGGTGGAGAAACCTGGCAACGTGTCGTAACGCCTGGAGGAAGCAGACGGAGAAAGCCTTGGCCTGCACCAGGCTGTTGTGCTGATGAAGAAGAAGATATTATACTGTCTTTATGAAAGGCGACCATGATCATATTCTTTTGAACAAAATTGTTTTTCTTGCGGGTAAGAAATTAAAGACACCTTCATGCAGATGCAGTAATTCTAATACTGGTTTCAAACTAAATGCGACGGGGACAAAGTCCTTGTATTTCAGCACGAACCCGTAACAGAATAGAATAAAAAAAGGAGTTTTGATGTTCTTTCCTCCTCGCCCCTTTTCTCTGAAAAATATATCGATATGTAACACATTATTTTGGTATAAGGCCCATAGTGTTTATACGTTGCTTTTTTAAAAAAGCCAGTATGGGTTCTCAAGTGCACGTTAAGGTTTCCTAATTGAGAAAAATTCCTTTGAACAATGTTCACATGAATACGGTTTCTCGCCAGAATGGGTTCTCAGATGCGACTTTCGTCTTCCAAGCTGCGAAAATGCCTTTGAATAATGTTCACATGAATACGGTTTCTCGCCAGTTTGGCATCTCAGATGCTTCTTTAAATCTGAAGAGTGGAAAAATGCAATTGAACAATAATAACATGAATAAGGTTTCTCGTCAGAATGGGTTCTCAAATGCGATTTTTGTCTTCCAAGCTGCGAAAATGCCCTTGAACAACGTTCACATGAATACGGTTTCTCGCCAGTTTGGCATCTCAGATGCTTCTTTAAATCTGAAGAGTGGAAAAATGCCCTTGAACAATAATCACATGAATACGGTTTCTCGCCAGTATGGGTCCGTAGATGTGGTTCTAATCTACGCAGCTGGGAAAATACCTTTGCACAATGTTCACATGAATACGGTTTCTCTCCAGTATGGGTAAACAGATGTAATTTTAATCTTTGCAGGCGGGAGAACGCTTTAGAACAATGTTCACATGATTACGGTTTTTTTCGGCAGTACGGGTTCTTAGATGCTGCTTTAAATCTGAAGCGGAAAAAAATGCCTCGGAACACATATTACATGAATACGATTTCTCGCCAGAATGGGTTCTCAGATGCGATTTTATGCTTTTAAGACCGAAAAATGCCTTTCAACAATGTTCACATGAATAAGGTTTCTCGCCAGAATGGGTACTCAGATGTGACTTTAGGCTTTGAAGGTGGGAAAAGGCCTTTGAACAATGTTCACATGAATACGGTTTCTCGCCAGTATGGGTTCTCAGATGCTGCTTTAAATCAGAAGCGGTGACAAATGCCTTGGAACACATTTTACATGAATACGGTTTCTCCCCAGAATGGATTCTTAGATGTGTCTTTAAATTTGAAGCCTTGGTAAATGCCTTTGAACAATGTTCACACGAAAACGGTTTCTCTCCAGAATGGGTTCTCTGATGTGATTTTAGGCTTTGAAGGTGGGAAAACGTCTTTGAACAATGATCACATGAATGCGGTTTTTCACCAGAATGGGCTTTCAGATGATATTTTAGGCCTCCAAGGTAGGAATATGCCTTTGAACAATGTTCACATGAATATGGTTTCTCGCCAGTATGGGTTCTTAGATGCTGCTTTAAATCTGAAGTGGTGGAAAATGCCTTGGAACACATTTTACATGAATACGGTTTCTCCCCAGAATGGGTTCTTAGATGTTTCTTTAAATTTGAAGCGTTGATAAATGCCCTTGAACAATGTTCACATGAAAACGGTTTCTCTCCAGAATGGGTTCTCAAATGTGAGTTTAGGCATTCAATGCGGGAAAATGCCTTTGAACAATGTTCACATGAATACGGTTTCTCGCCAGTATGGCATCTCAGATGTTTCTTTAAATTTGAGGCGGTGGTAAATGCCCGTGAACAATGTTCACATGCATAAAGTTTCTCGCCAGAATGGGTTCTCAGATGTGAGTTTAGGCTATCAATGCGGGAGAATGCCTTTGAACACTGTTCACATGAATACGGTTTCTCGTCAGTGTGGATTCTTAGATGCTTCTTTAAATTTGAAAAGGTTAAAAATGACTTTGAGCACTGTACACATGAAAACGGTTTCTCTCCAGTGTGGGATCTCAGATGTGTCTTTAAAATTGAAGCGTATGAAAATGCCTTTGAGCAGTGTACACATGCAAACGGTTTCTCTCCAGTGTGGGTTCTCAGATGTTTCTTTAAATCTGAAGCGTTGGTAAATGCCCTTGAACAATGTTCACATGAATACGGTTTCTCGCCAGTATGGCATCTCAGATGTTTCTTTAAATATGAAGCAGTGGTAAATGCCCGTGAACAATGTTCACATGCATAAGGTTTCTCGCCAGAATGGGTTCTCAGATGTGAGTTTAGGCTATCAATGCGGGAGAATGCCTTTGAACACTGTTCACATGAATACGGTTTCTCGTCAGTATGGATTCTTAGATGCTTCTTTAAATTTGAAAAGGTTAAAAATGACTTTGAGCACTGTACACATGAAAACGGTTTCTCTCCAGTATGGGATCTCAGATGTGTCTTTAAAATTGAAGCGTATGAAAATGCCTTTGAGCAGTGTACACATGCAAACGGTTTCTCTCCAGTGTGGGTTCTCAGATGTTTCTTTAAATCTGAAGCGTTGGTAAATGCCCTTGAACAATGTTCACATGAATACGGTTTCTCTCCAGAATGGGTTCTCAAATGTGAATTTAGGCATTCAATGCGGGAAAATGCCTTTGAACAATGTTCACATGAATACGGTTTCTCGCCAGTATGGCATCTCAGATGTTTCTTTAAATCTGATGAGGTGGAAAATGCCTTTGAGCATTGTACACAGGAATACTGTTTTTCGCCGCCACTATGGATTGTCAGGTGTCTTTTTAAGTGTTCTTTGCGAGAAAATTTCTTTGAACATATTTCACAGGGGTATAATTTCTCGCCAGTATGTATTTTCAGATGCCTTTTTAAATGATAGGAGCAGTTAAATGCCTTTAAACAATGTTCGCACAAATAATTGTTTTTAGAGTCAAGGATCTCAGACTGATGAGCCATTGCGAAAGAATATAAAGTTGTTTCTTCGTAAAATTTCGAAAATGATGAATATTTTTACTAAGGAAAGCTTCTCTTGTTTCAGTTGCCCTGAGCGCCAATCCCCATACTTTGCACTGATAGTTAAATTTTCATGAATATCTTGTCATAAAATTGAAACAAACGTAATTTTTTAAAGAGTAGGTGTAATACGTATATGCGTAGAGTTTCTCAAAAAAATCTCCTCCATACACAAATACTACTGCATCGATTTTCAGTTTTTAAAGTTCGATTTTTAGTTTCAAAAATCAAAGTGACCGGTGTGACGCCAAGGTTTTTTTTTTTTTTTTTTCAATGCATAAAGAATTTTTACATTTTTATGCAATTAAATGCCCTTTTAAAATATCAGAAACACTCTCTTTGTGTGTGTCAGTGTTTAGTCAATTTAACTTTTCAGACAATCGTGGAAACAAACACACAGTAACGCACAACTGTTTTACTCACGACACCGATGTTTGTACGAAACACGGTCAAATGTGTTACAGAGATCAAATGAGAAGTTTTTCGTCGTACAGCGACGTTGCTTTCTTTTTATCAGCAGCTTTTCGATTATGGTTCACAGCGAATGAAAAGAGGCTTTATTTATTTAAGTCCTTTTCGTTGTCAAAAGATCTGCAGTTTCAGAACTGAATGAGGATTCTGGAAATTTCTTCAGTCTAATTTAATTATTGTGAATAAGTGTAACACAAAATGGAAGATGCTTGTCGGACAGTAAACTGACGTTTGTTAAAATTATTTCCTGTTAATGGAGACGTTACTTTTTTCTTTCATAACAAATAAGTACTCAGTTACTCAGACTGAATATTTTTCATTCATTGATGAAGTTGGGATTTATACATCTTTACTTAAGCAAGAACCACAGTTACACGAATTTGAATGCTTGCAAAGTTTGAAATATCTACTGGCGACATCACCAAAAGTGAATCCGGACTTAGAACTGCCTGCATTTCACACAACTCACACTGCAGCCTTCTGTTTGCTGCTGCCGCAATAGGCTAAGGAATACATGTAAACTTAAAACTTGGGGAGTTTTCCCAAGGTTGCTTTTGCTTCGGCGATCACTTCGACATGAGCCTCGTGACGAAAGCAGAAACAAAGGTGCGTAGCTATATAGGGCGTGTCAAAGTCTGGAATCACACTTGCTGCACTCCAACAATATGACATCCTGATTATAGCTGAAAACAAATGAATTTAATTAAGAATTATGGAGCATTAAAAAAAAGAAGATAAATTAATCTGAATTTTGGCTTCTTGAATTCAAACGATGTTTTTCGCAATCACGTGTGTGTGTGTGTATGCGTGTGTGTTTGTGTATGTATGTAGGCGTGCATGTGTGTGTAGGTGTGTGTGTGTATGTATGCGTGGGTGTTTGTGTCTGTGTGCAGGCATGAGTGTGTGTGCATGTGTGTGTAGGTGTGTGCGTGTCTGTGTGCAGGCATGTGTGTGTGTGTGTGTGCAGGTGTGTGTATGTACGTGTGTTTGCAGGTGTGTGTATGCACGTGTGTTTGCAGGTGTGTGTATGTACGTGTGTTTTCAGGTGTGTGTATGTACGTGTGTTTTCAGGTGTGTGTATGTACGTGTGTTTGCAGTTGTGTGTATGTACGTGTGTTTGCAGGTGTTTGTATGTACGTGTGTTTGTAGGTGTGTGTATGTACGTGTGTTTGCAGGTGTGTATATGTAAGCGTGTGAGTGTAGGATATGGGCGCAACCTGAAGACGGTTTTCGCTAGAGGAGCAGCATCGTGAGGAGCCGGTCGACGGTGATGCTGGCAGAGGGTGCTGGTGGGAAAATAAAATGATAGGACGCCAAAACAGTCAAATGAAAGCAATAAGCAATCGTGATTGCTCAAAAAAAAAGTTTAAGTACGCAATAACTATAGGTGTTTAATATGTAAATGTTCTACCCGTTTTTAACAAACTTGGGTTAATTGTTATGTCAAAAAAACTGACCGTTAAAAATATTTAAGACTTGTTCACTGAGCTATTGCAATAAAATTATGTCACACCAAGATATCCACTTTCGTATATATTAGTTATTTGTTTGTTCACTTAACTACTCAAACTTTTATCTGGAGAAGGGGAGTGAGGGACAAAGTGAAATAGTTAAATTGACTGAGCTTTTTCAAAATAAACAAATTTGAAATTTGTTTTGAAAATTACAGTGCGTAAAGAAAGAACATTCTATTTTGTGATAAAACTGGCATTGAAATGGTATTTTGTTTATTTTTGGCAGTAAATTTGTGCCTTCAAAAAAGTGGAAAATTTTCGCTTTAAAAATTTAGAGGACAAAGTGAAAAAAAAATAATTTTTCAAAGAAAAATTTTCTATTCGCTTATTTAAAAAAAATCTTTTTTATCAAATGAATCCGTAAATAAAAGTTTTAATGAATAAATGAAAAGTTAATGAAACAATAAACGAAAAAATAAATGAACTAATTAATTGATACATGAAGAAAAATAAAAGAGTGAGTTAAAAGAAGTGAATGAATGAATAAATAAGTAAATTTCTTAATAAAGGAACACAAAAATATGAATAAACGAACTGATGTGTGCAGCACATGACTTCCTTTTACTCCAATTTAAAGTCATTTTCTCATTATTGGCAGTCTTAAGGCCGATTCACATGGCGACCGATCCGTCCGCCCGTTCCGATTTATCGGACGTGACGGATAGGTGTGAAAATACTGCAACATTCATACTATACTAGCTTGCAAGTTAACTTGTCAGTGACGTCATTAAGCGCGGAGGAAAAACACTGAGTGAAAAGACTGCCTGTAGGTTTGTAAGGAGGATCTCCGATAAGACACCGCACTGGCAGTTGCCTGCTTGGCGAATTAATCCGCTTTGGCATACTTCAACGAGAGTGGAGCACTTGAGCAAAATCGCGCCAAACGCAGAATATCCGGAGATCGCCAACTGTTTGTGAGCTCTGATTGGCTGGTTCGTTCAGTTGCAAATGAATGTATGGATCCGCGCTGCACCGCTCTTAAAATTGAAAATATTTAACGATTCACAGAAATTATGACAAAAAAATGTCCCTTTTGCGTCGGTTTAACTAACTAATCCGATTTCTAAAGCAAAGTGCGTAATTTCCCCCCGATTATCTGGCAAAGCGCAAGGAACTATTTCCTTCACTTGGCCGCAGCTCATTTCTCCATAGCCAAGAAAGCTTGCAATCGAGTATAGCTCTGTCCGATAGCGACGTGAAGGTGTTCCCCCGCTAGGGGTGAAGAGCGCGGATCTAATGCCGTTCTTTTGTCGCTCTCCTAATCAAAATAAAATTAACAAGAAGTTATAAGCGATGTTGCTGTGATTGCAATAAGCCTTTTAAAAATACTTTATTGTTTGTCACGAACGTCAAGCGAGCGGTTAGTAGGATCTCTCTGAACGTTTAAAAGAATTTGGGGCAGTAGAAATTAAAATGGCCGAATGATAAGGGTAAGCAAGTAGTGTAACAGAAAATTTATCAAACTTCTGTCTACAACATCTCTGTCAAAAACGTGTCCACACACCTCCCCCACCCTCTTATATTTAATAGAATTTAAGAGAGAAATATTATTATTATTATTATACTTTTTTTTTCTGAAAAACTTGTTGGTTGAAGTTTTAGCAAAAAAGTAAAAATTGAATGAGAATTGTACATAAAAAAAAGCATCTGTACTACATTCCACTCCTCCCTCCCCCCCCCCTTGATCTTCAATAGAATATATGAGAGAAAGATTAAATGTTCAAATATTTTGAAAAAACTTGCTGGTTGAAGTTTTCGCAAAAAAGTAAAAATTTAATGACAACTATACATAAAAAAATCTATTTAGTTTGAAATTAATCTAGGCATGCAACAGATGAAACTTCGATTCGATGCTACTACAATAGGTGTTGATATTTCATATAAGTTCAAGCTAGAGCACTCTTCGTCTCTTTAAACATTTAAGGGGACACTGGACGTTCAAAAAGAAGAAATTTTTGTCACATTTTTGAAATTTTAATTTTTTGAATTTATTTGAATATGAGGACAATTTTGTGAGTTTTGTTTTATTTATTATAGTATAGAGAATGACTTAAAATAAGTTTCAGCGCTGTGAAATCAAAATAATTACGCAAGGGACTTTTCAAAGTTTTGTTAAGTATGGTTAAGGTTATTTACATTTTTTTTAAATAATTGATCTTCTAATTAAAATTTTTTAATGAAAATTTATAAATAAGTTTGTACCAAGGTTTAAAGTTTATGGTTAAAATTTCATGCAAATCCATCAATAATTAAAAAAGTTTGTTTTCAAGGTCCAGTGTCCCCTTAAAAAAATTTTTGGTCTAATATTTCAATCGTTTAGTAATAACTGAGCGTTATATGATTAGGTCCGGACTTTGATGGCCTAAAAAATCCATAAAAATGCTCTTAAGAACTGAAAAAATGTTGTTAAAAATAGCAAAAAAAAAACCCCTTAAATATATAAACATTGTTCTTTAAATAAAGGAGTTTTCTCTATATTTTAACATGGATTTTCACTTGAATTACTATTTATTTCTTAAATTTACAAACAGTGTTCTTAAAATATTTATATTGAGATAAATTTGGGTACAAATTTCCTCTTTTTACGATTCAGGATGATCGATAAAAAACTTTGACTTCTTCAATTTGTTGTTGGATTCTTAAATATGTTGCGTAACTAAATTTTTACTGGGAAGTGAGCTAAAGCATACTCTTAAAATGGCAAAAGCTACAAAGGAATTCGATTATTATATTTATCCAGAAATCCAAAAAAGTGACAATTTTTGAAAATGTCAGGATATTTCTGACAAAATAGCACATATTTATTCAAAAGTTTGAAAAGTCCAGCAAATGTTTAAGACAGTTTAATATCATTAGGATTTGACAACATTTTAACGCGTAACCATAAAAGATTTAACTTGCATGATTTTTACTTTCTTCTATATCTAATATATAGAAGAAAGTATTGGATTCGTGCAAATTTTCGAATTTCGAATTTTGACGGATTCGAACGTTTTGAGGTGTGCTGAGTCCATTTCGACTATTTTTGGAAAATGTCTGTCTGTCTGTGTGTGTGTATGTGTGTGTGTATGCATGTGTGTATGTTTGTGTGTCACGTCTGTGTGTGACCAGTTTTTTGTGGCCGCTCTACAACAAAAACTACCGCACGCAATCGAACGAAATTTGGTACACATATGTGCCCCTATGTGAACTTGTGCCCATTGGTTTTTGGCGCGAATTCCTCCAAGGGGGGTGGAGCAATGGGACGTTTTTTGAGTTACGCGTGCTTGCTATTCCTCAGGAAGTAACTGGCGGAATCAAACAAAATTTGGACCATATGTTGCCATTAACAGGAACAGGTGCTGATTCAATTTTGATGGCAATAACTCAAACGGGGGTTGAGCTATAGAACGTTTTTTGTCGTCAATTGTGACTGCTGTATCTCAAGAAATAATGAACGGAATGAAAGAAAAATTTATCGGCAAGTAGACCTTAGTGGGTATAAGAGCTGATTTTATTTTGGTGTCAAAAACTGAAAAGGGGGTGGCGCAATCGAATGTTCTTTTTTTTTCATTGTGAGTGCCATTTCTCAAGAAGTAATGCTACGTTCTGGATGAAATTTGGAATAAATGTGAATCTATTTGTAAATAGGCGTTGTTTCAATTTTGGCGCCAATCGCTCCATGGGGGTCTGATTTTTTTTTTTTTTTTGTGTTAATAAAAATAGCTTTATAAATGCAACAATAAGAAAGATAAATTACAATATTCTCGTCTGCTTATTTCACGTGATTTTAATTTTCGGGAGATAATCGGAAATGTTATCGCAATGATTTAAAATTAATAACTGTTGCCATTTTATGTTTGTTAACAAATAAAACATCTAATTAATTCAAGCAAGGCTTTTAAAATAACTTTCAAGTCGTTCTTTGCTTTGCTTTTGCGGGAATTCAGGAATTCGGACGGTCGTCAAGTTTTTTTTTTTGCTGGGAATATTGCATTCTTTTCAAGCATAGGGATTGATCAGAATTCACAAGAAAGATATAGAAGAAAGTTTCGTGATGGCCACAACATACTAGTTTTTTCTTGGTTAAAATATGATTTGCTTCATCACATTTCGAAACAATGACAATTCAAACAAAGATTCAAAAACTTATACTGACTAATTAAAAAATAATAATAATGGGCTTCGTTAATGGTCTCACGGCCAATGTTTAGCGTTAGAAGCTGGTTTTGCAAGTTACTATGAGCTGTAGAATTATTTTTGAACGAAAAAACGAATTGCAAAACTAAATTTTCACGTAATTATATTTAATTAAGCATTCCACGCAAAATAAAGATAATTGCGTAATAACCCTCATATAACTTCTGGGCATTCTCATTTTGAAAAACATCAACTGTCTTTTTTAAAAAAAAAACACAAATTTTGTACGAAACTAGCAGTAAACAAAACGAGAAACATTCCCGCAAAAGTAAAAACGGCGTCTCTCCTTTGATTGGCTATCACATTCGCTCCCCGAATCGGACGGCCGTCAAAATCCAGCATCGCCAGAACGTGACGGGAGCCGAGAAATTCGGCGTGCTGTCATGGCAACGGATTCCGAAAACCAGTTTGGCAGCAAAAATACCGGAACGGACGGACGGTTCGGTCGCCATGTGAATTGGCCTTAATGTGATTCAATAGTTTACTCTCTAAACATCCCCAAGAGTGGCCAAATTGAAACCAGATTTAAAAAAAAAAAAAAAAAAAAAAATTAAAAAAAAAAATATCGCGAAATTTGTCGCTAAGTTGGCGACAAAACTTGGCGACCAAAAGACTGGCGATATATCGTCAAGTGTCCGCCAAATTATAACACCACTTGAGTTGACATCGAAATTAACAATGATTTCCCCCAAAAAATTGGCAAAAGACCCCCTTTGGAGCATCTGAATGCAACCAAAGAGGAAGGTGCACAACTAGACCCCACTAGGAGTCTACGTACCAAATTTCAACTTTCTAGGACATTCCGTTCTTGAGTTATGCGACATACATACATACACACATACATACGTACATACAGACGTCACGAGAAAACTCGTTGTAATTAACTCGAGGATCGTCAAAATGGATATTTCGGGTATCTGTACGTTCCTTGGCATTTATCCACGTGTGGTCGGGTTGAAAAAAAACTCAACCTTCATTCGGGTGTGAGCGAAATGGAAATTAAGGCCGAATTTTGAGTGAAATTTTTTTCGCGAATACAATACTTCCTTTTTTGTAAAAGGAAGTAAAAATGAATACGTAAGTGATTTAGTAAATAACTGAGTGAGTAAACAAAACAAACTATTTCACTTTGCCCTATATCTAGTTGATTAATCGCTTTATATTTAAAAAAAAAAAGTAAGGTCAAAGAAATTCTGAAAGGAAGTTCGTAGCGGGCCTGCGCCGGAAGACCCCATTGCACCTACAGCCTTGAAATCTTGTACAAAATTACTTCGAGCCTCGGTGGTTTCCAACTGGGACTTTTTTCCGTAATTAATTTTTTAAGCTCAAACTTTGCGTAAATTGCCTGTTAAAGGGGTAGATTACTTGCAAACATTAATATTATAATATACCGTTGGAAGTGGAATGTTTCGCGTCCTACGCAATTCGCTTCGATACTCTAACTTAATCACGGCGGGAGTTATTTGCGTTTTTAGCTCGATTTTTTTTAGGCTTGGCTGAAACTTAAGTACTACTTTCTTCATTAACTCTAATAATATAAAGGGTAAAGGAATTGTCCGTAGTTTTCTTTTTTACACCACTGGGAAGAGCGGCTTTTTAACTTCAGATCTAACTCGACCTATGGTCGAAAAATCAAGCTCCTTTCTTTGAAGGAAAAAAAAGTTACAAGCCGTTTTAATCAAGTTCGAAAAATCTCATCTCCATTGAAATTATTGTGTTTTTTTTTTTTTTTTTTTTTTTTTTTTTTTGCGTTGCCAAGTTACGGCTTTTATATTCGTTTGTTTCTTCTTTCTTATTCACAAATTTTAAGGGTTCCGATTTTAACGGAAAATATTAGGCTCAACTCAATTCAAGCCCCGAGCTAAAGAGCAAAATAAATTGCTTTAGACCACGCATATGAAAGCGACTTATCAAACGTACAAAACTGCAGTTTTGCAATGCTCAGGAGCCCCTCAGCAGACGGCTATGCAAGTAAACCCGGGGAAGGGGTACCCCCCCCCCCTTTTCCCAAAGAAAACTCATAATGCGTTTTTAATGTTTCTTTCTAACTGACGATTTAAATCTTTGCAAATCAAATAAGACAGCTAAGCATTCTTCGGGGGTAGGTAAGAGTCAGCGAGGAGGGGGCAGAGCCCCCTAGTTATACAAAAAATACAAATACGCTTAATATTAACTAAATAAATACTCCACCGAATATTAGAAGGTTTCAATTAATGTCTAAAATGTTAATAACAAGAAATTCATCATTTTATAATAACAAAAATAATTTTTGACTTACAACAAAATATTACTATACGAGTATTAATTTTTGAAAACTGCCTGTATTATCAATTGCTTGAATCTTTGGTGGTATTTTTTGCTTGACTGAAACAGACTACTGCAATTCGCCAGTATTTGACCATTTAGTGAGTTTCTAAAAGTTATACTTAATTTCACGAGGAAAAAAAAAACAGGAAAAAAGTTGAAAAACTTTTTATGCTTTGATAAAACTATCAGGATTGCTTGTCATTTTCTGTTTCAGTTCCTATTTTTCAAATCATTTTCAATAGTAGTTAAAAAGGGAGATTTCGCCAGTAACTAACCACTCACTCCCAGTAGTTGACCAGTGTCCACTAGTAGTTGAACACTTTTAAGAACACAGTAAGAACTAAAATCTTTTTTACTAAAACCCTACTGTATAGATGTCTGTATGTAATGTTCACCTAAAGGTCACCTCTGACTGCCTGTTGTGTGAATGACACGTGACCTTGATCATGATGGTTGCATGCAATAACGACGCATAAACCTCAAAAAGTCGACATTTAACGACTGTTTAAAATCTTTATAGTATCGAGTACATACGTATATTCAAACACCGCATCTAAAATTTTGGTTCGATTGGTTCAGAGGTTTGCCGCTAGGACCAGGGGCGGATACAGAAAAATCTTTTGGAGGGGCACGGAAATGAAATAGCCTGCCCCACCCCATTCGGTGTTTCACAACAAAGTTTTCATGACTTTATTTTTAAATGGTTCTCAGGTTAATGAATACTTCTAAATAAAGGAATAATATGCACTAATATACTTTGTGAATGTGGACGGAAAAAATCTTCAACCTTTCAAGCCAATTAAATACTAAATCCAATTTAATGTCACCAGGTGCTATACAATTAGCGATTTTAATTAGGAACATTGAGGTCAATGGTTTTAAATAAACCCATACCTGATTTGAGTTTTTATAAATTAATTTATATTCTAACTACAAAATATTGTTTGAGTAAGAAAATCATAACTTCATAATATATGTATAAGTTTTATTGAAGAATTCAGAAACTACTTCTGGGTGAATTTCAAAGTAGTTGCTGATTTATTTTTAAAGCCATGATACAGTTGAGAAAACATATTGATACTACAAGCAGTTTCCATTAATAATCATAGTTTTTCCAAGAAACTACCATATGATTTCTTTTATTTTGCATTTTTATAATCTGAAAAAAAAAACCTATTGTATTTTGCAAATAGTTTCATGGATCAAAATGACTCTTTTAGGTCCGCCTACACATCTTAACAAGAAGTTCTGTCTAGAACTAGAAGCAAAACGAAAAAATTGTAATTAAAATTCATAAGCTCATTAAAATAAATACATCATATCAAAATAATAAAAATATCGTTTCTTTTTCCCCTGTTGCGAAAAACAATTTTTTAAATGAATTAATGCACTTACCAAAATAAATAAAAACAATAAAATGTCAACTTAAAGAAATACTTTTCATTGTCAAAAAAAAAAAAAATCGTCTGCGCATATCTTTATGTAGAAACATAAATGACTTCGAGTTTATTCGCCGAAAACTGAATACCTAAATTAAAACTTGAGCGTAAAAATAAAAACAAGTCAAATCAACAATAATTATTTCACAGTGAAAACCATAGCTGTGGAGTCGGAGTCAATCTCCTTTTGGGGTAATGGAGTCGGAGTCGAATATCTGAGAATCGGAGTCAGTCATTTGTCCTCCGTGTATAAATTTTTGCTAAAGCTACGAAGTCAGAGTCGAAGTCGGGGAGTCGGAGTCCGATTAATTGTCGGGCACAGGAGTCGGAGTCAAGTGCACCTAAATTCTCGGAGTCGAAGTCTGGAGTTTGGCGTCAAGAGCTATTTCCAACAAAAATTGTTTGAAGTAAATCCGCCTTCAAGTACGGAATCTACATTGACTTTCAATTTCCCCGTAGGCGCTAATGTTAAGGGATTTGAACTGTTCAAAATTGAACGAAAAATTGTTCAAATCAAAAAGATATTTTATATACAAGTTATTCATCAAACACTTTTTCCTACAAAGTTTGGTTGAAGCAAATTCGCCTTACAGTTCGGAATTGCCTTGAATTTCCCCGTAGGCGCTAATGTTAAGTTTTTTTGAAGTGTTCAAAATTGAACAAAAAATAGTTCAAATCAAAAAGTGAAATATGGGGATGAGGTGTCCTCGCCGAGATCTTTCGAACAAAAAAAAGTTTGTTCGAATCGGACGATTCATTCAAAAGTTATTAGGGGGGGGGGGACAGACAGACAGACAGACTGACAGACATTTTCCCCCCTCTCAATACCCTACTTTCCAGTTTTTAATTTTTCAATATTTATTTAATTATTTTATTTATTTTTGACTTTTTCTGTTTTTTGCGATATTTTTAAGATGCATTAAGCCTTCTTTCATGCTTTTTTCTTCTTTTTCTGACTTTTACTGGGAAAGTAGGCAAAAAAAAAAGGTAATTATTGATTCCACCAAAGAAGAATTAGTAGACGAATGCCGTTAGTACTTTCTTTTGAATTCGAAACCTGTATTCTGCCACTCTGGGCCTTTGACTCCAGTATTACTTCTTTACCAAACAAAAAGCTTTTATTCAAAATATGCTGTGAGTGTTTTGTGTTCTTATATTAACCTATAGTTTTAATATGATTCAATAGTGAACTCTCTAAATATCACCAACAGTGGCTAAATTGAAACCAGATTTAAAAAAAAAAAATCGCCTAATTTGTCGCCAAGTTGGCGACAAAACTTGGCGACCAAAAGACTAGCGATATATCGCCAATTGTCCGCCAAATTATAACACCACTTGAGTTTACATCGCAATTAACAATGATTTCCCCCAAAAAGGGGCAAAAGATCCCTTTAAAAACACCCGAACGCAACCAAAAAGGAAGGTGCACAACTAGACCCCACTAGGAGTCTACGTACCAAATTACAACTTTCTAGGACATACCGTTTTTAAGTTATCCGAGATACATACATAAGCACATACATACGTACGTACGGACGTTACAAGAAAACTCGTTGTAATTAACTCGGAGATCTTCAAAATGGATATTTGGGGTGTCTGTACGCTCCTAGGCATATAACCACGTGTGATCCGGATGAAAAAAAAACTCAACCTTCATTCGGGGGTGAGCAAAATGGAAATTAAGGCCGAATTTTGAGTGAAATTTTTTTCGCGAATACAATACTTAGTAAAAAACAATACAATAGTAAAAAATTTATTTCAAAGAATTCTGAACAAGTCACACGGACAATGATTGCTTCTGAATTAATTACTTTATTGGCATATAATTAAACCCATTGATAATGACCTACCATAAATAACAAGAACAAATTGTATGCAATACGCAATTGGAACTGAATTGAGAAATTTGCTTTTGTGCTGTTGCAAAATAAACCTCGTATTATTCACTGCGTTGGCAAGTTTCTGCCGAAGCGGTTGAAACCGGCATGGCAAAAACCACTTTCTGCCACATTTGCGGCAGAAACTGGCAAAAACTCACAAAAGGAAAAATTAATTCTTGATATACAACAGAAAATGCATGGAAAAAATAACTAATTGTTAACCAAAGCACTGTAATTTTATTACAAAATTGTCACAATTCAAAATCAAATGTTGCATTGTTTGGACCCTGCAATTGCCTCTTTGAAAAGGTGGTTTTAAAAATCTAAACAGGTTCTCAATTTACTATGCACAAATGAGAAGTTTTAGAATATTCTTAAAACAGAAGAGCTAGCAGACAATGCATCAAGGAGCAAGCAATGTTCGTGAAACTTTCATCTATTGTATAACTGGTCCACCATGTAGTAACTGGGGTTGTGGTTAAAAATTGACTGGAAAAACAAGTTTTGAGAAATGGGGCCAATTTGTTTTGCAAAGCTGTGACATTAGGTGCAAAATCTAGGCAAGTAAAATTCTGGCACTTTCTTCTTGAGGCACATGACGTGATAATTTCAATCACAAACAATTTAGAGGAAGCATAGAAGTGAGCAAATTACAATCAGAAATGCCTGTTTAATTCGTTATGTCACTCTTTCCTAAGCTCCCCAGTATGCTTTTTTATCCTTTGTTAAATTAATCCAAATGCTACGAGCTTCAGCAATAGAAGTTCCCTTTCTGAACTAAATCAAGGGCACTAGCATTGGATTTTAATTTTTCAAAATGATGAAATGATGTTTAATTTTTAGTTTACTTAAATAAGTATCATTTACTTATTACTTGAGTTATTAAAGATACTTTTAAGTTCTTGCCAGTTTCTGCCGGTTTTTACCGGTTATAACCAGTTTCTGCCACTGGCACGGCAAAAACTAGTTTCTGCCGGCAGAAAGCCAACCCTGTGAATATGTAAAGATTTCGAAGTTTCGACTGCAGCAATTTAAAGTTCTATCTCGACATTCCATTCCGGAAACTAAGAGAACAAACATTATTCTTCGGCGGAATTTCAATCCGCGTTCAATTTCTCAATATCGAACACAGCACATAAAAAACATAAGAAAAATAACGCTGCTACAATCTGACGGTTGCAGATAAACCACAGCGATAAGAGTTTGAAATAAATTATTATTTAATGTTAATAAACCTTTTAATTTAATTTTGTACAAATACTAATGGACAATCTATTATTATTCTGATAAGAAAACTTTAATTGACGACAAATAATTATAAAAAAAAATTAAATGAAGCAAATATTTGCAGTTCTAAAATTGAAATGCTTCACAATTAAGACTGAATATAGCTTTTCGTCCCCCTTAAAGTGAAGGAATAAAAAAAAATGCAAATTTGTATTTCAGTTTTTTTCTATTGCGCTTTATGATAAGGAACTGAGAGAAAATTCCCCCCCCCTGCTTTTTTTTGCGAATAAAACTCTGAATTAATACATACTTTGCAAAATAAACTCTGCCATGCTGAAACATTAGAATTTGTTGGCATGCCATATAACCTCACCTTTTTCTGACATGTTTCCCGATGTCAAATAATATGGCATGTAAACATAGTTACAAAGGCCAGAAACAACATGATCGAGAAAGATGCCGTTTCAGCTAGGACTAAAGGATCACTCAAACTCACCTAAATAAAAGAATTCAGAAAACGGAAGGTGGTTTGCTTACTCCAAAATTGTCTACTACACTCCAAAACTTGAGTTGTCCAGCACGGAAAGTGGAATTTGCCCCTTGTGCCAGTGTTCATTTGGGGTATTGCCTCATGCAGTTAACAACATTAAATGCTTTCACATGAAAATTTAGATTTGGTTTCTAAAATATTTCAGACAAGCTTGGGAAAATAAGCTTTTCTGTTGGGTACCAGAGCTTAGGCAATAAAAAAAAAGTGTTTGGGGGATATTTCGATCTGGGAATCTGGCGATCTTTCTTCATTGGCGTTAATTTTTGGCTCCAGCGCCTGCGCGAGAGGTATTTTTCCTTGCAAATCAAAACAAAGAGATCGGAAACATCTATTCACATAGGGTTACTATAAATCAGTAGGTTTACCAAAATAAAATTATTTACGCCAAAAATGAGACGACAGCGCCAGATCGAAATGTCCCCAGTCAATCATCCAAATGTCCCCAGTGTTTGGATTTGATTTTTAAAAACTCCCCTCCCTCTCCTATTTTTGATTTAAACATGACCATTAAAGCATGCCTAGAAATGAAATTTACATAATTGCATGCATTCTCAACGTAATTACAAGAAACGTTATGTGAAAATGAAGCTTACTTGTTTTGATGACTGCGTACAGATGCCGAACAGAGGAAAAGTCTTTGATCCTTTAATTCCGGCGATGCGTCAAACGAATATAATTCCAAAGCATAATTTCAGTCTGCGAATATTTCTCATTCCAGAGTACGAGAAAGAAAGAATGTTATTTTCAAGCAGAACTGTTCAACGGAAGCAATAATAACTATCAAATTCACAGAATTTTTTTTGGAAATAAACACACTTAACCAAGAAACCAGCATGCAACGCAGCCAGCAGCGGGAAAATCCACTGCATTACATTACAGCTGACGCATTAGCGCATTAGTACGGTGAGACTCCCGCTTTTGGTCTCTCCTCTTCGATGCGCATGAGATTTTGAAACATAGGCTGCGTTCGAAAATGATCAACCGGTTACACTGCGTGGTTATGACTAGAGTCCCTATATGAAAACGTAGTTTTCAGAGTTGCGAACACGCGGTATCATTTTCCTACTGGTCGAAGACCGCCTGAGGCAAGATTTCTTCTTCTCCCGTAGGATTAACATGGAGCGTATGACAGTGCTGTGGAAAAACCCAGAATCTGAAAAATTAAAGGTGAGTCCAGGATTTAAATGCTCATATTACTGTTCTACAATGTTCAAATTATACGTGTGTAGCTTTACTTGACTGAGTCCATTCCTATTTCTTTAACTATCGCGTAATTATATCAAGAACATGTGTTCCGGTGTGCTAAAATTCCATCCTGACACTTTATTTGGGTCTTTTATAGATATTTTTTCTGTTAAATCGATGATTCCAATCACAACGTTATTGAAAAACAACACTTTAAGACAAGGCAAATGTTTAAATTGTGTAAATTAAATTTTTTTAACGATAGATCTCTGTATTCGGTTTGGCGCGATCAATTTCGTGCTTGGCGACGAGTGGAAGTAAACAAAACATACACTTGTGATGTGAAGAGATCTTAACTTGTGATTTGTATTATAAATGCTTTATGCTGCGGAAATTTTTATTTTAAGGGGGTCCGGGACACATTTTGAAAAAATTTTTATTATGTACTTTAGAGTTTTGAAATTTTTTGAACTGATTCATCATTTATTTAATAAGCAAAATCATAACATTATTATGAAAAAAAATTATTTTCTTATTTAAATTTAATTAGTTTTTTTCAAAAAAATTTGGTTGCTTTAAATTGCTATAACTCAAAATATTGTTGGTCAATTTTCAATTTTTTTTCAAAAAAGTATGCACAAATATCTAAGCTTTAATTTTTATTCGGCGATTTTAAAAATATTGATTCAATAAAAAATAAAAAATATTTGAAGAAAAATTTCGAAAAATTCGAAGATACTTTTTTTTTAAAAAATCATAATTTTTGCAGTAAACGTTTCTTTCAAATTCGCCGAATAAAAATTAAAGTAAATTGCTTGAAAAAGATATGCTCCAAGTTTCATTACTTTATCTCTATCGGTTCCTGACTTATAAGAGTTTGAATGCAGGAAATCGGGAAAAATTGCATCATGGAGAAAAACGCGCTTAAAGTTTTAAAGTTATGTACACATTCGTTAGATGCATGCAACAAAAATAACTATAACTTTCGTTCTATTTAAGGTAGAAACAAGATTCAAACGTCCTCTTAAGCAGAAAAAAAACGGAGCAATTTTTCAAATTATAAAAAAAATTTGCAAAATTTGAGGATTTTTGTGTCCCGGACCCCCTTAAATGAATGTGACTTGATATTAAAACCCATTTTAACTTATATTTTAATGTTAAGGTTTTTATTTTTCCTGATCATTTCTTAGACAAAAATTAAGTAATGTATCGTTTTTCATGTTCCTTCAAGCAATCTTCACTTTATGCAACGTAAGTATTTACAGTGTCAAATTTTTGTTTTTTGAAAGGAGATGCAGAGGAAATAAAATGCTTAGACTTATTTAATGTTACAAATATACACTGATGGTCTCTGGGGAGGGGCTATAGAGATTTTGTTGCAGGGAGGCCCAAAATATATAGATCCGGGCCTGGATAGGATACCTTGTTTTAAGCTTCTGCATATTCAAACTTTCCTTTGCATATACATGGGTATACCCCCCCCCCTCGTAGGTGGACATCCCAAGCATATATTTCCTTTCGGAATTTTTAAGCTAATGCTAAACTTTTCCATTTAAATCAGAAAATTGTATTTTTTTACCTTTTATAGAAAAAAAATAAATAAGTAATGCTTTTGATATCAATTCAAGAAATATTTCTATGTTCAAAAATCTTTATAAAACTTAATTAATGTAGCAAAAACAAGCAATTTTTTATGTTCGTTATTTGTTGCTTATTTATTTATTTTCATTTTCTTAATCAGTTATTATTCCTTCATTCATTTGGAATCAATTCAAACTATAATATAATTTTCGTTGTCTCAGAATCTTTTGATTAATTTAAAATTAATCGTATTGAAGAGAATAAGGTTAAAGAAAAAAATCTGCTTTTAATTCTGCTAACACAGGGCCTTTTTGTCTTTTTCTAATGTTTGAATCAAAATCGAGCGTTTCATTTATTGACAGCATGCATTTTCGAATCCGCGTGCTTACATCCTTTAGAACCCGTTTCAGCCACTCTTCCCGTTCCAGCTTGTGACAATTTTTAAAATGAAACTCGAAAGCGAGCAAGGAGCCAATCTTGCAGCTCGGCGGCAACCCTATCTTCCTCCTGTAACCGGTTGCGCTTTCCAAGCGTAGCTGTTGTCGCAACTCTGAAAACTACGTTTTCATATAGGGACCGGTTGCACCGCGTGGTTATGACGTATTTGGAATTTCTAGAGGAATTCCGGTAGAACAGCTGTTTTTTTGAACGCTCGTGGTAGTTCTAGTTCAGTAGCAAACGATACTCCAATCAAAGAGTAACTCAAAACATGAAACACGACCGGATTGGCCATCACAGACTTTGTGATCTAGCTACAAGAGCAAGTATTTTTCGTTATTTAAATTATTAGAAATTCATCAAGCCTTCACCGGCCTTTTCAGAACAGAAAAATACCGGCGCCTCTATTAAAAGGCGCCTGGTTAGTCAACACGGTTAATCTATCCGATCATGCCCATAGAAACATATTTAGGGTACTAACTGAAGAAGACGCAAATCCGATTCTCTTGTGTCTTTAAGTCCTTATCACACGATGCAATTTTTCACCCGATTCTCTTCAATTTTTTTAGAGCGACGGGACTCCAGAGAAAAAATCGATAATGGATTCGTGTGGATGATGGTTAAAATTAAATTTTCATCGATTTACACTATACGGTATCGATTTTTTAGGGTATCGATGATGAAGCAGTTGAAAAGCCAATATTGGCTCGAAATATAAGGGAAAAAAATTCTTTTTTATAAATTTGAAGATTAAATATTGGATTTGCAATTATTTGATCATCCAATTTATAAAAATATTTTTTTTTCCTTATATTTCGAGCCAATATCGGATTGTAAAAGGCAAAAAAAAAACATATAAAATAAATCAAAAACTATTTTCAGAAACGGGTCACTTACAATTTAGTGAGAACAACCTGATAACAGCTACCAATTATAATAATTGGCGTGTGTAAAACATGTAACCCGTAGCGAAAACAGCTATTATTTTCCAATTAAGACAGCGTTCAACAGAATACCAATTACAATAATTGAATTGTGCGAAACATGTAATCTTGCTAATATAAAACAGCTATTATTTTCCTATTAATCATCATTTAGATATATTTAACTTTCATTTTCCTTCAAGTTCACAAGATCATCCATTACCTCAACTTGATAGCAGTCTCCAGAATACCAATTATAATAATTTACTTGCGCGAAACATGTAATCTTGTTAATATAAAACAAATATCAGCTATTATTTTCCAATTAATCATCATTTAGATATACTTAACTTTCATTTTCCTCAAGTTCACAAGATCATCCATTACCTCAAGGTTTCTAATTTTTTTTTTATAGATAATCTTGTTCAAGGTTTGACATGTGTAAAACATAAAACCCGTAGCGAAAACAGCTATTATTTTCCAATTAAGACAAACTGCTGAGTTCAACAGAATACAAATTATAATAATTGACTTGCGCGAAACATGTAATCCTGTTATTATAAAAACAAATGACAGCTTTTATTTTCCAATTAATCATCATTTAGATACATTTAACTTTCATTTTTTATTTTTCCTCAAGTTCTCAAGATAATCCATTACCTCAACCTGATAACAGCTACCAATTATATTAATTGACTTGCGCGAAACTTGTAACCCATTGCGAAAACAGCTATTATTTTCCAATTAGGACTGCGTTCAACAGAATACCAATTATAATAATTGACTTGCGCAAAACATGTAATCTTGTTAATATAAAACAGCTATTATTTTACAACTAGCTGCGTCGCCCGGCTTTGCACGGTCCACCTCGAAAATAAAAGTTATGTCAAGTGACGCCTGTTCAACCCTCAGGATTGGACAAAAAGAAAAGAAAAAAAAAATCAGTGAAATTTTGCAGCAGATTGCGGAAAATCCCCAAAAAGTAAACATTTTAAATCCCCTGATTACAGGAAAAGCCTCAAAACAAAAACAAGAATTTTACCTGTTCATATTCGAGAAAAAAAAATGGCAACAAATCTTTCATCTCAATGATTTTCTTCACCCGATATACATTTTAATAAAAGCGTTGTTGCGGAAAGTTGAGATGAAGCACTGAATAATAATTTGAATGGAGGAAAGCCTTCGAAAAATAGGGATTTGATTTTGTAATCTAAGAGTCATAATTAATAGTTTTTAATTGATATCTCCGCTAATTATTATCGGAGGATTATGTTAAATAGCCAAACATGAAGACGGGAAGATGACGAATCCATCGATACCTGGTTCGATGGTCAGTTCACTGTCGTTCGGGAGAAGAAGCTTGGACATAGATAGATAGATACTCAGATTTTATATGTATAAGATTAATCATCATTTAGATATATTTAACTTTCATTTTCTTCCCAAGATTATACCTCAATGTTTCTAATTTTTTTTTATAGATAATCTTGTTCAAGGTTTGACATGTAAATCTTTTTTCAAGGTTTCCACGTCATCACCATTCAACCAGTCTTCCGAAAATATAGACAAATCTATTAGTGGTGTTTTGGGTTGAAATTCTAGACTTGATCCGTATTCCGTAGCATTATTAGTATTATTAGCAGGTGATATCGGTTCGTACATGGAGATCGAAGATGATGTTGAAGGAACGTCCTCCGTGATGTTAGCAGGAGATATCGGTTCGTACATGGTGACCGATGTTGATGAAGGAAAGTCATTCGTGACAGGAGATATCTGATCATACATGGTGAAAGATGATGATGAAGGAACGTCATTGGTAGCACTCAAAGATTCGATTTGCTCTCCTTGTTCTGGTGGTGGCTGTACGACAAATTCGACGAATATCATTTGTTGTTGTTGTTGTTGTTGTTGCTGCTGCTGCTGCTGAGGACAATATGTGGCACGATGATAAAGACTTTTCACGGAACATTTTCTTTCATCGTTGAACCTTGCAATTTTAAATTTCAGTTTCAAATCGGATAAACTCGACGATTTAATTCTAAAAAAGGAAAACAAACATTTTTTAGGGGTCATGATCACATACGTCGTTTCCGGAGCTATCGCAAAAATTCCGTCCGGACGCAACACGTAACCCCTAAAATGACCAAAATCCACGTCCGAGAAATTTCGTTCTCGCACCGAATAGGTTCTTTTTAATTCGTAATAGAATATCGGCACGTTTTTCGTTTGGATCACGTGATGTTCTTCCGCCGCCACGCTCCTGTATCCAAACGTAAAACCATATTTCACCAGAAAAATGTTTCTGTACAAAAAACTCAACCGCCGATCCGTGTTTTGTTTTTTGATTTTTGTAGTAGTCTTTTTTTGTTCGCAGCAGTCATCGAAAAGAGGTCTTTTTAATTTTCTGTTTACTTTGAACCATTCCAACGCACGCAATTCGTTGGACGACAATCCCTCGAATAAACGCCGCTGGAAATTTTCTTCGATCAGAGTAGTCTTTTTGTCTATCCTCGCAAATCGAACTCTGTGCGAATCCATTTCTATGTAAAAAATGAACGGAATCGATAATGAGCGAAACCGTTGAATAAATTCAGATGGATGCGTCTTTTTACATAGCATCTCGAGATCCAATTCGTTCAAGTCCAAAACATTGTCCACGACAGATACTTCGGGAAACACATCCAAATTTTTTTCCATGTCTACCTTTTACGGTGGTAGAATGAGTTTTTTGCTCCAGAGAACGAGCTTTTATAGACAGCAGCAGCGATGACGTCCAAACGTTATCAATTGATGACGTCGACACGTTATGTAAGTTTCTGTTATCGATTGGCATCGAGGCTACGGCAAAAAAATCAATGAACAATCGGCATTCTCCAAACATCCACCAAGAGTCGTGATGCCAACATCATTTCGAAACGATGGCAATCCGGATCAAAGCAACTGGGACATGCATTATCGCGATAGTATTCACTTCTCTTTTCAATCATACCTTCCATATACATTTGAGTCATGGGTATACCATTTTCCATCGCGTATTTCTTTAATAAATTATAAGTCGGACCATTCGCGGCAAATAACATTTCAGAACAATGCAATCTTCCCAAGTCAAACACTAAATATTTCATTTCGAACGGTCCATCGCGACTCAGGAAAGCTATTCCGTTACTCACAGAGTATCCTTTTTGAGGATGAGCTGCCACGATAGCCGGAACGTGTGAAAAAAACGAAATGGATCTATTTTTTTTTCTCCGATTTCAATTCGTCGGCAAATAAAATTCTTCTAGATTCTTGTGCCGTTTCGGAAACGCATACCGATCGACTCGGTGTACAAACTTTTTTTTTTCCACTTTTCGTTTCTTGTAAAATTTTTTCCCGTCAATAAATTGCCTTTTTTCGGTGCTAGTAGATTGTCGTCCATCATTTTCATCATTTTGTTGCTCCACGAAAAATTGGTCGTCTGTCGGGTTGGTGGTGGTAGATTGTCGTCCATCATTTTCATCATTTTGTTGCTCCACGAAAAATTAGTCACGTTCATCGTCTGTCGGGTTGAGTTCAATAAAATCCATTATATATATATATATATATATATATATATATATATATATATATTTTTTTTTTTTTTGTTGTTGTTGTTCTTTGCAAATCTCTCGAGAGACACGAGTTACAATGAATGAAAACGTCGAAATACCGCGCTTTTATAATCAGAAAACAACCTATCTCGCGCGATAATCTTGATCGTAAAAAACAATCCCTCCTTTTTTTTTTCATATCTAAAAAAAATGTGACTGAATGGATTAAAAAAATTGACTGAATGGATTAAAAATTTTTGACAAGGGGGGGATATTCTATAGTATAGAAAATACTGGGTGAATTTGCACATTGACTAAATGGATTAAAAAAGATTAGTTTGTGTTTTTTAACGGGGACGAAATTTTGCTTGATTTATTTTGAATTATAAATCATTAAGGATAAATTTGACAATTTAATGCATTCTTGACTAATTCAACAAGGAGAGATCCTATAATATAGTAAATACCAGTATCTCGGGTGAATTTGTACATATCGAAAAATTGACTGAATGGATTTAAAAGATTAGTTTGTGTTTTAACGGGTACTAAATTTTTTTATGCTCACAGTGGAGAAAGAATGTTCCATCAGTTGTACGATGCCAATATAAATCATTAGGATAAATTTGACAATTTAATGCATTCTTGACAAATTCAACAAGGAGAGATTCTATAGTATAATAAATACCGCTGAAGAAAAAAGGGTATATGAGAAATTGAACGAAAAAGTGAACAAACAGTTTCAAAAAACTCCAGCAAAGGAACTAGAGGTAACGCTTCTTCGGTTACAGCAATGTTGTAATCATATTAGCTTACTGAACAAGGATACGAGTAATTTATTAGGAGATTCAATATCGGATAGTGTATCAGATCTAACAAAATCTATATCAAGTTCGTTACAATTCTCACCTCCCGAGCTACAACAATCGTACGATTCTTGTGAGACAGCAAGCGTCAACGTAAGCCTCTCCGAATTTTTTTCAAGATTGTGACTTTGAAAAAAATATTGGTAATGCTTCTTCGGTTACAGCAATGTTGTAATCATATTAGCCAGCACGAATGATTTATTAGAAGATTCAATATCGGATAGTGTATCAGATCTAACAAAATCTATATCAAGTTCGTTACAATTCTCACCTCCCGAGCTACAATCGTTAGACAGCAGCGTCATTGTGATTTGAAAAAATATTTGCTTATGTTGTAATCATATTAGCGAACAAGGATACGAGTGATTTATTAGAAGATTCAATATCGGATAGTGTATCAGATCTAACAAAACCTATAACGTAAGCCTCTCCGAATTTCAAGACTGTGATTTGAAAAAATATTGCTCATGTTGTTATCATATTAGTGAGCAAGGATACGAGTGATTTATTAGAAGATTCAATATCGGATAGTGTATCAGATCTAACAAAATCTATATTAAGTTCGTTAAACTTCTCACCTCCCGAGCTACAACAATCGTCCGATTCTTGTTAGACAGCAGCATCAACGTAATCCTCTCCGAATTTCAAGATTGTGATTTGAAATTCGGAGAGGCTTATGCTGTTTGAAAAAAGGTTTCATTTCGAAATCAATAGATCGCAGTATGGGTTTCATTTCGAAATCAATAGATCGCAGTATGTCATTTGGAAAAAAGGTTTCATTTCGAAATCAAT